>NC_142867.1:103537500-103860000 GCF_051225735.1 Oryctolagus cuniculus
AAAGTAGGTAGCATACCTATTTTCAGCAGTATCATACATTTTAAGGAACGAGTCAGAAGTGTGCCCAGATTTGTGAAGCTATTTGTAGTGGTGGATCAGACTAGAGTCTCAATCTCTCGACTCCTAACTAGATGTCCCAGATGTACCTTTCCCTAATTCATTCAACTCCGACTGCACTTTCCTTCTCACTATTCTTCAGACACATAGGTACATTCCGCTTGGAAGTGTTTCCTCTGCCTGAACTCTCCCCTTCCTCTAAGGTGGTGGTTCTCAACCAGGAACAAGTTTTCTTCCCGCAAGACATTAGGCAATGTCTGGTGACATTTTTGATTGCTATGATTCAGGGGAGAGGTGATGCTAGTGGCAGCTACTGATAACTGGTGGGTAGATGCCATGGAGGCTGAACAGCCTATGATGCATAAGGTCATCTCCAAAGCATTGTTCATCACAAAATGCTAATAATGCCTAGTTGAGAAGAGCTAGCCTAAGAATTAGAGTATACCCGATTCCCTTACCTCACTCAAGTCTGTTCAACTGTTACCTTCCCAGTAAGCTCTACCCTATTCCAAGTTAATTTGCAACTCTTTTCCCTTACTCGTCAGCTTTACCTTACTACGCTTTATTTTTCATCCTATATCACTTTCTAACATAGTGTATGATTTACTTACTAATGTATGTTGTTTATTGCTTTTCTTCCCACACTAGAACTTAAGCTCCATGAGGGCAGAGATGTGTATCTGTCTTGTCTCCGGGTGTAACCTGTGTGTCAGGCTCAGGATAGTTTGAAATACATTGTGTTAACAGATTGATATGGTCTTGATACTATATCCTGAAGCATCACAACCTACGAGAACTAACCAGAAGGCATTATCATCCAGCCTGTGTATTTAAAAAGTTACGAGCAATACCTCATTTAATCTTCCCTCATTGCCCTCATAAAGCAGCAGCTACTTTTATTCCTAACTTACAGTTGAGGAAACTATGCCTTCTAAGTGTTAATGACAGTCTGCCACAGGCACACGGATAGTTGTGAGACTGAAACAGCGATTAGACCCTCTGCCACTCACTGTCTATGGAAAGGCCTCGTTTTACTGCGAGAACAGCGGTGTAGAATACACTCAGATCCGTGTTCTGGCTAAGAAAACCTGAGAGTATTTCAAAGAAATGGGAACAAGGGTATTAATTCTGTTCTCCACATTCTCTACAGTACATTAAGAAAAACAAAGATCTTCTCCTCTTCATCCACATGGAACACTTTCTGAAAAGTATCCTCACCACGGAGCATCGAATGCTAAGAAATCCAAAAAATCAATTTGAAAGTGAAGATAAGGTCAGATGCCCTTATGATCAACAGCATTAAGGGCATAGTCTGCAATATACCTTGGAAGTTATGTGTTTGGGTCCATACTTATGACAGAGTATGTCATCAGAACAAAGAATTAGGACCCACCAGTGGTATGAATAAGTCATATCATCTTTTACCTTATTTAAGACTTTCCTGGGTCTGCTGGAATCCTGGCTGCTCCACTTCTGACCCAGTTCCCTGCTAATGCACATGGGGAAAGCAGAGGATGGCTCAAGTGTGTGGACCCCTGCACCCATGTGAAAGACCTGGATGAAGCTCTGGGTTTCAGGCCTGCCCAGCTCTAAGTCATTGCGGTCATTTGGGGGAGTGAACCAGCAGATGGAAGATCTCTAAACCTAAGATTTCTCAATATATGGAGGACCCTAGATCTCAAAGAGCACCTAAGAGATCAGAGTTTCTGAAGTATTAGTCTTGAAAGACAGACCTGAGACTTAGGCTTGTCCCTCATTCACCCAGGTGGAAGAGAATTAAGAGTTAGAACATAGGTCATTGGCCTCCTCATTCAGACTTTCTTCTACTACATCATGATAATATCCAATTCTATTTTACAAAGGGTTCTAACTATAAGCATTTAAAATGTTGTATCTTTTAAGAACTGATGTCTTTGTTCTAAGCCACCATTAATATTTTGTAAGATTGGTGCACAATATTGGAATAGGAAATCCCCAAAGTTTTCATGTTCTTCATATAGAGTGCTGTGGAGGTCAAAATCAGCAACTAGCAACCCAGAAAAATGACTGTGCACTGATGACTCCAGCCCTGGCCCCCAGATTACTTCAAAATTATCACCAATGTCTGAGATGAAAATACTTTTAAACCTTTATTAAAGTATAACAGCTTTAAAATTGAAATCATAAATGAAATCAACGAGTTGTACAACGTGAACACTCCTTCAGAACACACATCCAGATAAAAAAAAAAAATAGAACATTTCCCGCCTCCCAGATGTACTATGTACCTCCTTCTAGTCACCAGCCTTAAGAGTAACCACGCTGGGGCCAGCACTGTGGCAAAGTGGGCTAAGCCCCCACCTGCTGCACCAATTCATCTCCCAGCAGCTCCTCTTCTGATCCAGCTCTTTGCTATGGCCTGGGAAATCAGTAGAAGATGGCTCAAGTGCTTGGGCCCCTGCACCTGCGTGGGAGATCCAGAGGAGCTCCTGGCTCCTGTCTTCAGATTGGCCCAGCTCCAGATGTTGCAGCCGTATGGGGAGTGAACCAGTGGATAGAAGACCTTTCTCTCTCCCTCTCTAACTCTGCCTCCCAAATAAAATCTTTAAAAAAAAAAAATCACTATCCTGTGGGCCAGTGTTGTGGCATGACAGGTAAAGCTGCCGGCTCCAACACCAGCAACCCACATGGGCACTGGTTCAAGTCCCAGCTGCTCCACTTCAATCCAGCTCCCTGCTATATGTGCCTGGGAAAGCAGCAGAGGATGGCCCAAGTTCTGGAAACTCTGTACCTATGTGGGATACCTGAATGGAGGTCCTGGCTTCAGTCTGGCCATTGCAGCTACTTGGGGAGTGAGCCAGCAAACAGAAGACTCCCTCTCCCCCTCACTCCTCTTCATCTGTGTAACTTTGCCTTTCAAACAAACAGAATTTAAAGAAAAAAAAAGTAACTACTGTCCTGAATTCAAACATTATAAATTGTTCTTGCTTTTTCATGAACTTGATAAAAATAGAATCATAAAATGAGTTCCTTTATTGCTTCTTTTATTCTGCTTTGAGATCCACTCATACTATTGCATGTAATTGTGGACTCTTTGCTGTAAGGTATATTGTGTAGACATATTATATGGACATATCATAATACACTTATTATTCTACCGCTGATATATATGTGGGTATTTTCTTCTCTGGGGATTATGACAAAGAGACATACCTTCTGGTGACTAAATCAAGTATGTTCTTAATAGAAATCCTGAGTCTTAGCATATGGATGTTGTTGCTTGGTTGGTACTATCTACTAAAGCTGAGTTCCAAAGCTGTTAGGACTGTACTCCACCACCAGTACTGGCTAAAGGTTCAGGTTGCTTTCTATCTTTATTAGAGCTTACTTTCTCATCTCATCCTCTCCTGGGTGTGCAGAATCTCATAGTTTTAGTCTGCATTTCCCTGATGACCAAAGTGAGCCTCTGTCACATTTAGGTACCTCTTGAATTTCTTATAACTTGTCAAGCCTTTTACCCATTTTATTTTGAATTGCTTTCTGTTTATTTGTAGGAACTCTTAATTCCGCAGATATTTTCTTCATCTTATGAGCTGTTTTTAGATCTAGAAACAGTCAATTTTGTAGAACAGAAGAAAATGGGGATCTCATTTTAGTCTGTATGATTAAAGTGTTAAATATATAAAACATCTGCTGAGGCTAAGAGAATTCCTTCAAAATATGAAAAATTCATGTAGCAATCACATAAATCCATATTATAGTTTTGGATATGTATGTAGAATGTAACAGGGTCTCATGCATGCCACAGAAATCTGCTAATGTTTTCACTGTGACTAAGAAAAATGACTAGACCACATCTTACTAAATTATTGATTAAAGATATTGACTGAACCTTTTTCTAGAAATGTGATTTGTGTATATCATTTAATTTGGCTAAGTTTTGTTACTGAACCACATGGATTAATGGGTGTATTTGCACAGTATTTGAGGGTCTAAAATCAGTAATTAAAATATAGGTCATGTGGCATAGACAAGTCTCTTTGGAAGCGTAAGAGCATCAAGGGATAAGCAGTCTTCTAAAACTGTAGTTTTTAGCATTGTAGTGCTGATCAATACAGATATGTCACAAGAACCTGATTTAAGAAAAAATTCAAATATAAACCCTAAATCAAAAGTCTGCTCAGATTACAAATACAGTGCCTACAATTCAAACCACTTCTTACATGGTTAATCCTCTATTGTAGTTAAAGATGAACAGCAAGAGGGATGGATAATTCTGTATTGTAGTTAAACTCCTTCTTGGGGCCAGTGCTGTGGTGCAGCGGGTTAAAGCCCTGGCATCCCATATGGGGGTGGTTCTAGTCCCGGCTCCTCTTCCAATCCAGCTTTCTGCTATGGCCTTGGAAAGCAGTAGATGGCCCAAGTCCTTGGGCCCCTGCACCCGTGTGGGAGACCCAGAAGAAGCTCCTGGCTCCTGGCTTCAGATCAGCGCAGCTCTGACCATTGTGGCCATTTGGGGAATGAAGCGGCGGATGAAGACCTTTCTATCTCTACCTCTTTCAAATAAATACAATAAATCTTTAAAAAAAAAAAAAAAAACCTTCTTGCGATTCATTTGACAGGCAGAGTTAGACAGTGAGAGTGAGAGAGAAAGAGAGAGAGAGAGAAAGGTCTTCCTTCCATTGGTTCACCCCCCAAGAAGCCAGGAGCCAGGTGCTTCCTCCTGGTCTCCCATGCGGGTGCAGGGCCCAAACACTTGGGCCACTGCCTCCCCGGGCCACACCAGAGAGCTGGACTGGAAGAGGAGCCACTGGGACAGAACCCGGGGTACCAGCACCGCAGGCGCAGGATTAGCCCAGTGAGCCACAGCGCCAGCCGCGATCATCTTTAACAACTGTTACAGTCTCCTAAGCAATACAAAGGCTAGTAAAGAATTAAAATTTCACACTATTGTTTGTATGGATAATGAACACTAGGTAAATTCAGTATCCAATCACATATTTCAACATTTGTAGCTCTGCAGATCTTTGTTCATAATTAAGATGCATCTATACATGAACAAGGATTTGACTCTAAATCTAGTCAATCATGAATTATTTTAGAAGATAAACTTGGGGCCAGCTCTGTGGCACAGGGCATTAACGCCCTGGCCTGAAGCACCGGCATCCCATATGGACACCAGTTCTAGTCCCAGCTGCTCCTCTTCTGATCTAGCTCTCTACTATGGCCTGGGAAAGCAGTAGAAGATGGCCCAAGTCCTTGGGCCCCTGCACCCATGTGGGAGACCCAGAAGAAGTTCCTGGCTTCAGATTGGCACAGCTCTGGCCATTGCAGTCACCTGAGGAGTGAATCAATGGATGGAAGAACTCGCTCTCTGCCTCTCTGTGTGTAATTCTGACTTTCAAGTAAATAAATAAATCCTTAAAAAATAAAAAGATAAACTGAAAACATAATGAGAAGGTTTACAATATGAGAAGGTTTACAATTCGGGTTTCAAAGGAAGATTTTTAAATCAACCCATATACTCAGAACATATACTCAAATCAACTCACTTCCATTTGAATTCTTTCTTTTGTTAGAGATTTGTTACTTAGGTACATTAGCCATAAGAAAAAGTACCAAATCTGTCAGCCTTAAAGTTGTCTCATCTCAATTAGAGTTGTCTGCTATTTTCATAGCCCAGAAACTTTAAAAAAAAAAAAAGTTTCCCAGAAGCGTGGGCTGTAAGTAAACTTCTCCCATCTCTTGCATGAACCAGGAATCCTTCAAGTACATGCACAAAGTTTTAGTATATTCGTTTGCAAGAGTAAAGATTCGAGTACTTTAAAGAAAGCAAGTCTTTGATTTTATTAATATTGGGATTGTGTCCTCAAGAACTTTATTTAGCTAACAAAAATTATGAGATGTATTTCCCAGAAAATAGGGTGAAGATTAATTGAGCCAGACACACAGACTCTAAGATAGGCCAGGAGTCTAGAGCCTCTGGGAGAGGCGACAATGGAAAAGTAGCGCTGAAATTAAGGATCTTCTATATTCTTCATTCTTGGCTACACAAGGCACCTACCAGAACACAACCCTATTAATTTGCTGGCTGACTTCTTGGCCCCTCCATCTGATTTCCATTAGCTGCAGACTTTTAGTAAGCACATGCTTCTTAATGGAAATGCCAAAGATTTCAAGGCAAGGATCATGTTCTCCCTCCCACTGCATTAAGTATATTTACTGCTGAATCAAATCAATAGCAAATCTCTCTTCAAAAGTTCTGAGATGTTGATTATACTTAATGAATTAGCTTGTGTACAAACCCACATAATACATACACATACAGCCCACTAACCAGAGGAAGGATAAGAAAACCTAAGTAAATAAAAGAGATGGCCTGTATGTTTTTCTTATTTTGAAAGGCAGAGTTACAGACACACACACAGAGGCAGAGATAGACGTCCTCCATCTGCTGGTTCACTTCCCCAATGGTCACAGTAGACAGGGCTGGGCCAGACCCAAGCCAGGAGCTTCTTCCAGATCTCTCATGGGTACAGGGGCTCAAGCACTTGGACCACCTTCCGCTGCTTTCCCAGGCTCATTAGCAGGGAGCATGAACTGAAGTGAAGCAGTCAGGGCCTGAACCATTGCCCATATGGGATGCCAGCACTGTAGGTGCTGGCTTAACTTGCTACGCCACACCATTGACCACAACCATCCATATCTTACCAGATGTTAGCAAGAACCACCTTTCCCAAGTATACAATACCTACTGTTTTAGGAAAAGTTTTATTTGCAAAGTGGTACCAGACTTCTACTTCCAGGAGTAGGCAGTCTTCCCTACTCTCCTTCAAAGTACAATTAAAATCCTTGAGTATTTATGCAGGGGTCTTCAGAAAGTTCAAAGATAAATTTTGGTGAAAAATAATTTGAAGTCTGTATATATTTTCATAACATGAATTTTCCATGACTTTTTAAAGACTCATCATGTAAAACAGATGTAAGAAGACTCTGAAAGACAGAGAGAAGGCAACTGACCAGATACCTCAGAACCCAAGGATGGCTATGGCGGTGAGCTCCATGTACCGATTTTCCTTCAATACTCCAGGCTTAGACATGAAGAAATCAGTAAACTATGGACACCAATAAATACAGATCAAAAAGAAAAAAAATCATGATCTCCCTGACCAAATGGTCACACAAGGGCCAGCCTAACCAGACAGAAAAATTTTAGACAATAACTGCACTTCAACAAGATAGTTATAGAATGCATTGGCCTCACCCCATAAGCAAAGTTAAGTAGGGTCTAAAACTTACAGGCTATAAGGAGGTACCACAGCCTCTCCCTGGGTATTTAACCAAGAACAAAATTCTCTATGATGAAAATTATGAAACACTGAAGAAATAGAAGGCACAGAAAAGTAGAAAAATCTTCCACATTCATGGATTCAAAAAATATCCAGATACTTAAAACAATTTACATATTCAATGTGATCCCAATCAAAATACCAACAACATTCTTCTCATTTACAGAAAAAAATTGCTAAGAATTATATGGAAACAGAGACCCCAAATAGCTAAAACAACCTTATACAACAAAAACAAAGCCAGAGGCATCACAATAGCAAATTTCAAGACATAATACAGGGAAGATATAATCAAAACAGCATGGTATCAGCACAAAAATAGACATGTAGACCAACAGAACAGAATAGAAATTTCAGACATCCACACATCTACAACCAACTATCTTTGACAAAGGAGTTTAAAAAAAAAATCTGTGGAGTAAGCAAAGTCTCTTCAAAAAGTGCCACTGGGAAAAGTGGACTCCACGTGAAGCAGCATGAAACAAGACCCCTACACCTCACACAAAAATCAACTCAAAACAGATCAACCATCTAAATCTATGACCTAATATCATCAAATTTCTAGAGAACATCTTTGGGAAACCCTGCAAGACATTGGCATAGGCAAAGAGTTCCTGGAAAAGACCCCAAAGGTACAATCAAAGCCCAAATAGACTAATGGGATTACACCAAGGTGAAAAGTTTCTGCACAGAAGAAATGCTTGGCAAAGTGAAGAGGCAACTGACAGAATGGGAGAAGATATTTGCAAACTATGCAACTGATAGGTCAATCTCCAGAATCTATAAAGAACAAGAAACTCAACAAAATAAACAATCCAGTTAAGAAATGGGCAACGGACTTAAGAACTTTAATGTCTGTTCATTTAAGAGGCAGAGTTACAGACAGGGAGGGAGAGAGAGATCTTCCATTCACCAAATGGCCACAATAGCCAGAGCTAGGCCATTCCAAAGCCAAGATCTTCTTCAGGGTTTCCCACACAGATGCAGGGGCCCAAACACTTGGGCTGTCTTCCACTACTTTTCCAGGTCATTAGCAGAGAGCTGGATCAGAGGAGGAGTCACCAGGATTCAAACCAGTGCCCACATGGGTTGCCGGCACCATAGGCAGAGGCTTCGACTACTACATAACAGTGCCACCCCAAACAGGCATTTTTCAAAAGAAATTCAAGTGACCGACACATGAAAAAAAAAAATGCTCAGGATCACTAGCCATCAGGGAAATGCAAATCAAAACCACAATGTGATCTCATCTCACCCCTGTTAGAAAGGCTCTCATACAGAAATCAACAAACATGCTGGAGGATGTAGGGTAAAAGGGTATCCCAATCTGTTGGTGGGAGTGTAAACTAGTACAGCCACTGCAGAAGACAGTATGGAGACACCTCAGAAATCTGAAAGTAGTTACACCATATGACCCAGCAATCTCACTCCTGGGGAATCTACCCAAAGGAAAAGAAATCAGCACATGAAAGAGTGATCTGCACCTCCACATGTTAACTGCATTCTCAATTCACAATAGCTAAGATGTGGAATCAACCCGTTTGTCCATCAACTGATAACTGGATAAACAAATGTGGTGTTAACATATGCATTTATATATATATTATGGTATAGAATATTACTCAGCAACTCAGCTATAGAGAATGAAATCCTTTCTTTTCCAACAAAATGGATCCAAATGGAAACCATTATACTCAATGAAATAAGCCAGTCCCCAAAAGACAGATACCATGTTTTCCCTGATCTGTGATTACTAGTAGAGTACCAGAAAATTTAATATATAAAATTGACGTTTTGAGCTTCAGTGATTGTTTATAACCCTTGTTTCTACTGCTGAGGAACAGTGTTTTTTTTCTTCTATTTGCTGAATTATTTACTTAGTATAGGGTTAATTTATGAGCATGTATAAATATATATGTATTTGAATATAAAGGAAACTGAATGCAGATCCTTGTTAAAAAAAGAGGGGAATGAGGAGGAAGGGTGGGAGCATGGGGTGAGAAGGATCACTATATTCCTATATCTGTATGTATGAAATCCATGAGCAAATCTTCATTAACCTTAAAATAAATCACGAAAATTCTTGAAGCATGTAAGTCAAAGAACCAAATAGAAATTTTCTAACTGAAAATTAGAGAGACAAGATGAAAAGCTCGGTAGACAGGCTCAACAGTGAAACAGAAAGGAGAGAATTTTTTTTTTTTTTTGATAGAACAGAAACTACCCTCTAGTCTAAACTATTTTACAGTTGAAGTTTGAAAATTGTCTGGTGTTCCTGTATTTACAGGAAATATTTTAATACAACTATATGGTAAATGGGTAGATATTAAGATGCTAAGTAAAGTTTCTGTGGTTCAAACTGATAAAACACTGGGTGAGTGGGGTGGCATTGTGGCTAAAACCCTGGCCTGCAGCACCAGCATCCCAGTGGATGCCGGTTCCAGTCCTGGCTGTTCCTCTTCTGATCCAGCTCCCTGCCCTGGGAAAGCAGTAAAAGATGGCCTAAGTTCTTGGGCCCCTATACCCACGTGGGAGACCTGGAGGAAGCTCCTTGCTTCGGAGCAGCTCAGCTCCAGCTGTTGTAGCCATTTGGGGAGTGAACCAGTGGATGGGAGACCTTTCTGTTTCTACTTCTCTGTACTCTTTCAAACAAATTAAAAAAATCTTTAAAAAAAAAAAAAGGCTACCACTGGTATACTATGACTGTTTATATATGTATCAAATACCTAGAAAAGCCACTATCAGAAGTTGTACAAAGAGATGTACTTAAGAACACAATAAGGGGCCAGCACTGTGGCATGGTGGATAAAACCACCTCCTTGCATTGCCGGCATCCCATATGGGGGCCAGTTCAGGTCCCAGCTGCTCCACTTCCAATCCAGCTCTCTACAGTGGCCTGAGAGGGCAGTGGAAGATGGCCCAAGTCCTTGGGCCCCTGCACCCACATTAGGGACCTAGAGGAGGCTCCTTGCTTCAGATCAGCTCAGCTCTGGCCATTACAGCCAGTTGGGGAGTAGGCCGGCAGATGGGGGACCTCTCTCTGTGTAACTCTTTCAAATCTTAAAAAAAAAAAAAAAGAAGCAGGGATCAAGTATCCCACAGAGGCAATGAAAAAAAGACGAGCTAAAAATTAAACAGCAAAAAACACCAGAGAGGATTAAGATGGTGGAGTAGGGAGGGAGCTTGCTGCTCTAGTCTAGGAGAAGATAGTTTTAAAAAGTACAAAGAGTGCATTCTCAAAGAGTTAGAAGAAAACAGCAGAGCAAACTAAGTAAATTGGAGGGACACAGTGGACATACATGGAGGGTGAGGACATGTACAACTCAGGACCCTAGCAGCTGACAGCTTCCACACCAGCGTTGGAGACTGAGGCAGGACCAGACTGCAGCAGCCCAACCCACAGGCAAAAAATCTGCACGAAGAGTCTAGAGGAAATCCGGCTTGTAGCCCTGTGGGGGATAGGTGTATCTGCCAAACTAGATGAGAACACACAAAGAGGGGTACATGTTTTCTCTCTCCCCAATAACACCGCAACTGCCTCCTGTTACAGGCTAATGTAGAGCAGGTGCCATTTTGGACATATGTAATAGCTGTGCCAGCTCATGTCTACACCCAGCAACCAGCCAAGCGGTGACTTCCAAGTCTGGTGGAGAGAACAGACAGGGGGCTGGGTGCTTGTAACTGTGGGAAGCTTGTGTGCTGGGAATGTGAAAACACTGAGGCTGCATGGGAGGACACAGGGTGTGGCTGTGACTTTGGGCAGTCACGGTGGGAGGCTCCATGCAGTCAGGGTTCCCTGGTTCCCTGATGAGGGACATTGCTGGGCAATATGAGCTTATATCGAGGACAGTACAGATCCTTTGTGTGGTCCTTATGGCAAAGCAGACAAATATATCCACTAGAGCTAGCACCCAGGCACTGGTCTCCTTTAAGGAGAGGAGCTCAGCCGAGTCTATGCCAACAGACAAAAACAAACCCCCTTGGCCAGCGCCGTGGCTCAGTAAGCTAATCCTCCACCTGTGGCGCCGGCACAGCGGGTTCTAGTCCCGGTCGGGGTGCCAGATTCTGTCCCGGTTGCCCCTCTTCCAGGCCAGCTCTCTGCTGTGGTCCGGGAGTGCAATGGAGGATGGCCCAAGTGCTTGGGCCCTGCACCCCATGGGAGACCAGGAGGAGGCACCTGGCTCCTGGCTTTGAATCAGCGCAGCGCGCCGGCCATAGCAGCCATTTTTGGGGTGAACCAACGGAGGGAAGACCTTTCTCACTGTCTCTCTCACTGTCTAACTCTGTCAAAAGTAATCAGAAGCAAATGCATGAACTAATGAAATCTATACATGACATGAAAGAAAATTTCTCCCACGAAACAGATCTTGAAGAGAAATCGAAATCTTGGAAAGGAAAAATTCAATAGAATAAAAAATGCAGTGGAAAGCTTTAACAGAATCGGTGAAGCAGAAGAAAGAACATCCGACTTAGAAGACAAATCAGGAAATTATGCGGTCAGAAAAAAAATTAGAAAACTAAAAGAACACTGCTGGGAATCTACAGGATACTATCAAACGACCCAACATACAGGTACTAGAATTTCCTGAAGGCGTGGAAATAGAGAAAGGATTAGAAGGCATTTTTGGTGAAGTAACAGAAAATTTCCCTATGAGAAAGAAAGGGACATCTAAGAACAAGAAGCACTTAGAAATCCTAATAGGACAAGAAAATATCTCCACCATAACACACTGTAATCAAACTCTCCACAGTAAAACAAAGATTATAAAATGTGCACAAGAGAAACATCAGATTACTTTCAGAGGATCTCCAATAAGACTCACAGATGATGTCTCATCAGAAACCCTACAAGGCTGACGCTGCAGCTCACTAGGCTAATCCTCTGCCTATGGCTCCATCACTCTGGGTTCTAGTCCCAGTTGGGGCTAGATACTAGTCCCGGTTGCTCCTCTTCCAGTCCAGCTCTCTGCTGTGGCTCAGGAGGGCAGTGGAGGATGGCCCAAGTGCTTGGGCCCTGCATCTGCATGGGAAAAGGGAGGAAGCACCCAGCTCCTGGCTTCGGATTGGCGCAGCACCGGCCATAGCGCCCATTAGGGGAGTGAACCAATGGAAGGAAGACCTTTCTCACTGTCTCACTCTGCCTGGCAAAAAAAAAAAAAAAAAAAAGTTTAAATGATAGAATAAAAAATAAAGAAACCCTACAGGCTAGGAGAGAATGATGAGATACATTCCAAATCTTAAGAGAACTGTCAACTCAGAATATTATACCCAACAAAGCTCATTTGTGAACGAAGGTAAAATAAAGACCTTCCATGAAAAACAAGAATTGGAAGAATTTGTCAACATCCATCCAGCCCTACAGATGCTTAAGGATGTGCTAGGCCATAAACCAAGCCTTGGAAAAAAAAAAAAATCATACCATGTGTCTTCTCAGACCACAGTGCAATGAAGCTGGAAATCAGCAACTCAGGCATCTCTAGAACCTATGCAAACACAGAGACTGAACAACATGTTCCTGAATGAACAGTGGTTCATGAAAGAACATGTGCTAAACATAACACCCTTTCATGATGAAAACTCTAAGCCAATTGGGTATAAAAGGAGCATTCCTCAACACAATCAAGGCAATTTATGACAAACTCACAGCCAGTGTCCTATTGAATGGTGACAAGTTGGAAGCATTCCCACAGAGATCCGGTACCAGACAGGGATACCCACTCTCACCACTGCTATTCAATATAGTCCTTGACATCGTAGCCAGAGCCATTAGGCAAGAAAAAGAAAAAAATCAAAGGGATACAAATTGGGAAGGAAGAACTCAAACTGTCCCTATTTGCAGATTACATGATTCTATATATAGGAAATCCAAAAAACTCCACTAAAAGGCTATTGGAACTCATAAAACAGTTAGTTAAAGTGGCAGAATAGAAAAATCAACACACAAAGATCAATAGTATTTGTATACACAGGCAATGTCTTGGCTAAGACAGAACTTCTAAGATCAATCCCATTTGTAGTAACTGCCAAAAAATTAAATATCTTGGAATAAATTTAACTAAAGACAAAGATCTATATGATGAGAATTACAAAACTTTAAAAGAAATAAGACACAAAAAGATTGAAAAATCTTCCATGTTCATGGATTAGAAGAATCATTATCATCAAAATGTCCATTCCCCCAAAAGCAATTTACAGATTCAATGCTATACCAAATCAAAATACCAAATACATTCTTCTCAGGTCTAGAAAAATGATGCTGAAATTCATATGGAAACACAGGGGACCTCTGATAACTAAAGCAATCTTATACAACAAAAATAAAGCTGCAGGCATCACAATACCAGATTTCAAGACATACTACAAGGCAATTATAATAAAAACAGCCAAGTACTGGTACAAAAACAGATGGATAGACCAATGGAACAGAATAGACACACCAGAAATCAATCCAAGCTTCTACAACCAACTTATATTTGACCAAGGAGCTAAAAACCAACCCTTGGAGCAAGGACAGCTTAACAAATGGTGCTGGGGAAAACTGGATTTCCACATACCGAAGTACGAAGCAAGACCCCTACGTTATACCTTACACACAAATCCTCTCAAGATGGGTTAAAGATCTAATTCTATGACCCAACACCATCAAATTATTACAGAACAATTATTCTGTATATATACCTAGGACAATTAGAATAATGGTCACCAGTTAATGGCAATAACAGTCATTTCTGGCTGTGTGCTAGGGACTTTTATTTCCTTGGTACTAGGTTTTTCTGCTTAGTTTGAATTCTCAGAATAAAATGTTACATAAGGATGAATATAAAAGTGAATTTTTATATAAAATATCATAATTATTAGATCTATTCAGAGTCTTAGAATTAAGCCAACTCTTTTGAAAGCCACAGAAGATAGTCTCATATTCTTCAGAGTAATTTTCCAAAGGTTCTTACTGGACTTGTGAAATAAAACAGTCATGACAGGTAATAAAGTACAAGCCAAAATATTACATAATCAACAACACTCTTCCATAAGCCAGTATCTGCGTTAAAATTCAAGAAGATTAAAGAGAAAACACAAACTTGGGGCCAGTGCTATGGCGTAGTAGGCTAAGACTCCACCTGCAGCACTAGCATACCATATGGGTACCAGTTCCTGTCCTGGATGCTCCTCCTCTGATCCAGCTCTCTGCCATGGCCTGGGAAAGCAGTAGAGAATGGCCCAAGTGCTGGGGCCCTGCACCTATGTGGGAGACCCACAGGAAGCTTCTGGCTTCAGATCTGCCATTGCAGATCAGCTCTGGCCATTGCAGCCATTTAGGGAGTGAACCAGCTGATGAAAAGCCTCTCTCTCTGCCTCTTCCTCTCTCTCTCTCAATTAATAATTAAAAAAAAAAAAACTGTCTTGCAACAAACGGAATCAGAATGGTATTAAAAACATGGTATGTTTATTTAAGCTTACTTTTCATAATTCATTGAATCTTATAGGTCAGCATCTTCATTCTATTACTTCACTGGGTACATTTACTAGTATTACATAAAACGTCACATAAAATTAAGAATTAAAAGTACTTTTAAGAACAGAGTCATCATCTGATAAGACTTGTAAACATACACTTTAGTCCCAACCTGAACATTGTTTCATGGGCCTCTCAGCCTCAGATTCATTTTCATTTTGGTAAAACGAAGCCAGTCTTGTAGCCTTTTCCGGCTGCATGCCTAGTCACTGTCTTATCGGTTTGTGTTGACCCAGTGGTACCGGTCCACCCGATGCATAGCAGCAGGCCTGTAACACTTGGGGTTCTTATATACAGTGTGACAGGCACTTCCCAGGAGGCCCACGTGGCCATCTGCCACGTGCTTTCTGCGGGACATTTGGAACCAAGATTGAAAGTTCTGTTTCAAGTTTTCAACCTGAGGGAGAGAAAAAAAACAGTATGAAGATCTCCAATAAACCTACTAGAACTAGCTCTAAGTATGAACCCATAACTTAGAAGTTCAAGCCTTCCAGAAGTATAGGAAGTACAAAATGAATAAAAACCTAAGAACATCTTTGGAAGACTTGCCGGCATTTAGGGCTTATAAAAATCATTTTATACCTTTTTAAAAAGTTCTTCAATCGGACTGGAATTTAGAAACATTTACTCCAATTTCTGTATATTCACCCTATGGCCTCCTAACCCTTGCCAGCCCATGTCAAAACCGCCTCATCATGGTCTGAGGCCATGGTCTAAAAATACCCATTGTTAAACATCCCAGATGACTCATACAGACGTTCCACACAGCACATTTTGAGAACACTGCTGCAATGGAACTCAGCTGACTCTAGGTCAATTCCGTCAATGGAAGACTTATTTAGTCAACAGGTAATACTTCAGTATACAGCTTTATAGTTTTCAGTATAGTTATGTTATATATAATTGTGCTTCACATAATTTTAGGTAAGCTCTATATAGACGCAAGTCTTTAGAAAACTGAGAAGATATCTGTCAGAAACATGGCAAGGGGTTAAGATATATCTGATTTATGAAGGGCCTGTAATATGTATTAGGACTTTAAATGGGTAAAGAAAATTGTTAAGTATTTGCATCTAAAACATTTGGTTCTAAAACATATGGTCATCTGGCCATGGACATTCTTTATTGTCCATTTTCTCTTGCTTGTGCCTTCTGAACCGCCAACATTTTTGCTCCTTCAAGATGAGTGCCCCATCACATATAATACCACCCTGACCAATGCAGTGTTTGGTTACCTCACAGTAAGCCTCTGCTTGTGTATGGAAGACCAATTCATTTGTTCTGACCCCCTAGATCCCCTGTTGTCTCTAGGAAGCCCTTTAACATATGGCCATTCTCACATTCCTGGCTCTAACACCTAGAAGACATCAACATGCACCTACTGCCCCCAAACCACATCCCTTGGGTAACTGCTTTCCATCTTTCATTAGTGTTGTCATCTTCCATATCCATGGCAATGCCAAAAACATGACTCATGGGTGCTCTAAAGAATATTCTAGATTCTTCCACATGGGTGCAGGGGCCCATGCACTTGGGCCATCTTCCACTGCTTTCCCAGGCCACAAGCAGAGAGATGGATCAGAGGGGGAGCAGCTGGGATACGAACCTGTGCCCATATGGAATGCCTGCAATGCACGCAGAGGTTTAGCCTACTAAGCCACAGCACTACCAAACCCAGCACACAGATTTTTATACTGAGTATAAGGTAGTGCTATCTGTCTCTTCTCTTGTAAAGTACTGACAAGCAGAAAACAAACTTTTTAAAGTTCTTGCTTGGTAGAAATCTGAGGTTGCATAAAATGGAGGAAAAGAGTTGATAGTGTGAATTTTGGTACAACGGTTGGTTTTGGCAGTGTAGAAGATATCCAGGTACTTATGTTTTCATTGCTAAGGTTACTAAAACTCATGGGTATATTTCTTAGTTATTAGCTATATAGAGATGGGACTAGATAAGACGTTAAGAGAGGTGATCAGGATAAACCCATTCATGTGATTAGTGGGTTAATGCATTATCTCCTGGGGCTAAAGAAGCCACTTCAGGGGCAAGCATAGCAGGTAAAGCCTCCACCCTTGATGTTATGGGTGCCCATTTGCATCCAAGCTGTTTTACTTCCAATGCAGCTCCCTGAAGTTGTGCCCAGAAAGGCAGCAGAAGGTGGCTCAAGTCTTTGGGCCCCTGTAACTCATGTGGAAGACCCAGAAAAATCTCCTGGTTTCAGACTGGTCCAGCTTCAGCCATCTGGGGAGTGAACCAATGATAGATCTCTCCCTCTTTCTCGCTTTAATTTATTTGACAGAGAGAGAGAGAGAGAGAAAGGTCTTCCGGGACTAGAACCCAGAGCCCATATGGGATGCCAGCGCCAGGTAGAGGATTAACCAAGTGAGCCACGGCACCAGCCCCATCTTTCTTCTATTTCTGCCTTTCAAATAAATAAAATCTTTAAGAAAAATATTCCATATAAGAGTCTCTCCATATTGTTTCGAAGAGGGGCCTTCTACCCTCAATTGACAACTTTCAGTATAATTTTTACAGTCCTATCAATTACTACAGGTTGGACCTGATGTGCCAATCAAGTTATCACCTTGCTAAAATGCTAATAATGAAACCAAAGATCTATCATGACCAATTCTGTATGCATAGTCCCTTCCCCACCAGAATGCCCCAAGGGCCTCTGAGCCTGTGCGAGAAGAGGGGGCCTCCCAAAAACACCACAGATCATATTCAAGATCATGGGACACCAGGTCCGGATTGGTCCACAGGGGAGTCCAGAGAGTACCCAAGGATATGCTCAAAACCCTGGGATGCCAGATCTGATCTGGTCTACTAATGGGGCTTTCAAATTCTTCTCACTCTATTCCCTATTTTCCTTTTTCTCTTTAGGCCATGAAGATACCCATGTTTGAAATGTAATTCTCTTGAGCCGGCGCCGTGGCTCAATAGGCTAATCCTCCACCTTGCGGCGCCGGCACACCAGGTTCTAGTCCCGGTTGGGGCGCCGGATTCTGTCCCGGTTGCCCCTCTTCCAGGCCAGCTCTCTGCTATGGCCAGGGAGTGCAGTGGAGGATGGCCCAGGTGCTTGGGCCCTGCACCCCATGGGAGACCAGGAAAAGCACCTGGATCCTGGCTCCTGCCATCGGATCAGCGCGGTGCGCCGGCTGCAGCGGCAGCCATTGGAGGGTGAACCAACGGCAAAAGGAAGACCTTTCTCTCTCTGTCTCTCTCTCACTGTCCACTCTGCCTGTCAAAAATAAAAAAAAAATAAATAAAAAGAAATGTAATTCTCTTTCCATTCCCAAGGGGAAACTCCTGGGTTGCCCCCTTTTAACCTGGGAAAACTTTGAATAAAAAAAAATTAGAACATGTTATTTTCTTTACAACATAGTCTGGCCACAATATAGAGAATGGGTAAATGTGGCTGCCAAGTAGGACCCTCAAGTGTAACATTATCCTCCAATTTGACCTCTTCTTTAAAGATAGCAAAAGTGTCAGAAATTGCTTATGTCCAGGCCTTCACAGCACTCTTTCAAAACCCCATCCTTAGAGAGAGCTGTAGACTCCACTGTGTCCATTTCCTCCTGGGATACCAGATTCAACAGAGCAATAGACATGGTAGATAGACCACTCAATATTAGATTATCACCCAAGGTGCAAAGACCTTAAGCTCAGCTTGTCCCCATTGCCTGGATCATCCTCAGGGTTGACACATCCTCCCATTCTCCATCAAACCCCAGTTCTTTCAAATCCTACTAGTACCCCCATCCTACTCTACCCTACAACCCAATCTCTCCCTCCACCAGAGGATAGACCAGACAGTCACTTGCAGTGGGGTCTTCTGCTACCTAGTCCAAGGATGCTTTTCTCTTCAGAGAGGTTGCTAACAGAGATGACAGTACTGACTTATATTAGTGTCAACAAAAGCCAGACTTTCAGCAAACCATACCAAGTTTACTGAGGAATTTTAGGTCCTAACTCAGGTCTTTAACTTGACCTGTGATTACCCTCACATTGGCCTATCTACTTATTGCATCCCTGAAGAAAAACAATGAATCTGGGTCAAGACCAAGGCCCATGCCAACTTCCTAGAAGCTTAGCAGACTAATAAGTATGACATAGGCAACAGGGAAATCCCTCAAATGGACGCCAACTAGAATTAGCAGCAGGGTCATGATTATTCAAGACACTGAAGTCATATGGTGACCTGTCCAGTGATTGCATAAATGTATTATAAAGCCTATGAGTCATGATAAAAATCAGGGAGGTAACAACCAAGATAACCCAGCCTTATTCCAGGGACAAATGGTAGAGGATTTAAAAAAAGATATGCTAACAAACCATAGCATCAATGCATGACAGGTTTTAATATGTACTCATTTCATCGGTTAGTTCACAACAGATATTCAGAGGAGATCTTATGAACCGGCAATGGGACCCCAAACTCCCATGAACCCAATGGTAGATATAGTAGTTTGGGATTATTTGATAATAGGGACAAAACTGAGGAGGGAAGGGGATTTCAATATATGAATCAACAGTCTAGAAAACAGTTCTTATGATAGAAATCACTTTAGTCAGCACTCTGACCTCAGAGCCAACTCAGGGGGTGTCCAACCAAAGGAAAAAGCCCAAAAGAATGTTTTGGGTGTGGGAGGCTGGGACATTAATGCAAGGAATGTGCCCACCTGGAAAGTTGCCTGGTTCCTGCTCCCAATGTAAACAAGACGGGCACTGGAAATGGGATTGCCCTCATCTCCAAAGGGAGGAGACTTCCAGTTCCCTCATGTCTTTATCCAAGGACTGAACGGGTCCAGGAATTCACAACCCAAATGATCATCATACTTCTGAAGTCCTAGGTAAACCTGGGTGTTGGAGGTAACAATATTGATTTTTCTAGTTGATACAGCAGCCACTTACTCCCAGTTCCCATGTGGGACTCTTATCCTCAAAGAGTTATCTCATCATGGGAGTTGATAGGTAGTCCTACCCCTGACAATTTGCTTCTACTTTGCCCGACTAAAGATGGTCTCACTTCCCACCATTTTTTGGTGATGCCAAAATGTTCAACTCCTTTACTCAGTAATAATATGCCGTCCTCCCTGGGCACTTCTGATTAATTGTCCCTAAATCTAAGTTTTTTGCAATGCTGCTTAGTACTGAGACAACACACAACTTGGGCAATCTGCCTGTTGAAATCCAAGATAGCCAATCCTCAAGTGTGGGATCAGACCCAGATAGACTATATATGATGCCCCTACCAGCCCTCCTGAAAGACAGAACAAGCCTTCCTCATCAGTACCAATAGCCCTTGAGAAGCCAAGCATGGATGCCAACCTTCATATATTTCTAAATCATCGAATCCCAATTCCATGTTGGTCCCCCTGAAGTACCCCTATTCTTCCAATTTTAAAAAGTCAAACGGTTCAGGACTTCAGGGCATAATGAGATTGTCATCTCATTTCACCCAAATGTATCAAGTCAGTATACTATCCTAGTTTGGATTCCTGCACTGCTCGGTTCACAGATCTAGACCTAGAAGAAGTATTCTCTATATACTTATACCCCGAATCCCAGTATCTGTTTGCCTTTGAACAACTGGATAGTTCTTCTATAAGGTTTAAGGGATAACCCTAAATTGACAAAGCTCTTGCCAAAGAGTTAGAGCTCGAGTTAAATACTGAAGCCATCTACACTATGTAGATGATATCCCTCAGCATTCCCTTAAGGAAGGCTTGGATAAAGATACCCTTCAGGTCTTAAATTTTAAGGGAATGAGGATATAAGAGTTTCTCCAACTAGAGCACAACTCTCTCAAGAAGCAGACCACCTGGTACATATCCTGACCCCGAGAAACCACACCTCTTTACTTAGGTGAAAGCAATCAATGCTAAGTGTAGGGCTACCACAATCCCTTCCCCTCCCAAGAAGAAAGGACATTGCTGAGAATGGAAAACTTCTGTCGGATCTAGATCATTTCTGGACTTAGGTTGTTAGCCATACCCCTAATTAAGGCCTTAAAAGGTCCCAATAGCTGACCCACTTGAATCAACAGGCAAACACAAGGCCTTTCCAAAAATTAATGACCTGCTGCCAACAGCCCCTGAACCATAGATTCCCAATTTAGACAAGCCCTTAATCCTGTTGATAGCAGAAAGGTAAGAAATAGTCCTGGGGTTGGAGTGGAGTGATAAAGCTGCTGCCTGCAACACCAGAATCCCAAGTGGGCACTTCATATTCCGGCTTCTCTATGACCCAATTCCCTGATAATGGCCTAGGAAAAGCAGCAGGCAGCTGTTCAAGCGTTTGAACCCCTGAGACCCATCTGGGAGACTCAGATCAAGCTCCCAGCTCCTAACTTTGACCTGGCTCATCCTTGGCTGTTTGAGGCATTTGGGGAGTGAGATAGCAGATTGAAGATCCGTCTCTCCTTCTCTCTATAACTGACTTTGCTTAAAGAGAGAGAGACAGAGAGAGAGAGAGAGAGAGAGAGAGAGAGAGAAGGGGAGAAGAGAAGAAAGAGCAAGCAGAAAGCATGTGATAAAATAGAACACCCTTTTATGATAAAAAACTCCAAGCAAATTGGGTATAGAAGGAACATTCCAACACAAATTTATGACAAACCCATTGCCAGCATCCTATTGAATGGGAAACACTGGAAGCATTCCCACTAAGATCCAGAACCAGATGAGGATGCCCACTCTCACCACTGCTTTATCAATATAGTCCTGGAAGTTTTAGCCAGAGCCATTAGGCAAGCAAAAGAAATCAAAGGAATACAAATTGGGAAGGAGGAAGTCAAACTATCTCTATTTGCAGATGACATGATTCTATGTATAGGGGATCCAAAAAAAAAAAAAAAAAAACTCCACTAACAAGACTAGACTATTAGAATTCATAGAAGAGTTTGATAAAGTGGCAGAATAGAAAAATCAATACACAAAAATCAAGAGCCTTTGTATACACAGACAATGCCATGGCAGAGAGACCTTATAAGATCAGTCCCATTCACGATAGCTACAAAGATAAAAAGATACCTTGGAATAAATTTAACCAAGGATGTGATAATTACATGACATTAAAGAAATAAATAAAAGACAAAAAAAGTAGAAAAGTCTTCCATGTTCATCGATTCTAAGAATCAACACCATCAAGATATCTATAATACCAAAAGCAATTTACAGATTCAATGTGATCCCAGTCAAAATACCAAGGACATTCTTCTCAGATATAGAAAAACAATGCTGCAATTCATATGGAACACAGGAGATACTTAATAGACAAACCAATCTCATAAAACAGAAACAAAGCAGGAGGCATCACAGTATCAGATTTCAAGACATATTACAGGGCAGATATAATCTGGTACAGCTAGGTACAAAAACAGATGGATAGACCAATGGAACATATCAGAAACACCAGAAATCAACCCTCGCATCTATAACCAACTTATCTTTGACAAAGGAGCTAAAAAAATAATAATCTCTGGAGCAAGGACAGTCTCTTCAACAAATGCTGCTGGGAAAACTGGATCTCCACATGCAGAAGTATGAACCAAGACGCCTGCCTTACACAAATATGCACTCAAAAGTGGATCAACGATCTAAGTCTATGACCCGATACCATGAAATTACTAGAGAACATCGAGGAAACCCTGCAAGACATTGGCATAGTCAAAGAGTTCTCGGAGCGGCCAGCCCTGTGGCGCAGTGGGTTAAAGCCCTGGCCTGCAGCTCTGGCATCCCAAATGGGTTCTGATACAAGTCCCAGCTACTCCTCTTCCTATCCAGCTCTCTGCTATGGCCTGGGAAAGCAGAAGATGACCCAAGCCTTGGGCCCCCCGCACCCACGTGGGAGACCCCGAAGAAGCTCCCGGCTTTGGATCGGCACAGCTCCAGCCGTTGTGGCCATCTGAGGAGTGAACCAGCGGATGGAAGACCGCCCTCTCTGTCTCTGCCTCTTTGTCTTTCAAATAAATAAAAATCTAAAAAAAAAAAAAATTCTTGGAAAAGACCCCAGAGGCACAGGTCAAAGCCAAAATTGACAAATGGAATTACACCAAATTGAGAAACTTCTGCACAGCAAAAGTTAAGTGACAACTGACAGAATGGCAGAAAATATTTGCAAACTACACAACTGATAAAGGATTAATAATCAGAATATATGAAGAGATCAAGGAATTCCACAACAAGACAACCCAGGTAAGAAATGGGCAAAGGACTTAAACAGGCATTTTCTGACACATGAAAAGAATGCTCAGGATCACTAGCCATCAGGGCAATGCGAATCAAAACCCACAATGAGGTTTCACCTCACCCCAGTTAGAATGGCTTTCATACAGGAATCAAAGAACAAATGCTGGTGAAGATGTGGGGGGAAAGGTACCCTAATTCACTGTTGGTGGGAATGTAAATTATAATAGCCACTGTGGAAGACAGTATGGAGACAGCTCAGAAATCTGAATATAGACTTAGCATATGACCCAGCCAACCCACTCCTGGGAATTTACCCAAAGGAGATAAAATCAGCATATGAAAGAGTTATCTGTATCCCCATGTTTATTGCAGCTCAATTCACAACAGCTAAGATATGGAATCAACCCAGATGTCCATCACCTGAAGACTGAATTATGGCATATGTACACCATGGAATACTACAAGGTGGTAAGAAAAAAAATCATGTCATTTGCAACAAAGTGGATGCAACTAGAAAACACACTTAGTAAAATAAACCAGTCCAAAAAGGACATATACCACATATTCTCCCTGATCTGTGATTACGTGCACTATTAGTTATCTATGGAGGTGCAATTAACACTTTGAGATACAATTGCCTTTGTCCTGGACTGTGGAGGAACAGGGTTTTTCCATACTATTTGTTTAACTCTTTACTTGGTATAGGGTTAATATTATGTGTATAAGGTTAACTGAAAATAGATCTTTGTAAAAAAGAAAGTAATGAGAGGGAGGTGGAAAAAGAGTGGGAAGAATCATATTCCTAACTTTGTATTTGTGAAATGCATGAAGTTTGTATACCTTAAACAAAAGGTTTCTGGGTTAAAAGAAGGAAGAAAAAGAGCAAGCAAGCCCTGAGTGTATGCACCTAAGCATTAGGTCTACTTCTACAACCAGTGACCTACTTTTCTCAACAGCTGAACCCAATGACCACAAGATGCCCAGTATACTTGAAGGAAAATGCTCCTATGGCACTTTCAGTAGAGTAAACTGCTGGACTGACCTTAAGCCAGTCTCTTCAAGTTCAAACTTCACCAAGTATGGACACCAATGACTAACAGGAGAATTATCTACAAAAATAGCAGGCTCTCTTTTCAGATTCACCAGATTTAACTCTCAAAGCATGCCACCTCTTCAATCCAGCTATTCCTCTGCCATCTGAGTCTGGCTTACTCCTGTGTAGAGACCATAGAGCAGATCTCCTCCGGTAGACATGATCTGTAAGATGAACCTCTGGAGAGTACAGAGGTTGAATGGTTAACAGTCATTTCATGAGCAGGGCTTAGGAAGGATATGCCAACCATAGAAGATCTTACCCAAGTTGTGTCAAAAGACCAGCCTTATCACCTTGACTCGAGCCTTAAAACTAGGGAATGGTCAGAGAGCCAGTGGTTATACATACTTCAAATACCCTTTCCTCATTGTACACAGATAGTGGGTTTTATTCTGTCCAGGTTACACACCCTGACTCCAAGAATTCCCCTCATGACCCATGGCAGAGATTCTGGCTCTCCTGCATGCAGTTTTGGAGCCTGTGGAGGTGGAATGCCAAAGGGAAATAGCCATAACAGAGGAAATGCCCTGGTAGATAAGGAAGCAGACAAGGCTGTCACCCAGCAATCTCCCGAAACCACTGTAACACCCCCAGCCTCTTGGGACAGCCAGAGGCCCCTACTATACCATGCCCGAGACAACGTGAACCCAGCATCAGAGAGAACCTGCACTTAGCCATCTCATGACGTTGAGAGAGATCTGCTTTAGTGTGAGGATACCTTTTCTGAGTATTCTGAATTTTCTAAGTGACATTTGTTTGTTGACAAATACAGAAAAACCTACTAATTTGAGCATTTAATTTGAAGTTCAGGTGAAAGGAAACCTGTGTGTCTTCAAATATGGTCTGGACAAGCACAACAAAAGATGGTGCAGGTCCTAAAACTCAGCCAAGGATGAGGCCAGTGTTGTGGCACACTGGGCTTAACCTGCCACCTGTGATGCCGGCACCCACGTGAGCACTAGTTCAAGTCTTGGCTGCTCCCCCTCTGATTCAGCTCCTTTGCTATTTTTCCTGGAAAAGCATTGGAAGATGGTCCAAGTGTTGGGCCCCTGCCACCCACATGGAGACCTAGATCAAGTTCCTGGTTCTTGGCTTCAGTCTTTGGCCATTGCAACCATTTGGGAAGTGAACCAGTGGATGGGAGATTTGTCTTTCTCCGTAACCCTTTCAAATAACTAAGTCTTAAAAGAGAACTCATCCCAGGAGAAGTAATACAGAGGGGTATAGGTGTAGGTGAGACACAGACTTTGCCAAGAAATTTCTTTTCTTTGTAGTTTTTTCCTTCCTTGTACTTTCTTTTATAGTAAGCACATTTAGAATTAAAACAGCAAAAGACATGAAGGAGAACTGGAACTCACTGACCTGATAAATGCTCTTTGGATTGCTGACTTTAGGGATGATCTGAGGTTCTCTGCAACAATTTTCTTCATCAGAGGACGTGCCGGAGGAGTGGTCCAACGTGGCTTTATTAACAGCATAACCGATTTGTTGGGAGAGTTCCCATTCCTCCCGTCTGCCTTTAAAAGAAGCTATTGTGAATGGATGATTTTTCTCACCATACCTAAAGTAGGAAAAGAAATTATTAAGGGTTGAACTTCCCCATAAACAAGAGTGTCAATTTGTTAAGTCAACAATAGGAGTCACTGTGCACTTACTCCTCATGTAGGATCTTTGGCCTTAGTGTGCTGTACATTGAGATTTAATGCTATAACTAGTACTCAAACAGTATTTTTCACTTTATGTTTCTGTGTGGGAGCAAACTGTTGAAATATTTAATGTATGCTAAACTGATCTTCTGTATATAAAGAGAATCGAAAATGAATCTTGATGTGAATGAAAGGGGAGAGGGAGTGGATAAGGGGAGGGTTGCGGGTGGGAGGGACGTTGGGGGGGGGGGCAAAAAATAAAAAAGGGTTGAACTTCCCATTAAGCTTATCTCTAACCTTTCCTGGAAACATACTAACAAAAACAGGCAGAGTGGACAGTGAGAGAGACAGAAAGGTCTTCCTTTGCCGTTGGTTCACCCTCCAATGGCCGCCACGGCCGGTGCGCTGCGGCCGGCGCACTGCGCTGATCCGAAGGCAGGAGCCAGGTGCTTCTCCTGGTCTCCCATGGGGTGCAGGGCCCAAGCACTTGGGCCATCCTCCACTGCACTCCCTGGCCACAGCAGAGAGCTGGCCTGGAAGAGGGGCAACCGGGACAGAATCCGGCACCCCGACTGGGACTAGAACCCGGGGCAGGCAGAGGATTAGCCTATTGAGCTGTGGCCAAAATACTTACATTTCAAAGACAGTTCTTCTACCTGCTGGTTCATTCCTCAAATGCTATGCCAAGCTGAGCCAAGAGGGCATTATTGCCTTCAACTGTAACACTATTTTAAGTGAGGATAGTCTGTGTGAGCTAGTTTTAATCAGTCACTCAGAGAAACACAAAGGCTACTCGCTCTTTATTCAACTAAGGGGCTGAATTACCTTTGTGCCGCCTTCCTGATAATGCCTTTACTACTTTGAAGCCTGCAGTTTGCACTAGAATGCAGCGATTCAAGTCACACTTCAAGTATTCTGCTAAGCCTTTGTGCTTCCCCCTCCATCTACACCTAATAGAAGTCGGCTGACAGGAGTTTGCACCTAAAATCTTAACCAGTGTCCTCACTGCTGAGACCCTGGGCATCATCCCTCACAAAGGTGGGTGGGGCTGACCAGATCACGGCAAGTTTCCAAGTGTTACAGAGCACACAAAGTATGGGCTCACTCACCTGCAGCACACTTCAAAGGGATCTACCCATATGGTCATCTCCTTTGGAAGTCCCAGGTGAGAAAAGTCTACATTACTCTCGGCACAAGCCCTTTCTAAAATGGGATCTTTATTCTGGTTATTGTTGATCCTAATACACCTTTAAAAAGAGAAAGGAGAAGGAGCAAAGGGAAATGAAGACATGAGTTCAAGTGCTTTTGCAAGAGAATCACATTGCAGGGATACTGCTCCACTACATCCAGCTCCCACCTTCCCCTCACCCGCCACTCTTACAAGAGGGAAAAAAATTCAATGTTTTGACTTGGTGATCAGTGTGTGCTGCATCACTAAATCAAAGATCACCAAATGCTCACGACACAACTTTTATGGTAAATACAAATTAAAAGTTGTTTAATCCACTTCATGCATAGGGGTTACTTCAGGTTTAACTACATCTCCACATCTCCTTTTAAACCTACGTCTTTAAGTTAAAGACGGGCAGCTGGATCACTGCATAGCCCTAACAGGTGGGAACTGCTTGTTGGTTACTTCCCTTCACCACGCCACACAATAACTCCCCACCTGAAGCCTTGCCCTTTAGCAGGGCGATCAGAGTGCCAGTGACCTCTGTAGGTCTCAAACAAGACTGTCATCAGCTTTTCTGCAAAGTCTTCTATTTGTTGCTTACTCAGTTTGTCATGTTTTTTTACCAGTTTTGTGAGAAAGAAAACTGTTGTTGCAATTTCATCTCTCATGATTTGAGGAAATTCTAAGAGGAGACCTGAGAACATTAAAAGAAAAAGAAATTACATAGAAACAAGGGCTTAACCTACTGTCAGTATTATTGCCCTTTGGAATTTTTATTTGCCTCAAGTGTAAAACAGAAGTAATTTGCTTGAAGAAGTATTTAGTGAACTAAAAAGCCCATCAACACCATCAATAAATGAGACAGCTAAGAACACCAATTCCTTGCATAACCAAACTTAAAGGTTTCAAAAAACAAAATCCTTTAGATACACTTAAACAACAAGAACATTACACAGCTTAAAAAGAAGAAGAACTTGATACAGAAAGTAAAACACACCAAGCACCATTTTTAAGAACATATTTAGGCTGGCGCCGCGGCTTACTAGGCTAATCCTCTGCCTTGCGGCACCGACACACCAGGTTCTAGTCCCAGTCGGGGCGCCGGATTCTGTCCCGGTTGCCCCTCTTCCAGGCCAGCTCTCTGCTGTGGCCCGGGAGTGCAGTGGAGGATGGCCCAAGTCCTTGGGCCCTGCACCCGCATGGGAGACCAGGAGAAGCACCTGGCTCCTGGCTTCGGTTCAGTGCGGTGCGCCGGCCGCAGCGCACCGGCCGTGGCGGCCATTGGAGGGTGAACCAACGGCAAAAAGGAAGACCTTTCTCTCTGTCTCTCTCTCATTGTCCACTCTGCCTGTCAAAAAAAAAAAAAAAAAAAAAAAACAGAAGAAGAAGATTTATCAAATACATAGCGTACTTGCCAGCAAAAGCTCTTCAGCTCCAACAAAACACGGGCCAGAGGTAGAAGATCAACTGCACTACACTTCGTGTTTCTAACTCTCAACCCTGCCTGCTTGAGGAGTTTTTGGGCTGAGGTTTATATAAGCACAGGCCTAATTGCTGATTGGTGGCGTCACCTGCCACAGGTGTTGTCTGTTAGGATAATCACATACAGCTTTAACCAGGTCTCCATCAGATGGCTCCTTGGGATATATAGTGTTAGATGCTAAAAAAGTGCTTAAAGATTTTTCATTCTGGATTTACAACTTCTATTTTGCTAACTAAACCTCATCTTTTATGACATAGAATGAGAAGGAAGCCTTCTTCATCCATATACTAATATCCTACATTCCAGTAATTTCACCTCTAATTCTGTCAATATATTAAGTAGTTTTGTCTTGTATCCTTTGAACAGTCATTATGGTTTTTCTACACACACTTTTTACTAAAATGTTTATTTATGGAATAAGCAAAAGAGATATGAGTTTCAGTCTGAGAGATCTGAGAATTGATCTCACTGATTCTCACAGAGAGGGTCAATGCCCAACTTAGTTAGATTCACTGAATCCAAATGTAGATTCTCACACCTTACCCCATATCTGCTGAAGCGATTCTTTTAAAGGTAAGGCCTGGGAGTCAGTATTTAATAAGTTCCCCTAGGTGACTTTTTTTACACTGAGTATATTGTTATTTTAATATTATTTGATGTTTTACAACTATTTGAAATGCCAAAGTTGTTTTTTATAATTTATTTTTAATTGACACAAAATAATTACACATAGTTATACAGGGTAGTATAATTCAATAGATGTATACAACGTGCAATGATCAAATCATGGTAGTAAGCATCCCATCTCCTTAGAAGGTTTTTCACCCCCAGGGTAATTCTTACACCCATTAATATTTAAGAAACGTCACACCTGCCATACCTATAGATTTAACATCCACAATTACTGGTCATTCCATTTCTTGGCCAGTGAAAAGAATTTCACTTTCCTCCAAGGAAAGCCATTTCATTTCTAAAAATCTCCAAATACTAGTTACTCCTTTCATCCACTGGGGAGCCAAATCCAACTTTCTGATTCTGTGTATGGAGCCTTGTTTTCCCCTCTGGAACTATACTGATTATATTGAATCTTCCAGAATAGGATGATGTTTCCAATACTAGAAAGTCAGCCTCCCCTGAGTCTTCCTTTTTTAGAGGCTAAATATTCTTAGCTTTCTACCAATTCTTCCTATGGACATGTTACTCAGCTCATCTGCTGGGAACTAGAAGATGAGTTTAGATGAGTTTCAGGTGTGTCAGTAATCCCCCTGTGACGTATGGGGCCAGACATGCACACAATTCTTCCGGTGCGCTGCACCAGTAAAGATAAGCATGGTCCAGTCCCTCGCTCTCTCTGAATGCTGTAGTCTGGGACACATCCTCAGGTGGCATTCACATTTTACTGGCAAGTACTCTTTTCATTAATGTATTCTTTTGTCACAACTTTCCTTTCCTGCATAGTATACTAGTCAAGAAGATTGTCTTTGGAATCAGACAGACCTAGGTATGGATTGCAGCTTCACAATGAACTTGCTCAGCTTCCCTCTGCAACTTTCAGGTTCCTAAAAACTGTGAGCGAGAGGTACAACAGCAGCCTCACAGGGTTTTTATCAAGATTACAATAGATAATTAAAACACCTGGTCTTGAGCCTATAGGAAGGCAGTACAGTAGAGTAATTAAGAAATCATCTATGAAATCAACAGGAGGGATGCTGCTCAGTCCTCCAGCTTACTAACAATGGGAAGTTTTCTTAAGCTCTCTAATCTTCAAGATTTGCATCTTTGAAAAGGAAATGAGAAATGTATCTATGAGGGCTATGGATTTTTTAAAAGATTTACCTAGCAGTATTTAAGCAGAGTTGCAGTACTTGGACCATCTTCTTCCACTTTCCAGGCACATTAGCAGGAGCTGGATCAGAAGTGGAGCAGCCATAACTCAGCATCTCAAGCAGTGGCATAAACATTGCACCAGAAGGCTAGCCTCGGCTTTGGAATTAGACGGCTGGCATTGGATCCTAACTCGATTGACTGTCATTTAACTTCTCTGTACCTCAATTTCTTCAGCTATATAAAGGAGGTAACAGTGCCCACTTTGTAGAGTTGTTATGAGAATCAATGAGGACACTGGCATTGTGGCGTTGCAGGTAAAGCTGCTGCCTGTAATGCTGGCATCCCATTCCGGTGCTGGTTCAAGTCCCAGATGCTCTACTTCCAATCCAGCTCCCTGCTAATGCATCTGGGAAAGTGGCAGAAAATGGCTGAAGTCCTTGGGCCCCAACACCCACATGGGAGACCCAGCAGAAGCTCCTGGCTCCTCGCTTCAGCCTGGCCTACCCCTGGCTCTTGCAGCCATTTGGGGAGTGAAGCAGCAGATGGGAAATCTCTCCCTGTCTCTCTCCTTCTCTCTTTCTGCTACTATACCTTTCAAAAAAGTTTTTTAAAAAATAAACCTTTTTTAAAAAAGAGAGAGAATTGTGTGACTTTCCTAGAACAACACCTGGTACTCAGGAAATACTCTATCAATGTTAGATATTACCATCACCAGTGTCACTACTGATATTATCTTACAGAATTTTTTAGTCAATATTAACTGATAAAACTAGAAGTAGGCATTTGGCCTAGCAGTTGAGACATCACTTGGGGCACTGGCATCTCATATTTGAGTGCTTAGGTTCAAGTCCTGGCTCCACTCCCAATTCCATCTTCCCATTAATCCACACCCTGGGAGGCAGCAGGTGATGGACTTAGGTACTTGAGTTCCTTCTACTCCCATGAACTAGATTGAGTTGCTGGCTACCAACTTCAGCCTGGCCCAGCTCTGACTGTTACTGGCATATGGGGAGTGAACCAGTAGATGGCAGATCGATCTCTCTTTCCCTCTCTCCCCTCTACTTCCTTCTCCTTTTCTGAAAATTATATTATATAAAGAACTTAACACAGTGCCTGGCCTGGAGTAAGTGCTCAAAAAGTGGTTTTTCTTATCAATAAGCATAAGTCAATGATTTATATTTATAATTTTATTATAAGTAATTTCTAATGCTGGGGGGATTAAGTGGACTATAAAACAACTACACATTTCAGCTATACTTATTCTTCATTGTGTTAAATTTAGACCATTGATACAGGGAATCAATACTATTGGTAGCCCTGATTTTGTCTTCCAGTAAATTCTCATCTTTTTGGTTTCCTGGCATCCATAAATTTGATAAAAAAAAAAAACTGTATTTGTCCTCAAACAAATAATGTAGAAACAAATTGAATAGGAAAAAGATAAAAGCAGGAGCTTTGGAAAAATCTTAGATCTTGCTTCAGATTTGTGTTCTTTTAGTACAGTCACTTCACTTCAACCAATTAATTATATTATATAGTATAAAGCTAGTCAATGTTGGGAAAATATTCACCATGCTGAAATCTGCAAGCAATGTTCCTTTAATCTACCAATAGAGTAACCATATCATAAAAGATAGTTTAATCTTAATATGCCTTGTTTCTTGGTAGTCCATACTAGTACAAGTAACCCCAAGTTCCACAACACTCAGAAGCCATGTGTTTGGGGCCAGCATTGTGGCACAGCAGGTTAAGCCACCACCTGTGATGCCAGCATCCCATATGGGCGCTGGTTCAGATCCTGGCTGCCCCACTTCTGATCCAGTTCCCTGTTAATGGCTTGGGAAAGCAGCAGAAGACCACTGAAGTGTTTGGGCCCCTGCTGCTCAAGTGGAAAACTGGATGAAGCTCCTGGCTTCCATCTGGCCTAGCTCTGGCCATTGGGATATAGTCTAAAGTTAGATTTCAGGATTTTTTCTTAAAGTCATTCTGAGTAATATTAGTATTACTACTTGAAACTATCACATGAATATATAGAAATAGGCAGAGAGAACAGATTTCAAGAAAGAACAATCAAATAGAAACTAAACATCATGCAAGACTTCCTTCAGTTACTTATTTATGGTGACTTTAAATACTTTAAGAATATTAGAATTTAGCAAATATTAATGCTATGAACTAACATTTTCAACGTAAGGAAAAGGGCTGAGGATGTAAGAGAAAGGGATAAAAATGTAAAATCAAAGAAAAATTAAAGCAAAAATCCAGCAGTGTTTAATTTGAAATGGCAATATTAATGTGACTTTATGATTTTTCTCTTTTCAAAAAATATATATAATATTTTAGTTCTGTTCACCTGAAAAGGCCTAGAATCTACAAGCAAGAAGCAAATTTAGCACTGATTTTGCGGGTATCTAAATACAATGTTGTACTTAAAAATACAATCACTTGCATAATTGTCTGATTCTAGTTCTAGTTCAGGTAATATATTAGATGAACCTGAAATGTATTATGCCAGAAAACAAGAAAGTTATAAAAAAAAAAGTGGGTCATGCCAAAAGACAAAAAGTCAACATGAAGAACTCCCTTTAGCCAAATTAAGTTGATCTGTACATTGTAGGAGTTACTGTGGTCCTCCAAACAGTTCCCCTCTTGAAGGGCAACACAGACATCCCCAGCTACTGTAAGTAACCGACATTGATGGCTCTAGCTGCATTTCTCCCTGGGAGTTGCCCTCAGGAACTACTTCTCTTAGGTTATGTCTTCCTTCCAAGGATACCCTCACAGTCACTGAAAAACGAGTGTGGGGACAGAAAAATCTGGCCCCTTTGGCTCAATTTGCAGCAACTCTGAAGGGCTAGCCCATCTTCAGAGCTCTCCATAACACAGGCCAAAGACTCATTTTGCAACTCCGTCAACTGATCACTTCTCCCTCTCCCAGTCCTAACTGCCTCACTTCTTACAGGTGTATCTCCCAAGAGCACTCTCCAATAAACCTTCTACATTTGACTCCCATCTCAGAGGTTGAGTCTAAGGAAACCAATCTAAGACAGATTGTACCAGGAGTGTTCTATGGAAGCACTGTAGAATTGGATTTCAGAGCTGGATTACTCACCTGCTGGCCAGCTAAGATAAAACTTCATCACTCATAGTAGTAGAATATGGATGTGGAAGGCTCCTGGCATGCTTTAGTGCTTTAACTGTTAAAACCTTCACCACTGATGAACTGAGATTGGAATACAAGAATTAGGAATTACACAGGCTATTACAATATCTTTGATGCTTGAAATATGAGAAATGAATGGATGAGCACTTTCATATCCAAGAACAACATGATTGTACATATTAAATGCATGAAATTTGTATCCCTTAAATAAATTAGTGTCAGTTCAATTCAGTAAGTATTGAAGTGTCTACTTTGTACCTAGAACATATGAAAATAGAACACAAAGCTGAGATTGGGACCTTAATGGTCCTCCACAGTATCATTTACTTCTACTGTTCGTGATACATGTCTTAGTTTCCTTACTCAGTGGCAGTGGTTCCCAAATTGCTACACTTCAGAATCACCTGAAGATCTTTTAAAGATTCTGATGCCCGCCTCCTGCCACAGACATTCTGATTTAACTGGTATAGAATGAAACCTGGCCTGGATGTGGCACTTTTAAAGCTCCCCAAGTGATTCTAATGTGTAGCAAAGATGAAAGATCATTAGGACAGACACTGCCTAGCTATCAAGGAAACTTTAAACTTAGTTTGTGACAAATTTGCATAGTTTATTCTGATTTGTTTCTAGCCTTTTATTGGGGTAAGTTTTGCAAGAATTATTTTTAAAGTTTATATTAGAAGGGACAAAACTGAAAAATCAGTTTATGGTATATTCCTACAATAAAATTTGCTTCTGAACTGAAGGCAACAAATGCACTAACAATACACAAATTTTTCCTTTTCCAATGGCTAGTGTTTGCATATACAGTGTAAAATGGTGCCAGGTGTTTAATAATTCTTTCATCACTTTGCCTTCCCGGATGACCTACTGTTCCATTGCACTTTGAGCCGATGAAGCACATTAGCTGGTGAGTTTTGAACCCTCTCCTAGTATGATTTTCTACAACAGGCCCAGGCAGGCCTTGGAAGTTATGAATAGAACAGCAGAATAACAATGTACTTAGATTTCAGGAAAGAACAATCAAATAGAAACTAAACATCATGCAAGACTTCCTTCAGTTACTTATTTATGGTGACTTTAAACACTTTAAGTTACCTCCATTACCTTAATGATAATCACCTCTTCTGTTTTAATTACTATTCATTCACTCAGTGACTATGTACTGACCAAGCTAGACACAGGTATTGTCAAAGGGCCTGAAAAGAAAAACAAAATTCAACTTTCCTTTCAGGAGGCTTATAATCTAGAGAAGGAAATCAGATACGTATACAAGTGACTATTTGGATATAGTGTTTGGGAAGCGAGATACTCAAAAATTACTCCATTTCAAGCATTAGTAACCAAGAGAACTATGTTACCATTGAAAGAACTAAGGAACTCATTGGAAGATCCACTATAAAACCAATGGTGATTGGCTTTATTTCAGATTGGAGTATGCCAACTTTTCAATGGCAATTACGGTAACAATGTCCAGTGAAAGGATATTAGAATTCAGCAAAAGGTTCAAACTGGGCTGGCCTAAGTCAATCTCATATTTCAATAAAAGGGAAAATGACTGCTGAAACTTAAAAGACAAAAAACCTCTCTCTCACTGTTACTATGCAATATATCAAGTTCCCATTTTAAGGCATTTATTCTGTTGTTTAAGACACTGTCTTTCAAGGATTTCTTCTGGAAAACATCAGATGAGTTATCCATGGTAGAAAAAAAGAAAACATGTTCTATCTAGAGATGGTTTGAGTGAGGGTATTAAGCCTGGAGGAGATGTCACAGAAAACAGAAAATATGAGGCTTCTGGTCATTTGGATGGAGGATGAAGAACAAAAAGGAGAAGTGGCACACATATTTTACCTTCTTCTTGTAAGACTATTATCAGGGAACCAAATGTCATAAGACATGAAAATGGCTGAAGTGACCTTGTACAAGTAACAGTTTCTAGAACTGTAGTTCTTCATTTTAAATGAGGGAACTCAATCGCTAAACTAATCAAGCTCTGACGTTCATCAATAGAGGTAAAAATTGAACACTTGGCTCTCTATATTTGTGTGCTTGTCATCAAGCAACCTACAGAATGAAAATGTCTGTACTTAAAACAATTTTGAAATACCAAATTGAGTTTAAAATATCATCCAAATTGGCTATTAACTTTGCTGAACTTGTGATAGAATAACTAATCTTATAATCAGCTTTATTTGATTTCTTCAGTCTTTCTTCCTTAATTCACAAATTACATCCTTGGGCTCAGCTATCCACTTGCACATACATGTCATTGCTGAGGGGGAAACTATAGACACTTTAACAAAATTCCACTTTCGATGGAAAGTGCATTTTTTGATAACAGCAGGTAAGGAGCAACATTGAGTAAAACAATGAACTGATTCCACAACTCACACATAAATGCAGTCCCATTATGTTCAAACCACATATGAGGAAAGTTGCTTAAAACACATTAAAGTTGAGGGGCCAGCATTACGGCATAGAGGGTAAAGCCACCACCTGGAAGGCCGGGCATTGTATATAGGCTCTGGTTGGAGTCCCAGCTGCTCTACTTCTGATCCTGCTCCTTACTAATGGCCTCAGAAAAGCAGCATATTATGGCAAAAATGTTTGTGCCCCTGACACCCATGTGGGAGTCCTGAGTGAAGCTCCTGGCTCCTGGCTTTGGCCTGGCCCAATGCTGGCTGTTGCTGCCATCTGGGGAGTGAACAGTGGATGGAAGATCTCTCCCTCTCTCTGTCCCCTCTCTCTAACTCTGACTTTCAAATAAATCAGCCTTTTTATATGCATTAAAATTGCATAAACTGTAATCTAATAAAATACTATAAGTCATGCAATGTTGATTTTAATCCAAAAGATATTAATATGGCCTAATACTCTAAACAGAAATCCTTTACTGTTCACCTAAATGAATCTTAAACCATACTGAATGTTTCTTTTTGTAAAGTTATAATGCAAGTGTTCTATTTACCACCAGTCTTTTTCCTACTTAATTTGTATTTCCTTTGTATATCATGGGCCACTTGCAATGTAAGTGGCATTGTACAAATTATAAAGCAGGATAATCTGCTGAAAATAAAAGTATTTGCCTATAAGAGATTATGTATACTTCTCTATACTATAATAATAAAAGTGTGTATATGTGTATCAGCACTCTGTTACTCTAATTAAATGCTAAATTTAAAATACAGTAATACTTTCTTACTAGTGGAAGATACTGTAGAGTGAATACATTGAGTACAAAAGGGTTTAAAGAAAGGAAAGAATCAAGACAAACTAAAAGGCACCATGGGAGATTTTACACAGGAAGTAGGATTTGAGCTTGAAATTTAAACAATCTATGGATGAGCAAAAAGGTAAAAAATGAGTTATGTAATTTCTTTAAAAATTAAATATAAGTTCCACAAAGAAAAAAAATACTAAAAAAAAAAAAGCAAGCACCATATGAGGACGGCAGAATACAAACAAGAATAAGAAGACATAGAAGGAAGCTCTTCAGAGACTGGCATTTTTTCATGCTTAAAAGTTAGTTAATTAACAGAATAACCAGTCACTTTCCTTCTTTTGGCTTCATTGAACCACAGAACATCCCCTAGAGCGCTTAAGAAAGAGAATAAACTTTCTCCAACCATGCATTCAGAGTGCCAGCTAGCTCTACTGGAGCCTAGAATTACTTTATAAACCTGAAAATCTCCCAGAGGGGTTTTGAAGAGGTGGTAGAGGCCAATCAGTGGTGGGGAGCAGGCAGGGAAGTTCATCTGTTTATAGATTAGAGAAGATCATTCCCTGACCAATGAAGGAAGCCAGCCCAATCATCTGCTGCCCCACGGCTAATGCCACTGACCAAACCTTATGACGTGGCAGTGCTAATGCAGCCGCCTCCCTTTAATGCATGTCTGTATAGGACCCCCTTTAACACTGCTTGGCTTTTGTGAGAGTCCTCTCTTCTACTTCTCCTTCTCAAGATGTACTTCCTCTTGCCAGCCCCTGAATAGAAGAGAGATCCTCTCAAATTCGCACCCAAGGCTTCTACTTTCCTCATTCTGTTCTCTATTTGACAATGATACACTGCTGTCAGTCACTTACTCTGTCCGCCCAGGGTGACACAGCACGTGCCTTGTAACTTCAACTATCACAGCTTCAGAAAACTGCTAAGTCTCCCTTTTCAGTCCTGGCTTCTCTCCAGAGTTCCAGCTCCGCCTGTCTAACTCTACCACAATGTTCTTCCATTACCTGAAACAAAACATGCCTAGACCTAAATCCATTGTAACTCACTAGATTTGCTCCCTTCAACACCCCTACTTATCAGCAAAAGCTGGATGTTAATTTTATTTTCTTTCTTCACTTTTGCCAGTCATCAAATCCCATAAAGTCGCCTTCACAAAATTTCTCACTCGTTCCATATTTCATTCCTAGACGTATGAAAATAATCTCCTAACTGGGCTTTCAGCTTCCTCTGTCTCTCCCTCTTCTAATCTAGGCTCTTTATCAATCTTCATAAAACAACACGTTGTGTACATCAGGAGATCCTCAGTCAGAAAAATTTCCTGGGTAAACATTTAAAGTCCTCCATGATTCATCTCCTCCTTTCCTCTAATATTTCCCCAATAGAGACACACCCATTGCTTTCCTCATTGGCCGTGTGTATTACTTTCTTTGTAATTTTCTTGTGTTTTTCCTTCACAAATTGTTCCTGCTACCAACAGCATCCATGTCATACTTTTCCTTTTTAGACTCATCTTGATCCCATCTTTTCCATATAGCCTTCTTCTCTGTGTCCCAACCTTTGGTGGTTTTCTTTTTCTTCTAAATGTTGGAAATGATGAAGCTTAGTGTTCAGGGTTCCTGAAGTACTTATTAATCTAACCATCTTGGTACTTAATATAAGTATAGATCACATAAATATAATACCTGTATTAATACATTTATAATATATTCTATGAATATTTGTATATTAATACTATGTCATAATGTTTACCATAACTATCTTTATTGATGTATACAAATTGTCTCTCTCCAACTAGACCACAAATCCCTAGAGACTGTTCTCTCTAAAGATGGAAAATATACAACAGAGCCCCAGAAACTTTAATTATGAAGTCTATTTTATTATATTATTTTTGATTTACCTAAAAGATAAATTAACCTAGCATTTTTACACCAAAAGCATCAATACTGATTAACCAATAAATATAAACAAGTAACTAATTAAGAATCGAGTGCACTCTTAAAAATGAGAGCACAATGAAATCGAACCCAAAGTATGGGAAAACTGCTGGCAGTTCATTAGAGCTCGAAGGAAAATCTTCTCTCCTGATTAAACAGCTTCATTGATTTTTTTAGCTCTTAAAAGGTGCTAAGTGCTTTAGTTTAGTCCTGCTTCCACAAATAAACTACTTTCTAAGTATATCACCATGAATATTAGTAAGTTCATCTGACCTTTATCCATCTATATAGAAACCAAAACATGGGCTTATATTTGCTAAGATGCATTTAAGAAAAGGTTTAAAAAGAAGCTGCTAAAATCCAGTACTTTCTAATCAGTCTGATGCTTCGCCCTTTCCTCCCCTAACAACACCCTTCAAAAGCTGCGGAAGACAGCTAATGTTTAGATGGTGAGTTTTTCTTGTACTGAGTACCTTGTCTCCACATTTTATAATTCTCAATTCCCATCACTTTAGTCTTTCACCTAGGAGTGGTAAATGAAGCCAATGCAAGCTTGCTAAAGCTAAAACAGAAGATATTTATTTTCTATACTCTTCTTGGTTTCCACCTAACCACCAACCACACCTCATCCCGCTAGAACTCCTTCCCCATCTCCCTGATCAACATAAGCCCAGAAATTAAAACAGTAAACAACCCCCATGAAAGGTGCTTTCCTGGTGCTGTCTAAAACAAACGCAGTCTTCTGTTGGGGCATTTAAAACATCACACAAGCATTCTTACTTAGATTAAATCATGGGTCTCCCTGGTCTCAGGCATGCCTAGACATGAACCATAAAGGGAATGAGATCCTTGGAGTTTCTCTAGTAACTGCAAGCCAAATCAACAGCCACCCTAAGAACAAGCATTCTTTTTTTTTTTTTCCAAACAGAACACATGGCTTTTGTCATTATTTTATTTTTTTAAGTTGTATTGCATACAAAATGAACCATATTTTAAAACATTATTTCAATCGCAATACATCTTTCTGTATTATATATGACTTTTTATATGAGTTTTATTTTTTATTACCTTCAAAGAAAAGCTCTTAAAAATCTAATTTTCAAGGCATCTAACGCACCTACTGCCTTGGATGGCAGCAAGTCAATTCAGGTAAGATACTTAAGATACAACTAACAATTATGAAACATGAATTAGGAAGATGTTTTAAATATCATGTTGGGCAAAAATGACAGAATTGCTTTTATAATTGTCCTAATGAAGATTTTGAGGTCTACATATTGGTAGAATGGAGTCTATTTCATTCCTCATTTTCTTTGTATACATAAATTTGAATGAGTATAGGATCTATCTAATGTATGGCACAATATTGTTCCTCTCCTAAATATAAGTTGAATGAATACAAACTATAGTAGGTGGTATATAATCTTCTACATTTTAATTATGTAAGTTATTTTTTACAGTTAACATTTTCTGTACTATACATTTTATACTTTGATCTGATTTCTTACTCCTCACAGAATAAACTGCATTTGGCAAAAACGACTTACTCAAACTCATCCTTAGGAAGTAGTTTGAGGTGGGAATTTGTGTTGAATGATCCTTTCCTAATTCATTTATTTAAAGAAAAGGAAAGAATTATTAGCAGAGGTCCTCCAGAAATCTGTAACTGTGCCTTTACCCAACTTACTCCAAATACATACTTCCACATTATCTGATGTGGAAATAGGAAAATGTAATTGTCACAAGTCATTGCTTCTCTGGCTGTCCTTCATCCTCAACACCCAAATTTTCTCTTGCTTAAAGGACCTGCTTAAACCTTCTCTGAACTGTTACAGCTCTCATTGAGGCTCCCTTCCCTCTACTTCTATTAGTAAAGTCTACCCAGTTCAGTAATGTAGTTTATACCGTCGTGAGTGGTAATGTGTGTCCACTTTGTGTCACCACCTGGAATGTACTATGGCCTTAGGTGCTGAACAAACAGCAGGTATTTCTACATGCTACAAGTAGAAATAGTTCTAAGGTTGACCTTGAGACTACAAAACGGAGGCTCTGATCTCAAGAGGACCACACCTTGACTTAATTAACAAGCGGGCGGGCTATTTGACTAGAACATCCTGTCCTCCCTCATGGCATGGCTCTGGCTCTATAAGGTCAAGTCCCCAGCAACAGCAAGGGTGCAGATGGGACTCACAAAGGCCGTCCTCCGGCTTGACAGAGGCCACCCAGGCCTACATCCATGTGGGAAAGCAAGCCTACAATAACGAGGTACCTGGAATCCGCTGTCCCGGAGGAAAGGGCATGAAAACTGGGTGGGCTCCGAAGGGCTTCTTGGGAGCTGGGAGAGGAGCAGCTCTTTGCCCCTCCTACTACATCAGGAAGAGAAACTTCTCCAGACTCTGCGCCTCCATCGCCCACGGCCCCTTCCCTCCTCCTCCCCTCCTCCCGAGTCGCCCCTCCCCCCACCGCGCGCCCGCCCCGCCCCCTCTGCCCGCCGGGTTCCAAGGGCGGTTGGCAGACCTCGGCCACGGTCACTCGGTCACTCGGAGCTGCGGGACGCAAAGGGGTTGAGAGAGCTCTCTGGGAGGTTTGGGCTAGGAACTTCAGAGAAGTTTCCTGAAGCGGGCCCGACCGGGCGTGAGGAAACGGCCCGAAGAGGCGAAGAGGGGGAAGAAAAAGGGGGTGAGGGGGACCTGAGTTGGAGGGTCCTGAGAGGTGCGGGAGACTGCGGGCCACAGGCGGCCTGGCGCTCCCGGGGGTCACCTGGGGTCGGGGGCTGCGGCGCCCGCGGACGCAGGGCCCTCGAGCAGCGCCGCCCGCTGGCCGTGCTACGTTTTGTGTGCGCGGCGAGCCCAGAGGGGGCGGGTGCAGCCGGTCTGGCTGGGCATGGGTGCCCGGTGGGCCCGAGACGCCGTCGGGTGTCGCCCCTGATGAAACGGGGAGGCGAGGCCGCTCGGGGACACGGCGTCGGTGCTGCGGACCGTCCGGGAGCTGCAGCCGCGGGGCGCCCGGTGCTCGGTTTGTAGGCAGTGTAATTAGCTGATTGTACTGTGGTGCTTACAATCACTAACTCCACTGCCATCAAAACAAGGCACAGCATCACCGCCGCGCCGCCGGAGGACGACGCCGGCTCTGCGGCTCCCTGGAGACGAGCTGCGCTAGCGTCGGGGGGCGAACGCCCTGTCGGAGCGCCGGAGAAGCCCCGGGAAGGCTGGCGGCTGCCCCTTCGAGATCCGGGGCCGTCGTGGGTCTGCGGTAGCAGTAACCACACGGCGGCACGGGTTCCGACGAGGAAAGCGAAACCCGTGGAGATTGGGTGGCGTTAATTTGAAGCTAAGAAGACATTTGAACCCCTTGGAACCCGTCGCAACTAATAAGCTGAATGCTGAGGACTCAAGGTGCCCGGGGTTGGTTATTTAGTAGGGTACTCACCAACCCGGGCACCGAAAAGTGAGCTGCGGCTTCACCAATGATTTGCCTATCACAAGGAATGGTGGCACCAACTTGAGACCAGAGTTTTCCCGTGAGTCTAGTTACTAGGCAGTGTAGTTAGCTGATTGCTGATAGTACCAATCACTAACCACACGGCCAGGTAAAAAGATTTGAGTGTTCATCCAGATGTGTTGCCTGGGCAACATGAGCGCGTTTCAGGAAGGAGGGGTTTTGGAATATTGTCCATTGCCTATCAATATCTCAGCCACAAGGAAAAGAGTTTAGCTGGTAAAATATATTTGTAATATGTGTTTTTTTTTCCAATATTCCTTCGGGATTTAAGATATACTGGGAAACAGGATCAGTTTTACTTTAGCCGATTGATCTGTTATCATACTGACTTGTGATTGCCAAATCTTGAACTATCTGTGAGACTATATTGTTAGTGATATTTTGGGAAAATAAAGTGCCATGAAAACAAATTGCGGTTATCACCATGAGTCAGTCCATTTGCTTTCCTACCCTGGGCTGAAGAGCAGCAAGTACAACCTTTCCATCAGGGAAATGGTTAAATTGTTCTTTGATCAGCACAACAATCTCCTGGGAGTGTGCTCTCACAACTTGTTAATACTTTTATAAGAATAATTTCTCATGAAGGGACTCGGTCCACTCAGGTACATCCCTTCTATAAACTATTGTTGCACTGTAGGCAACTTTTAATGGGAATTGGTAAATGCAGTTACGATTTAAATCTAGCTGCTTTCCTAAGATTTGTCTTAATAGAGGGGGCAAGTCACAACAACTCTATACATATGGGTACCTACTGGCCCAATTCAGCTCTCTGACTTCATAGGCTAGGACTTCAGCCGCCCTGTTGAATTCTCCAGCGCAGGCCCAGAACTTCCGTGGCCGCGGGCGCTGAGCCGTGGCGGTCTGGCCTAGAAAGGGGAGGGGGAGATGGGGCGTTGGGGCTGATGGGGATGGTGGGAGACGGTGCGGAAGGCTAAGGATGTAAGAGGCTCAAGTGCTTCCCCACTACTCCGACAGGACAGGACACGTCCCAACGTTGATGTTTGACATCATCTCGATCCAAGGCTCGGACTGGTCCCGAGGGCTGTGATCACCCCAAAAGTGGCCTTCGATAGCCCGCAACTGCGCACGGGCCAGCCACACCTGCGCAGCCAACTGAAGGCTTCGGCCGCGGCCATTACGAACTTGGCGGTTTTCCCAGGGGGCGGGGCTGGGGGTGAGGTGAAGGAGCCTGAAGAAGCGTCCTCAGTTGCCATGGAAATGGGAGCCCGCGAGGGTCGCAACGGTCGAAAGGAGTCCCCGGAAATCTGCCCTCCGGGATTACTGGTGTTCGCCGGCTCTTCGGAACTGGATGCCAGCTTGGCTAAGCAGTTCTGGCTCCGGGCTTCCTTGTATCCCCCGAGTGAATCCCAGCTGGTGCTGCGCCAGGGTAGCAGTCAGCGTCTGCCGGTGGCGCGGGCCTCCCAGAGCGTCGCGCCCGGTGAGTGAAGTAGCCGCCTCCCGTCCACCGTGAGCAACCCAGAGGACACCAGATTCCCTTCGCGCAGAGCCTGCCCGAGGAACTGCGCAAATGAGACTCTCTCACTTCAAATGTCTGAAGGGTATATACAAATACGCAACAGGTCCTGAACCTTCCCAGCAGTCCTCTCCCGCCCCCACCATCAACACCATCCCTGATATCTTTGTTCCATCTTAAAGTAGGGAGCATCTACTTGGAAATGGTATGAGTCTCAGCATAGAATAGTCTCAGGAAATGCTGTATGTTGGCTAAAAGGAGATTAGGGACAGTAGTTTACATGAGTTCGAAGTGGAAAGCCTTAGAGAAAGCTGAAGGCGAACTCCAGTTAGAAATCAAGCTCCTTGAATTGTAAGTGCTTGCTGAGGCCTCGGGTACGGAAACAGTTACTGTGCAACGTTTATAGGTATAGAAAATTCAAATACCTGTAATGCTGTGGTCTGTTCTGATAATTTCTTCACTTCCCTTTTGTTTAGAGAAAAGTCACTCCCAGCCTTCTTCCCTGGAGAGGAACAGTAAGTACCAAGTTTTGTGCCTGTTCCACATCCTGACTCTTGTATTCTTCAGAGAACAGGTAGTAAGTACACAGGTACAACTTTACCTTTGACATAACTTTCTAAATTGCACACCCAAGTTCCTGCCTTAGGGTCCCAAACCTCTACACACACACAGTATCTACATGCAGAGGACAACATCTACACTCCTGTAGCTGGTTAAAGAGGAATGTGGAAATTGGAGTCTCTGGTCCTACAGATAAGTCCTCCTTAGAGATCTTTTCTTATCTCTGGACTCAGGCTTACTCATCATCTAAAGAGATTAGAAGTTTCCTGGAGCCACAGCTAATTAATTCAGTCTCTAATTATTTATGAATTTGGTTTATGTAAAGCGTCAACATAGAGTATGTATTTGTGTTTGCTTTTCTATTCTATACATGATCTTTGAACCGTTACCCATTTTTATGTCACTGATGTTGTAAAATCATTACAAAACTGCTGAAGATTGAGTTTGGCCTTATTGCCTCTAGAGAATCCAGACATCATTGCTGAAGCCCTAAAGATGCAAGAATCTGAGGAGAAAATGATGTATCTCCAAAAGGTAGGTCTGTATTTCAGTAAATCATCTTATTTCCATTAAATGTCTGAATAATCCTGATTATTCTTCTCTTTTTTTTTAGAAAAAGATTGATTTATTTGAAAGGCAGAGCAATGGTGGGGTGGGCAGAGAGAAAGAGAAAGGCAGAGAGAGAGAAAGGTTTTCCATCTGCTGGTTCACTCCCTAAATGGCTGCAACAGCCAGGTCTGGGCCAGGCTGAAGCCAAGAGCCAGGAACTCCATCCAGGTCTCATACATGGATGGCAGAGCCCCGGACACTTGGGCCATCTTCCACTGCTTTCCTAAGCACGTTAGCAGGGAGCTGGATTAGAAGCAGAGCAGCTGGGAATCAAACTGATGCTCTGATATGGGATGCCGGCATTGCAGACAACAGCTTAACCCACTATGCCACAACACCAGCCTCCTGATTGTTCTTTTTTAACAACTTGTATATAAAAATTTGCTACTTCTGGTGTGTCAGCTTGGGTAAATGGAGATAACTTCATTAAATTTTTAGTTGAGGATTTCAAAATTCCATTTAACTCTGACTGTTTTCAGTCTCTGTAGTCCCAGGATATACAAGAACAGCAGGATCAGGGAGGAATGGAGAAAGATCTATTCACACACTTTCCATCCAATAAGGCACCAACCATATACAATGTAAAAAAAAAAAAAAACAGAAATATTGCCAGAACAGGGAAAATTAAATAGAATTAGTTGTCCTAATAGCTCAAAATTAAATGATCAAAGAGGAATGAGTGTCATCCAGACCTGTTTTGACTAACAGCTGGAATTAAACACGCTGTAGTCAAAGCAACAAAGCGCACATCTCTTTTTGGCAACCTCCTTACTTTGCTTTTCATGATACCAGTGCAGCCTTTAACTCAGTAATTAAAACAGTGATTTATAGAAACATTTCATTTAGTTAATGGATAAATTCTATTCCTGTAACTGTTCCTGCAGTATAAAAGCAAAGATAGAGAATTTGTTTTGGCCTAACATCTATAATCGTTGGACATATTGGCAAACTCTGAAGACTTATCGGGAATTCCACATAAATTACAGAACGATACTTTGGAGTTTGCTGATCACATTAATTTACCTTGTGGACTGCTGGGGATCCCTTCAAATTAAGTGATCAGAAATAATTAGCTAGCATTTTATTCTCTTTTTAGGGTATTAGGTACTGTGTATTTCTATCAGGACTTTATAAGAGAAAAAGCCTAATTTCAGTGAATTAAAAGTCAATGTCTTTGGTACCTTTGTGATTTAATTTTCATCTTATTTCATTTTAGGGAAGGATTGCAAATAAAAAGTTAAAGATCAAAAATATTATGTTTTTATCAGCTTTTTTCAATAGGACAATCTGTTATGAGTTACAGGTGGATGTAATGCAAACGGACTGTTAAATTAATAATCTCAGAACTGGTTTCCTTGTCTGAGGTCCTTCTATTCAGTTCTTAATTAAACTAAGATATTTATTTAGAACCTGCTGTGTGCAAGTATAATCAGTTTTCTGTATCTCACATACAAACCTATTGCAGAGCAAAAGTGTATTTTTTTAAATTTGTGTCTGTATTGGCCGGCGCTGTGGCTCACTAGGCTAATCCTCCGCCTTGCGACGCCGGCACACCGGGTTCTAGTCCTGGTCGGGGCGCCGGATTCTGTCCCGGTTGCCCCTCTTCCAGGCCAGCTCTCTGCTGTGGCCAGGGAGTGCAGTGGAGGATGGCCCAAGTGCTTGGGCCCTGCACCCACATGGGAGACCAGGATAAGTACCTGGCTCCTGCCATCGGATCGGCACGGTGCGCTGGTTGCAGCGCGCTGGCCATTGGAGGGTGAACCAATGGCAAAAGAAGACCTTTCTCTCTGTCTCTCTCTCTCACTGTCCACTCTGCCTGTCAAAAAAAAAAAAAATTGTGTCTGTATTGAGCATGCCATTCCCTAAAGTATACAGTATAACAAGTATTTACATTATATTAGGCATTATAAATAACCCAGAGTTACTTAAAGTGTACAGGAGGATGTCTGTAGGTTACATGTAAATACATTTCATACAAGGGACTTGACCATCCATGGAGTTCAGTATCCACAGGGGTCCTGAACCAGTCCCCTACAGATTGGCTGCACTGTACTAGATGGTAGGAATGCAAAGATAAGACGTGGTCCCTTATCTCAAAGACTTTACAATCTGGTGAGGGAGACAGACAACCAATTAAAGTCAACAATTATATTGCTATGATAGATACATGAACATAATACCGTGAGGATGCATTGGAAGACATCAAAACCAAGCTTAGGGAATCAAGAAACCTCCCCAAAGGTGCTGAGCTTTTCAAGATGTAGAGTTTGTCAGACAATATGCAAAGCAAACCCCGAGGATGTAATAGTTATCCTCCTTAAATCCAACTCTGGTTATGCTGCTCTCCTACCTTGGTCTTTCCTCTCATGGCTCCCCATTTCCTCCTACAGGATCAGGACTAAACTTGCTGCAGCATATTAAAGTTCCTTTCCAATCTGACCATAACCTGATTTCTTCTATTACTCCCCCTTCCCTTGCTTCCTGCCCCACCCCCACCACACACACTCCGTATATTTGATTCTTAACCACTTAGGTCAAGGCACACTATTTACCGCTTCTCAAATATGCTACCGAAGTGATGATAGGAAAAAAAAAACATTTTTTCTCTACTGAAACATGCACACTATCTGCCACACTGTACATTAAACCAAATGAGTCTTGCAGTGCAGTACAGAAGATGATTCTGTATTTCTTGAGAGTAGAAGATGAGGTCAGAACATTAAGCCAACAGGTGGAGCAAAGAATATTTCTAAAACTGTGCCATCTGAGCATATAGGACAATTCAATACTGTGTAGTTGTACTCAAACAGTGCCACAGTATGAAAGGACAACCAAGGAGCCAGGGTTGTGGCATAGCAGGTTAAGCTGCTGTCTACAACACTGGCATCCCATATTAGAGTTCAGGTTAGTCTTGACTGCTTTGCTTCTGATCTAGCACTCTGCTAATGTGCCTGGGAAAGCAGTGGAAGCTGGTCCAAGTACTTGGGCCCCTGCTACCCACATTAAAGACCCAAATGGAGTTCTCAGCTCCTGGCTTCAGGCTGGCCCTGCCCTAGCCACTGCAGTTCTCTGAGGAGTGAACCAGCAGATGTAAGATCACTTTCTCTTTCTCTCTCTCTCTCTGCCTTTCTAATAAATAAAATAAATCTTTTTTTTTTAAAAAAAAAAGACAGCCAAGAGATTCTTGCAATAATTGAATACGCATAGATTTCCTGAGATGCTGTGATATAACAACCAATTTATTGAGTGCACATTGTGTGCTTTACACTAAGCTAAGCAGTTTACAAGCACTCCCTAAAATAGACCCTGATATTATCACAGTCTGACCAAAGCTTAAATACTTTTCCATAGGTCCCACTACCAGTCAGTGACAGAGTGTAGCTACAAGGGCCAGCATCCCACCTCCAAAGCCCAGGAAATTGACTCCATAGTAGGCGCATTGTATTGCAATGATTTCTGACCGTGGCATTGTTCAGGTGTGCTGACAAACAGGAATATTCTAAAATTCAGAACTACTGTTGTATGAACACAGCAGGAATAAGGAGAGACTGTTTCCATTTGTGGGGCTAAGCGGTTTCTCCAACAAACCATGCACTTTCACGTCTCTACCCAAAATGCATAACTCAGTTACCTTCAAGGGCCAACTTAACTTTCAGCCGATGTGAAGCCTTCCAAGAGGTTATCTAGAGACTGTTAAACAGAATGAACAGCTCCTTTCTGTGTGCATGGCAAATGACATATCTTCTCTCTGTATTTCTTACTGTCTCTGATCTTTAGTGTCAGTAACTGTATGTTTCTCTGCTTCATGCTATATTGTGGGCACCATAATGTTGTGGACTTCAGAGACAACATGGTGGATTTGTAAGCCTAACTCTTCCATCTACCATTTGTGTAACTTTGAGTCAGCAGTTTAACGCCAGTAGGAGAAGTGATGAGACAAAAATCATCTCATCGAGCTGATATAAGATATGTAAAACACGTCAGCCCTTAAGGCGTTTGGATCAAGCTAAAAAGCCCATGAGGGCATTTCAGGCATGAAAAGCCAAGACATTGTGACAAAAAAATAAGCTAAATGAAAGATCTCTGTGTGTGAGATCCTGGTGGAAAGAAGGGGCCATCAAAGAAGGAGGTAGCTTTCTCTGAAGAGAGGAGAGAACTTCCACTTTGATTATGGCCTGGTCTAAATAATGTCAGAGTTTGTGGATTCAAGAGGCTTCTGTAGCCTTGGCAGCTCATGACACTGATCACTGACGTCATAAATAAGAATGTCAATTGTTAAATCAATAGAAGTCACTGTGCATTTTCTCCCCATGTAGGACCTCTGTCCTTAATATGTTGTACTATGAGAATTAATGGTAAAACTAGTCTTCAAACAGTAGTTTACACTTTGTGTGTCTATGTGGGTGCAAACTGTTGAAATCTTTACTTAGTATAGAGTTGATCTTATATATATAAAGATAATTAAAAATGAATCTTAATGAAGAATGAGATGGGAGAGGGAATAAGAGGTGGGATGGTTTAGGGGTGGGAGGACAAGTATGGGGGGAAGAACCACTATAATCCCAAAGTTGTACTTCTGAAAGTTATATTTACTAAATAAAAGCTTTCTATTAAAAAAATATGTAAAACACCTAGCCATAGTTTGCACTCAACAAATGTCCACTCTAAAGGCAGAGGTCATGTCTCATTTGCTTAACCTAATGCCTTTCTGGTTATCAAAACTCAATGAATATTTATTGGTTGAATAAATGAATGCATAACTGAACTAATTAATGAGTGAATGAATGGTGTGTAAAGTGAAATTTAAATTGTTTTTGACAGGCAGAGTGGACAGAGAGAGAGACAGTAAGATTTATTTTATTTATTTGAAAGACAGAGTTACAGAGAGAGGCAGAGACAAAGAGAGAGGTCTTCCATCTGCTGGTTTACTCCCCAGATGGCCGCAACAGCTGGAGCTGTGCTGATCCGAAGCCAGGAGCCAGGAGCTTCTTCCAGGTCTCCCACATGGGTGCAGGGGCCCAAGGACCTGGGCCATCCTCTACTGCTTTCCCAGGCCACAGCAGAGAGCTGGATCAGAAGAGGAACAGCCAGGACTAGAACCGGCGCCCATATGGGATGCTGGCACTTCAGGCCAGGGCTTTAACCTGCTGCGCCACAGCTAGGGCCCAGAAATTTAAATTTTGTTTAGTCTTTTCCACACCTATCTGGCAAATTTTTTAGGCTGATTGTTTTTGCAAGAATATCACCAAAATTTAGTTTCTTAGCACATCACCTCTCAGTTTTGCTTTATCTCATGGATCTGGATATAATGGGAGGAAATGTGACTCACTCTAATTATTGAAATAGAATTAGTTTTTGGATACCACTGTTTTCCTAAGTCTGTAGTACTCTGCATTGCTGCCACCACTATTCTAGAATTTTTAGCCTGATGGTAGAAAGTAAGTTGAGGGGAGGATATCTTTTTAACTAGTAAGATATTTGTAATTATCTACTTAAGATAACCTTTCACATTTTAAAACATATACATTGATATTTCAGGTATAATTTTTCATCTTAAAATGGGAAAACTTTTCCCCATAAATTCTCTTGAAGTTTTATTTCTTCACTTTCTTCTTAAAATTATTGGGAATCTAAAAATTTGTTTTCCATTTTTTTCTGAAAGTGTCTTTATAACCCTGTTCACCCAATGGATATTGATTTTTCAGTTGTTACAGGTTTTTTTTAAACTTTAATGTTACTCTCCATTTTGGAATGTTTTCCAGGTATACATTATAAATGCTTTGGGTTAGTGGACAAAATGCTATTAATCACAACCACTATTTCTGTGATGGATATCCATGGCAGGAAATCAAAAACAACTGGGTCTGTCAAGATTAAATGGCTTACTATGTCCATAAAGGAAACCTTATAGCACTATACTGGACCATTATTCTTCCTTTGAGAGTTCTAAAGTAGTCTGAAAACATTATAATAAATGAATAGTCAGCTAATTCTTTGAAATCATAAAACTAATTTGCTTTTTAGTTTTGCCACCTTTGAGAAAGCTCTTTAGCTGATTATCTCATTATGAAAAGAATTATAAATAATTCATGGAAGAAGGAAGAAGAGATCAGAGAACTATTTTAAGGCATATATAGATGACATATTTGGAATCAAAGCTTTAATTTGAGTGAATGTGAAACAAAGGTTTTTACAAGGAAAATATATAATCTTCAGAAAAATATCTCTGATGGGCTCTTTTTGGGGCATGGGGTTTTAATCTGTTCTGTTACACATCCCATACAACCAGCACTGCCCATAGGGTAAGTCTTCCCTCAAAGTTTGCTACATAGACCTTCCTTGGACCAGAAAACAACTCACGCAGTGATGACATTATTCTTAGAAGAGGACTCTCAGAAGCTTCACAAAAATGTATTTTTAGACACTGACTCATGAAAGTGGGAAACCTGTAGCGTGATCATCCATTGCCCATACACTCCCAAAGTTGTGAAAGGGGTCCTCAGAGCCTTAAGCCAGCCACACAGAGCCAAAGCAAAGCTGTAGGGAGTTGGCGAGAGAAAAGAAAACCCTCTTTTGTGTCTAAATGATGGAGATCGACCTAGACAATTTTTCCCAGTAACACAGTATTAACCCAGCTTTTAGTTGCTACCTAACCCTAATGTAATATTTACAAAATTCCTTTACTCCCATAAACAAAATACCACCAGAAAGAGGTGAGTTTCTCTTCACCAACAACAAATACTTAGCCATTTAAATTCCTGTTGCTCCTAATTCATCAAAACATTCATGTGGAAGAGTCATAAAACCAGACTGTGCATTTATAGTAACAAGCAAATATTTTAGTAGCAAATGATAATTTAAGGACCATGTAAGTGTGTTTTACTCTTCTACATTATCTGTTGTGCCAGTTTGTTTTTAAAAATTATTTAATCTTGGAAAACATTTTCACTTGACAGATAACATTCCCCTCTAAATCTTTAGTGGGGCACATGCTATTGCGGTGCTAGCATCCCATATGAGCGCCAGTTCAAGTCCCAGCTGCTCCACTTCCAATCCAGCTCCCTGATAATGCACTTGGGAAAGCAGTGGAAGATGGCCCAAGTGCTTGGACCTCTGTACGCACATGGGGGATACAGAAGCAGCTAGCTCCTGGCTCTCAGTTCCTGGCTCTGGCCTGGCCTGGCACCGGCCATTGTGGCCATTTGGGGAGTGAACCAGTGGATGGAAGACCTCTCTCTCTGTAACTCTGCCTATCAAAATAAATAAAATAAATCTTTAATAAATAAATAAATCTTCTTTAGTGATATCTACAGTCCCTGGAAACCTAAGTGGAAGAAGAATAAGATTTTAGATTAAAAAGCTGAATTCATTTGCCCCATATAGACCCAGCCCCAGGGTTAGACAGTCATACCATAAATGCATCTCTTCTTTCCAAAGATCTGTATACTATGTCTTCTATTCACTGCACCTCAAGAACAAAACATTTGATAAGTATTAAACAAACTATTGGAAATGTACCTACATTAATTATTTGCTTATAAAACATAATTAAATGAAACTTTTTATTAAAAATGTTTATTTTATTTGAAAGGCAGAGTTAGAGAGAGAGAGAGAGAGAGAGAGAGAGAGAGAGAGAGCTTCTATTTGCTGAGTAACGCCCACAATGGCCACAACATCTAGGGCTGGGACAGATTGAAGCCAGGAGCCAGGAGCTTCATCCAGGTTTCCCATGTGGGTTCAGAGGCCCAAGCACTTGGGCCTTCCTCTGCTGCTCTCCCAGGCACATTATCAGGGAGCTGGATTGGAAGTGGAGCAACCAGGAATCAAACTGGCACCTATTTGGGATGCCAGAGTTACAGGCAGAGACTTAATATGCTATGCCATAGCCCTGGCCCCTAAATGAACCTATTGAATGCAAAATGAAATAATTATAATATTCTGTGAATCAAGTAACTCAAAGAATAATCATGACACATTGTAATCTACCTTTGTCCTTTGCTTCTGTCAAAGCCATATGAAAAAATCCTTAGTCAAATTATATTGTCTATACAGTGCTGAGGGAGCACTGGAAGGGCATTCCAGGCCGCAGAAACAGCATGTACCAAGACCCTCCTGAAGGCATAGTGAGTGCACTTCAGAGATCGAATGGCCGAAGCAGTAATGGGAGAGGAAGATTAAGCCACACCAGGAACAGTAAGCACTGAAGGGTTTTTCTGTTGTGGATTATAATATCAAATTTTCTTGGAAAAAAATCAGAAGACTATCATATGGAGAATGGGTTGAAAGTGGCCAGAGCAGAAATGGGGAAACCAGACTGGAAGCCCTTGCATCACTGGAGATGACAGTAGCTTGGATTAGAACGATGTGGGCAGGGTAGGAAAAAGGATACTTCAGAGATATTTAAGAAGTAAAATAACTAGTACTTGGGTTATAAAATTGGATATGGAAGGCAAGGCATAGCAAAGCATTAAAGATAACTGAATTTTCTGGCTTGCATAACAGAACGGATGGAGCCATTCTCTGAAATAAAGAACATTAGAGGAAGGTCAGATGATGAATTTTCTTGCAGGGAAGGGTTATAAGTTCAGTTTAGACTTATTGAGTTTGAGATAAGCAGATAGCGCTGTCAAGCCTGTGAATATATAGGTTAGAAACTAGGAGAAGTATGGGCCAGAGATAATGCTTGAGAGTCCTCTGTGTGGAGAATCCCCTACCCCTCCTTCTTAAGTCCTATGGGCCGGACAGGAAAGACATATCTGAAAGATGAGGTCAGTCCCATTCACCCATTCATCATATCTCTATAACCGTCAACATGATGAAACTCCTAAAAACTCAATAGACTTTTGTCTTCTAAACGACAAGTGTTGATAACTACCGCAGACTGAATTGTCAAGATACAATTCAGTAATAGAGAGGTATCCCTACTATACATATACATCAGTGAATTTTGAAATGTAATGTTCATTTTATGACCATATTTCTCAACATTAAAATTCAAACCTTGTTTACTGCTTTTTAAGAAAACAGTGCCCTTTAAAATAATGTCAAGACAGTTTTGTAAAAAAATACATTTTGCCTCCTGTAGAATGAATGCTATGTTTTTCTCATTAACTAAGCTGTTATTTTTTTAAATGAAAATTACATATATATATAACAGAGCTGGGAAGTGAGCCAGGGTCAAGCATTTTATAGGAGGTATGGAAAGGAAGGTGCTTAGAACTGCATATTTTTCTTAAAAGTCAGCACTCTTCCTGTTTCCAATTAATAATCCTATAACATCTTCCATTCACTCTCATAGATTAGTATAGTGGAATCTACTTTCTAACTGTATATGAGTACTGGAGAAAGCCTTTTCACTGATTATTCAGCCTGTCTTTTAAAGTGCATAGTAGATTATTTGAAGTCCAACAGTTCTGTATCTTATTATAGTAGATATAAATTTACTATATGGCAGTTATAGACTCTACATAGCAATTTCAGTTAATTTCAGAATCTGCATAGCAGATCTCAGATTTCACAGGGAATAGCAGTAAATTCATAGTTATCAAACTCGATAAGGCAAGAGGTGCACACAGGTCTTTGAAATCAAGCCCAAGTGTAGGATTTGATATGATGGACTTATTTTAAGTCCATCATAATTCCCACCTTCCTCATGATTGCATTTGTAACACAGATGTAAAATGAAACCTATTGAGGATTAAGATTCTCTGTAGAGGCCGGCTCAGCGGCTGAATAGGCTAATCCTCCGCCTAGCGGCACCGGCACACCAGGTTCTAGTCCCGGTTGGGGCGCTGGATTCTGTCCCAGTTGCCCCTCTTCCAGGCCAGCTCTCTGCTATGGCCCAGGAGTGCAGTGGAGGATGGCCCAAGTGCTTGGACCCTGCACCCCATGGGAGACCAGGAGAAGCACCTGGCTCCTGGCTTCGGATCAGCGTGGTGCAAAGGCCGTAGAGGCCATTGGAGGGTGAACCAACAGCAAAGGAAGACCTTTCTCTCTGTCTCTCTCTCTCTCACTGTCCACTCTGCCTGTCAAAAATAAAAAATTTTTAAAAATAGAAAAGATTCTCTGTAGAATAAGAATTGAAATTCCCTAGAGCCCCTATGGAATATTCAACTGCCAATCATTGGAATAAAATTAAAAATTATATTCTGGGGCAGGCATTTGGCTTAGTACTTAATACACTGCTTGGGATGCCCATATCCCATATTAGAATGCCTACTTCAAGTCCCCGCTCCTCCACTTCCAATTCCAGCTTCCTGCTAAAGCACACCCGGTGAGGCAGCAGGTCATAACTCAAAGACTTGGGTCCCTAACACTCACATGGGAGAAGACTTGCATTGAGTTTTGGGTCCTGGCTTCAGTCTGGCCCAGCCCTTGCTGTTGTGGGCATTTGGGGAGTGAACCACCAAATGGAAGATCTCTCTCTGTCTGTGTCTTTCTCCGCCTTTCAAATAAAATGAAAATAAATAGAAGTTTTTAAAATGTTTAAATTCTGGAGGCTCAGGAAGATAAAAGTTTTTAATCTATTGGTTCTACTTAATTTCTAAATTTGGAATGTTATTCCCATTTTATAAGAACTTAAAATCAAAAATCTATCATAAATATTTAGCTTACACTAAGGAAGAACATAGAAAACTCATCAGTTGATGAGTATCACTGTAATTCAACTATTCTTTACTCTATACCCACTTTTTACAAAGTGCCCATGATAGTGCTGAATACCTGAATTAAATTTGATCAAGGTTGGCCGGTGCCATGGCTCACTAGGCTAATCCTCCTCCCTGCGGCGCCAGCACACCAGGTTCTAGTCCCGGTCGGGGCACCGGATTCTGTCCCGGTTGCTCCTCTTCCAGGCCAGTTCTCTGCTGTGGCCCAGGAGTGCAGGGAGGATGGCCCAAGTGCTTGGGCCCTGCACCCCATGGGAGACCAGGAGAAGCACCTGGCTCCTGCCTTCGGATCAGCGTGATGCGCCGGCCATAGCGTGCTGGCCGCGGCGGCCATTGGAGGGTGAACCAACAGCAAAAAGGAAGACCTTTCTCTCTGTCTCTCTCTCACTGTCCACTCTGCCTGTCAAAAAAAAAAAAAAAAAAAAAAATCTGATCAAGGCTGAACCCAGGCTGGATTAGCTTCCCCTGCTGTATACTTATTTCCACAGCACACATTTTCTACTCAAATATAATTTTTTTCTGTGACATCAGAGACTGCATTTGTCTTCTCCACCATAGTTAATCTTAGTTAATTCTTTATATTTGAAATGAAAGTTAAGTGAAGAAACCATTCTGTTGAGCCGGCGCCGTGGCTCAATAGGCTAATCCTCCACCTTGCGGCGCCGGCATACCGGGTTCTAGTCCCGGTCGGGGCGCCGGATTCTCTCCCGGTTGCCCCTCTTCCAGGCCAGCTCTCTGCTATGGCCAGGGAGTGCAGTGGAGGATGGCCCAGGTGCTTGGGCCCTGCACCCCATGGGAGACCAGGAAAAGCACCTGTCTCCTGGCTCCTGCCAGGATCAGCGCGGTGCGCCGGCTGCAGCAGCGGCCATTGGAGGGTGAACCAGCGGCAAAAGGAAGACCTTTCTCTCTCTGTCTCTCTCTCTCACTGTCCACTCTGCCTGTCAAAAAAAAAAAAAAAAAAAAAAAAAAAAAAAAACCATTCTGTTGTTATCATTGTGGTTTGTGTGTAGTGGGAGGGGAGATGAACTCCAAAATCTCTATATGTGTTTGAAGAAATATAGCAAAAGTAGGCTACAAAATCAAACAGAACTGGAAATATATTTGAATTCTTGGACCTTCTAGTTAACAGTTAATTAGATGACCCTAAGAAAAAGTGTTTGTTTTTATGTGTAAAGAGGTAGTAACAATGCCGACCTCATTGTACAATAAAGATTAAATGAGATAACCTGTAAGAAACTCAGACAATGCCTGATACCAGTGAGCATCTGTTCTTCTTTGCCATCTCTCGTTTTCTTCAACTCATGACTGAAAAATAGAATTTTTTTTTTTTTTGACAGGCAGAGCGGACAGTGAGAGAGAGAGACAGAAAGAAAGGTCTTCCTTTGCCGTTGGTTCACCCTCCAATGGCCGCCGCGGCCGGCACACCACGCTGATACGAAGCCAGGAGCCAGGTGCTCCCATAGGGTGCAGGGCCCAAGGACTTGGGCCATCCTCCACTGCACTCCCTGGCCACAGCAGAGAGCTGGCCTGGAAGAGGGGCAACTGGGACAGAATCTGGTGCCCCGACCGGGACTAGAACCCGGTGTGCCAGCGCCGCAAGGCGGAGGATTAGCCTAGTGAGCCACAGCGCTGGCCTGAAAAATAGAATTTTATCAGGTACGAAATAAGCTTTAGTATTAAATGGAAATGCTTTGACTAAAGTGATATATCTCAAAGGATGATGAAGAGATTACCAATGGCATTGTCATCCAAGTATACTATCCTAATTAAAAGACATAACTGGGGCCAGTGCTGTGTCATAGCGCGGGCAAAGCTGCAGCCTGCAGTGCTGCCATCCCATATGGGCACTGGTTCAAGTCCCGGCTGCTCCACTTCGGATCCAGCTCTCTGCTATGGCCTGGGAAAGCAGTGGAAGATGGCCCAAATCCTTGGGCCCCTACATGCATGAGGGAAACTCGGAAGCTCCTAGCTCTTGGCTTCAGATCAACGCAATTCTGACTATTGAGGCCAATTAGGGAAGTGAACCAGCAGATAGAAGACTCTCTCTCTCTCTCTCTCTCTCTCTCTTTCTGCCTCATCTTGTTCCATTCAAGTGAAATTTACTGCCATTTAAGCATCTTTAAGCTCATTCTTACTTCCAGATTTTAACTGAACTGCTTTTTTTTAATCACTTTTTAAAAAATGTATTTTGAAGGCCGGCGCCGCGGCTCAATAGGCTAATCCTCCGCCTTGCGGCGCCGGCACACCGGGTTCTAGTCCCGGTCGGGGCGCCAGATTCTGTCCTGGTTGCCCCTCTTCCAGGCCAGCCCTCTGCTGTGGCCAGGGAGTGCAGTGGAGGATGGCCCAGGTGCTTGGGCCCTGCACCCCATGGGAGATCAGGAAAAGCACCTGGCTCCTGGCTCCTGCCATCGGATCAGCGCGGTGCGCCGGCCGCGGCGGCCATTGGAGGGTGAACCAACGGCAAAGGAAGACCTTTCTCTCTGTCTCTCTCTCTCACTGTCCACTCTGCCTGTCAAAAAAAAAAAAAAAAATGTATTTTGAAAGGCAGAGTTACATCTGGGTCTGGGGAGTGAATCAGTGGATGGAAGACCTCTCTCTCTCTCTCTCTCTCTCTCTCTCTCTCTCAGCCTCTCCTTTTCTCTGTGTAACTCTGACTTTCAAATAAATTTAATAAATCTTTAAAAAAAGAAAGAATACTTCTTTTAACTTTTAATTGAATTAATATATTTCCTCCAGTACTTCTTAACTAAAATACCTAAAATTTCAGCTAAAATAGAGTAACTAGGGTTTAAATTTGGGTCCATCTGAAAATGGAGCCATGGTGGTTCACTTCTATCCCCTACTGATTTCAAGAGTTTCTTGATTCTCTGTCTGTTGAGTGAGTGCCAGGTAACTGAGCAAAGAGCTGATTTTGGAATCATTTCAATACTCTTCTAGGACATTCTTTAAATTAAATTCAGCAAGCCAGCTTTCATACTATGATAGTCAAGAGAAAATTTCTTTGGCTATTGTAATATTAATCAAGAAATAAGTGCTACCTCATGTTATTTCTGGTGAACCTTTAACTCAAAAAATTTCCATCTTAATCCAAGGAAGAAATGCAAGTTTCACATGACAGCCAGGTCTTGAGAAGCAAAGGCCTTTCTTGCAAAGTCTAATGTTTATTAAGAATTTTTATAGCCTGAAGATTACCTGAGAAGAAAGTTTACAACACACCAGAGAACTTGTGGACAGAGAATTTGCCATACATATTTAATGGCAAATAGTGTCTAAGACACCCCTCCTGTTTCTCCTTTCCAACCCAGAGATCAGAAGTTGAACCATCAGAATTCTTCCATGCCTGTGCACAGAAGATAAACTATCTATCCTTCCTCTTTTCCTCCACTCTTTTCAACACTTTGAAAGCATTAAAATAAAAATATTCTCTCATAATAATAAATAATGTTATAACAGCTACCATTTATTACATGACCACCATATGTCATACATTACATTAAGCAGTTTTTATATTATCTCCAATTTTCACAACAATTCTTAGAGATGAACAACCCAAGACTCAGAGGTGTGGTCCTTTGATTTACCCAAAATCACAGACCTCCAACCTACAGATTACTGATTACAGTTGGAGATGAGAAAGTAGGTATAGTTAAAACAATACTTACCATTTTATAAAAAAGATTTTATTTATTTATTTGAGAGAGCCACAGACAGTGAGAGGGAGAGACAGAGAAAAAGGTCTTCCATCGACAGGTCCACTCCCCAAATGGCCGCAATGGCCAGAAGCCAGGAGCCTCTTTCAGGTCTCCCACTTGGGTGCAGGGGCCCAAGTGTCTGGACCATCTTCTACTGCTTTCCCAGGCCATAGCAGAGAGCTGGATCAGAAGAGGAAAAGGAGTCAGCGCTGTGGAGTAGCGGGTAAAGCTGCCGCCTGCAGTGCCGGCATTCCATATGGGGGCCAGTTCGAGCCCTGGCTGCATCACTTTAATCCAGTTCTCTACTATGGCGTGGGAAAGCAGTAGAAGATGGCCCAAGTCTTTGGGCCCCTGCACCCACGTGGGAGACCCGGAAGAAGCTCTGGCTCCTGGCTTCAGATCAGCACAGCTCCGGCCGTTACGGCCAACTGGGGAGTGAACCAGCAGATGGAAGACCTCTCTCTCTCTCTGCCTTTCCTTCTCTCTCTGTGTAACTCTGACTTTCAAATAAATAAATCTTGAAGAAGGAGCAGGAGGAGGAGGAAGAGGAAGAAGAAGGAGGAGGAAGAAGGGGAGGAAGGGGAAGAGGAAGAGGAAGGGGAAGAGGAGGAAGAGGAAGAAGGGGAGGAAGGGGAAGAGGAAGAGGAAGGGGAAGAGGAGGAAGAGGAAGAAGGGGAGGAAGGGGAAGAGGAGGAAGAGGAAGAGGAAGAAGAAGAAGAAGAAGAAGAAGAAGAAGAAGAAGAAGAAGAAGAAGAAGAAGAAGAAGAAATTGACTTCATTAATCTGTGTAGCCACCAAAGTTGTTTGCTTCTCAAAGGTTCAAAAGAGAGAACTAGGCCAGCGCCACAGCTCACTAGGCTAATACTCTGCCTTGCAGCGCCGGCACACCGGGTTCTAGTCCCGGTTGCTCCTCTTCCAGGCCAGCTCTCTGCTGTAGCCCGGGAGTACAGTGGAGGATGGCCCAAGTGCTTGGGCCCTGTACCCGCATGGGAGACCAGGAGGAGCACCTGGCTCCTGGCTTCGGATCAGCGCGGTGCGCCAGCCGCAGCGCACCAGCCACGGTGGCCATTGGAGGGTGAACCAACAGCAAAGGAATACCTTTCTCTCTGTCTCTCTCTCTCTCACTGTCCACTCTGCCTGTCAAAAATTAAAAAAGAGAGAGAGAGAGAACTAAGTAATTTAATTCTCAAAGTGACACCAAAATTCACTAGCCAGCTATGAGGCAATACATTTGTGTATTATTGTAGCCTAATTTTCTGGAGCAAATTTTTATTACGTAATTAATTTTTATGAGTACAGTGAATACAAGAGGGCCTCAAAAAGTTCACAAAAAATAAATTAAATGACAATGTGAATTTTCCATGAGTTTTTAAGCCCTCTCATGAATAGTATAAATAAAATGTATAAATACAAGTAAATATCCAGTATTATAAATAATTCTGATCCTGTTTTAATGTTATTTTAGGAATTAAATGATAAAAATGTCTTGCAAACATAAAATTCCATTAATGAATCTCACCAAAACACTATGATTAAAAACAAGGATTCTTTTGTTGTTATGAAACAAACACGTAAATTATTATTCTCCACTAATAGCATAAGTTGTGCAGATTTTGTCTAACCAGTGAACTGTATTTAGCTTTCCTGGCAGAGATTTCTTAGAATAGTCCACAACGTTTTTGTTCAGATGACTCAGATGTTTACAATAGTTTTGTTATTCATTCTCAGGAAGCATGTCCAGGAAGCAGAAATCAAATCACATTTGAAATCTTTGTTTCTAGTACATCATATTATAATATAAAATGAATTATGTACTAAAATCCATTGCAATTTTTAAAGAGGACCTGAAGTTAAAGGGAAAAAATGAATATGTTTTTATTCTGTTTTTTGCATCTTGTAGCTAACTATTTAAATCTTATATTAGAAGCATTTACCTATGGCTTGTCAGTAGTTACACAGAAAAATTATATAGCTTTATTCATTGGGGATTTTAAGAACTAAACTTATCCATTGTTGAATTTCACTTTCTAGAAGTTTTTGTTGTTGCTTAGGCTAATAATTGTGCATTAGAGAGTACAAAGATTCCTTTCATAACATCATACTCAATCAATTCAATCCAGCAGAAACTCATGGAAGTCACCAAGGAGCTCCAAGGAAAGATAAAAAGATGAGTAAGATTCTGAAAGAGACCTGGTGACAACTAAGAAACAAAGCAGGGAGAATGAGATCAGTATCAAAATAAAGGTATAAAGGCCATGTAATCACAGTAAGGGAGGAATTTATCCAATTGAGAACATATGTAATGGAAAAAACACTAACATTGAAAACCTACAATGAAGATAGCCCATGCTTTCATCAACAGATATTATTTTATTCCCTCTATAATAAATTGACGGATACTGTAAAATTTAGCTTGGGTTTCCCAAGTACCCAGAATTTTTTTTCTTTTAAGAACTGTGACATATTATGGCTAAAATTCAAGTAAAAGGCCGACATCCTGTCAATAAATAAATAAAATGAAAACTGTAGGCTGAGAAAAGGTAAGATCCCTGGGTCTTGAAGAGAATGATGCATAACCAAGCATGCAGTGTGCCCACCCCGGCTGCTGACCACAGCTGCCCACCATGAGCGTCCTCCCGTGTGTCTTGGTGGATCGTGCCTGAAATGTCCAGCTTCTTTTGCACCTGAGGCATCAGGACTGGAGAATCGCCCTGAGGAACTACTTAGCAGTACAGCAGCCTGCACACCTGATTTCCTTGGCTGCCAAAGCTTTCTCCCCTGTCCTGTCTCCATCATGATCTGGTGACTCCCACTTTCAGGTCCACGCAGGACATCAGCTCCTCTGGAACATCTTCTCTGACTCCCCCAGCCCCTAGAATGAATTAAGAGTCCCTGACCTTCCGTTCTTCCATTGCGCCCTATACTAACCCCACCAGAGAGCATTTGAAATAATTTACTTGGCTTTTTTTCCCATAAAATCCATGGACAACTTGCATGCTGGAATTATATTATATATTATATGTGCAATATATAATATATAATATAATATATATTATATTAGATGCTTATTATGGGTTAAAATAAATATATACATTTATTATATATGAATATATATATAAAATATATAATATAATATTATATATAATATATTATATAATGTATAATTATATATATTATATTAGATGCTTATTATGGGTTAAAATAAATCCCCCCCCCAAAATATATTGAAGTCCTAACCCTCAGTACCTTAAAATCAGACCTTTATTTGGGAATAGGGTCTTTGCTGATGCAGTTAGTTAGGATGAGGTCATGAAGTAGGGAGGGCCCCTAATCCCCATGTCTGGAGTCTCATAAGGAGATGGCCACGTGAAGACAGAGACAGCCAGGAAGCATGCCATGTGACAACAAGGGCAGCGACTGGAGTTATTCTAGTGAAGGGATGTCACAGGTTTCCAGCAAACTACCAGAAACTAGACGGAGGCAAAGACACCCTATCAACTTCAGACAGAACATGGCCCTACCAACACCTGCATTTCAGGCTTCTGACTTCCAATACTGAGGGATAATACATATTATGGTCTTTAAACATTTTTTTATTTACTTGAAAGGCAGAGTTACAGAGACAGGGACAGAGAAAGAGAGAGAGATATCTCACTCCCCAGATGGCCATGGTTGGGCCAGAATGCAGCCAGGAGGCTGGAACTCAATACAGGTGTCCAGCGTGCATGCAGGGTTCCAAGTATTTAGGCCATCCGCTGCTTTCCCAGGCACATCAGCAAGGAACTGGATCAGAAGTGGAGCAGTTGGGACTTGAACTGGTGTCCATATGGGATGGCAGCACTGCAAGCAGCAGCTTAACCCACTGTGCTACAGTGCTGTCTCCCAAGAGGGTTGTCTTAAGCCATCCAGTTTGTGGGACTTTGTTAGAGCAGCTCTAGGAAAACAGGACAGTACTCAGTAAATTTAGATTACCTGGCTATGGCAAATCTCTTATTCTCACTTCTTTCTTTTTTTAAGTTTATTTATTTATTATTTGAAAGGCTGTATGAAGGGAGAGGCAGAGAGAGAGAGAGAGAGAGAGAGAGATCTTCTATCCACTGGTTCACTCCTCAAATGGCCACAACAGCCCTATCTGGATCAGGCCAAAGCCAGGAGCCTGGAACTCCATCCAGGTCTCCTGTGTGGGTGGCAGGAACCCAAGTACTTGGGCCATCCATCATCTACCACTTTCCTAGGCACACGACTGGGGAGCTGGATCAGAAGCAGAACAGCTAGAATTCACATCAACACTCTGATATGGGATACCAACAGCACCAGCATCAGCTTACCCTGATGCACCACAACACCAGCCCCTTATTCTCAATTCTTAATTCTTCTGGCCTTGATCTAAACCAAATTTCTTTCATTAGACTTGGTCATTTGAAGCTACAAGTTTTGTTAGATTCTCAAGTTTTCATTTTTTTCCCACTTTAAATATGATATTTTCTGAATCTTGATATGAATGGAAGGGGAGAGAGAGCGGGAAAGGGGAGGGTTGCCGGTGGGAGGGAAGTCATTGGGGGGGAGGGGGAAGCCAATGTAGTCCATAAGCTGTACTTTGGAAATCTATATTCATTAAATAAAAGTTAAAAAAAATGATATTTTCTGTGTGGCTATCTCCTGAACTGAAGTTAGTGGGATTCTATGGAAAAACAGAATTATATCTATATTTACCTATTTTATATCTGTATTTTAATAAATCTTTATGTCTGCACTAACTCACATTTTAATGTAAGATTACATTTTTGCATTTAAGAATAATTAGCTGAGAATGACACGTCTCAATATCTAAAACAGGGAAAGAAGAGATAACAGAATAAGGGTTTTCTCCCACAGGCAAGAAACTAAGGAAAGCCCTCTTCAACTTGGATTTAGGGAGCGGCATGCTGTGAGCTTACTGATCCTGTATCTTGCCATAGTTTAGTGGCAGTTTAGTGCTGGTCAGTAGTTTGACTATATTGTCAAATGGAGCTAGAATCAAATTTAGTTCTGCTTTTGTTAAGTATTTAAGCTTCAGTTTCCTCATTTGTAAAATGGAATAATAGTAATATCAAAATCGTGACACAATGTCTATAAAGGGCTAAGTGCAGTTTGTGTGATAAGGTCTTAATAAAAGTTAAGGGGCCAGTGCTGTGGTGTGGTAGGCTAGGCCTCGGCCCATGTGTGTGCCGGTTCATGTCCCATCTGCTCCACTTCCAATCCAGTTCACTGCTAATGGCCTGGGAAAGCAATGGAAGATGGCCCAAGTGCTTGGGCTCCTGCACCCACATGGGAGACCCAGAAGCAGCTCCTAGCTCCTGGCTTCAGATTGGCTCAGTTCTGGCTGTTGCAGCCATTTGGGGAGTGAACCAGCAGATAGAAGATCTTTCTGTCTCTCCCTTTCTCCGCCTATAACTCTACCTTTCAAATAAATAAATAAAATCTTAAAAAAAGTTATTATCAGATAGGGACAAATCACATTTAGGCCCAAAACCCAATGCATCTTCTGAGTGTTATAAATGAAAAAAGTATAAATCATGAAAAGATATTTAGTCCTGTGAATACAAGAAAATATGAAGAATTCCACCTTCCAATAGACACAAACCTTTTTTATTGAGTCAAAAAATCACCCACAATTTTTTTCCCTTCATACAGGCTAAGAAGAGAGATGAGATTCTCCAACTCTTACGAAAACAAAGAGAAGAAAGGATCACAGTGAGACGGATATAGTGGTTTTCAAATAAGTACCTGGAGAGATGAACTGTGGCAAATTCTCAGAAGTTTTAAAGATGGATCCCTTAAATCCATAGCCTTCTACATACTGGAAGGGAGTAGAGTACAGATAACAGATAGTTCAGCAGTTTTGCTAACCTGAAACTACATCTAGAGTTTGCAGCTCTTCCAACATAAGAAATGAGGTTTTATTGTCAGTAGGCTTTATTGTTTACATACTATAAAGCCATAGGTTATTAATGTAGGCTACTACAGTGCTAATATTCATTTTACAATTATCTTGCCTAGATCATATAAAAATAAATGCTAAATGAAGAGAAACAAACCTTACAAATATAATACTAGCTCCCTGTACACTTATGGCTACACAAACACATTTCTGAATGAAACCCAAATTCTCTAATCTGGAAAATTTTGATCCCTTAGTTGCCAGATTTAAGAAGCTAGTTTTTATAAACTCTGATGTCTTTATCTCAGTTTTTTTTTTTATCTCAGTAAATGTCAGTGCTGAATTAAAATTTTTTCATTTTGATTTTGGTTTTGTTTTGTTTTTTAGAAAGAACTGATTTCCCTGCCTTATAAACCGAAGGTCAAGGTACAAAAACCAAAGTAAGTTTAATTCTATCAAAAATAGTCTCATCTCAGGGCTGGCATTGTGACATAATGGGTTGAGCTGCTGCCTACAACACTGGCATCCTATATGGGCACTGGTTCAAGTCCCAGCTGCTCTACTTGTAATCCAGCTCCCTGCTAATGTAACTGGGAAGACAGCAAAACAGTAAAAGATAGTCCAAGTGCTTGGGCTCCTGCCACACAGGTGGCAGACCTGGATGGAGTTCCTGGCTCCTGGCTTCAGCCTGGCTCAGCCTTGGCTGTTGTGGACATTTGGGAGTGAACCAGAGGATGGAAGACCTCTCCATCTCTCTCTTTCTCTCTGTAACTCTATCTTCTAAATAAATAAAATAAATCTTGAAAACAACAGTCTCATCTCTTCTAGATGCCATGTAGAGAAGTACTTCTTTGTTCTTACTCGTTTTGCCTCTTACCTTTTAACCTTCTAAAGACCCACTTCACTCTATTAGGGATTTCTTTAAAAAATCATGTACTTATTTATTATTTATCTTCCATTCGCTGGTTTATTTCCCAAATGTCCACAACAGTCAAGGCTGAGCCAGGCTGAAGCCAGAAGCCAGGAACTCCATGCAAGTCTCCCATGTGGGTGGCAGGAGCCCAAGTGCTTGGACCATCTTTTGCTGTCTTGCTGTCTTCCTAGGTGCATTAGCAGGAAGCTGGATTGGAAGTGGAACAGCCAGAATGTTGGTGTTACAGGAGGTGGCTTAACAGGATACACCACAACACCAGCCCCTATTAGGATTTCTTAAGTCAAATAAACCTCCTCATGTATATTAAAGCCTGTGTATCCACTTGTATATCAGTAGAACTTGCAAGCATAAATTGGCATAACCTGGAGAGCAAATCAGCCTTGAATCTCTGTACACATTCTCTTCCCTCCCTTCTCATCCTGGGGTACTAGAGTCAGAGACCACCATGCCTTGCTGGCTATGCCTTCCCCTACCCACACTTAGTTTTAGGTCTAAGAGATCCCCAGCTCTGATTACACTAGTATCACGTTGAGAGTTATTAAAACAGTCCATGCTGGCAATGGTTTTAGACTCTAAGTGATGAATTAATACCTTTCTTAATTTCCTGCTTTTTTAGCCAGACTTAGCATGCAAGGGTGGAGCAAAACTAACCCAATCAAGAAATAATGATTTATCTAAGAGTAAAATAGCATTTCACAGCTTAATGGGTAATTCTCATAATAACTTAAATGCTTCATTGCTGAATTCCTTTTGTACATAAACTCTCTCCTCCATCCTGAAGCCTTGAATTTTATTCCATTTCACTGTGACATCATCCTCTTCTGAACTTCTGATAATTATTTTCTGTACAAGTTTTTTGGCAATGATCATGCATTGCTCTGGCCATATTTTCTAATTATTTAAATTCTTACTATCTCTTAAGTTATATAATTTTTCACATATGTTTGTCTTGTCTGTAGGTATAGTATAAGCTCTGTGAGGAATTGGGTCACCAAATTGCCTGACACACTGCCAACATGTTAAAATTCCAAAAATATGTGTAACAAACACTTTAGTTCAAAACTGTCATATAACTCACTATTAGCTAATTTAGAAAGTGATGCTTTTATACTATAAATTTATAAACATTTTTAAATTTTGTAAACATTTTAGATGCAATTGTGTAAAACACTTTGCTTTTGGCCTCTTCTCCCTCCATCCTGTCCTCTCTGCCCAAACCTTCCCTACAAAGAGATGCAGCCTTACTACCCCTCCATCACAAGATCTTCCTAAGAATTGGAAAATGGGTTCACAGTAAGGCTTTAGTGGTCCTGAGGCCTTTCAGAAGAAATCCAAAGAGAATCCACAATGGGTAATCCTGGTGAATCAATTACCAATGATGAAATCTCATGGATTTGATGCTTGGGTTAGCAAAATACCTTTAGGGTAGGAGGTCTTCTCCCCTGCCCTTCAGATCAAACTTTACAGTTTAGTGACCATTTCTACAGATAAGCATATAGTTGGTTGCAAAACCTAATGTATATTCATAATCCACAACAGTAAATTTTTGTTGAGGAAATTTTCAAAAGTTATTTTCATGCTGCATTGTGTTCATAACTGAATTCTGTATATTGGAACTGATTCATGTTACTACCAACAGGACAGTGACTTCAGAGTCAGACAAGGAGGACCAAGAAGCAGTCAAAGCCTTGGACTAATTTGACACATAGTAACGGCTGGCTTGCTTATATCTTCACCTTGGAAACAACCTACTCCTGCATCAGAATTACTGAGATCACTGTCAAGTTAAAATAGACAAAAAATAAAAGTCAGATATGCAAACATCTATGAATGTTACCAAGTAATTGACTACTTATCTCTGTTTTTTGTACATCTTCAAACTCTTGCGTATCTTGTTTTTATTTGAAGGGCAATTTTGAAATTTCTATACTTGGTCTATATTATAAATATCAGATAAACAAGAAAGGCTTTGCATGCCTCACCTTGTACAGCATTGTTAAAAACAGTAAGAAAGGCGGGCACCACGGCTCACTAGGCTAATCCTCCACCTGCAGCGCTGGCACACAAGGTTCTAGTCCTGGTCGGGGCGCCGGATTCTGCCCCGGTTGCTCCTCTTCCAGTCCAGCTCTCTGCTGTAGCCCAGGAGTGCAGTGGATGATGGCCCAAGTGCTTGGGCCCTGCACCTGCATGGGAGACCAGGAGGAAGCACCTGGCTCCTGGCTTCAGATCAGCGCAGTGCGCCGGCCACAGCAGCCATTGGGGGGGGGGGGGGGTGAACCAATGGAAAAGGAAGACCTTTCTCTCTGTCTTTCTCTCTCACTGTCCATTCTGCCTGTCCCAAAAAAAAAAATATATAGAGATGAAAGAGCAATTCTGAAAAATTCTTTAAAAAAAAGAAAAGCATTTTTCAAAATTTGGTTTATTCTGTGTCTGGAACATGTCTGAAGTCAGAAATTAATTTCTTCTAATTCTGTGAATAACTAGCTAAGCATGTCTGTGTTTTACACCAACATAATCCCAACCAACCTACTTCACTTTCAAGGATCATTCCCTTTGGTATATGTAGGAAAACGGAAGGGTAAGGATTTTTCCCTTCTGCATTATCCAAATGGCAATCCTACTTAGGGTTATATACTCTTCTCCAGTGTTTGCAGTGCTACTTTGGACTACCATTCACTCCAATATGGTCCTCCACCAAAGACTCCTGGACACGACCTCCCCAAGATGCTGCTCTCGTCTATAGTGCTAGCAGAGGAGTGGGTGACCTGTTGGCCAGCACTTAACCACAGGGACATACAAAGCTGCTAAGGAGGCTGGAAATAGTTTTAGATGGGGGAATTGGAGGAGGTATCTGCCTAGTTAAAAATCCAAAAATCTATCACTAAAAATATAGAATGTATGTTATGGGACAACTACAAGTTTCTACCACAAAGAAAAATGTTCAGAACCAAAGAAAGGTAATCAAGCCTAGAAAAGGGAATTTTTGAATTATAAATTCAGAATCTCATCCCAGCACCATCAAAAATAAAAGGTATCCTGCCAGGTTGATGTATGTGCGAGACAGATCTCTATTGTGAATACCAACACAGTAGCTAGTCTAAACCTCTAGGTCGTATAACTGCTTCCCTTTGTTCTGTTCCATGCTCACAGAGAAATCTTTCCTTGCCCTTGGGAGGGAAAGGGCTCTACAGGCTGATGCAAACACTGCATTACCAAGGGCTCTAAAATCATTTTTCATTTTGCCCAGGCATCTGCAGGTCAGCTGAGGGTCTGGCTGATCTAGGCTTGGCTAGCCGCTCTGCTTCAGGCTACAGCAGCTAGGGCAGCTGTGTTCTTGCTGCTGCCCTGTCCACTGACTGAGGCACCTTTGCTCTGTATTGTCCTCTTGGGGCGATGCATGGGCCAGTGGAATATCTGAGGTATGTTCCTCTCAGAGAATGGCAGAGAAGCAAAAGAACAAAGAAAATAGGTGAGGTCTTTTCTGGTCTAGGCTCAGAAACTTGTGGTTCATTCTGTTGGTCAGTCAGTCACATGGTCAAACAGAAAGACAAGGGGTGGGACATATGGTCTGTCTCTTCAGTACGGAAAAGTACAAAGTCACTGGCAAAGAGTGTAAAGGGAGCTATGAAGAACTGGGGTCAGTATCCCAAGACACCACACTTGGTTGACTGAATACCCTAAGTTGATCTGGACCCAAGATACTAAAAGAACTTGGGATAAAATTTAATTATTTGGACCAAAACAACAGCTTCTTTAAACTGCAATATTAGAAATAAATCCTTTGGCCAGCGCCGCGGCTCACTAGGCTAATCCTCCGCCTTGCGGCGCCGGCACACCAGGTTCTAGTCCCGCAGTCCCGGTCGGGGCGCCAGATTCTGTCCCAGTTGCCCCTCTTCCAGGCCAGCTCTCTGCTGTGGCCAGGGAGTGCAGTGGAGGATGGCCCAAGTGCTTGGGCCCTGCACCCTATGGGAGACCAGGAGGAGCACCTGGCTCCTGGCTTCGGATCAGCGTGGTGTGCCGGCCGCAGCGGCCATTGGAGGGTGGACCAATGGCAAAGGAAGACCTTTCTCTCTGTCTCTCTCTCTCTCTCTCTCACTGTCCACTCTGCCCGTCAAAATAAATAAATAAATAAACAAACAAATAAATAAATAAATCCTTTTCACATAACAGTAAGTGTCCATCTATGTACTTACATGTATATTTGCCTTATCAAACCCTCATGAAAACTCTTAAGCAACTACTGTTAAACAAGAGTTACACTAACCATAGAGTTGCAAAAGGACTTGCTAAAGGCCATACAGACACTAAATGAAGAAAAGCAGGATTTGAAGTAAAATATCAAATGCTTCCTTAAACCATACCAGTTCCCGCCTGGTGCCCTGGGTTTTGTGTTTTTTTTTAAGTATTTATTTTTTTAAAGATTTATTTTATTTATTTGAAAGTCAGAGTTACACAGAGAGAGGAGAGGCAGAGAGAGGGAGAGGGGTCTTCCATCCGTTGGTTCACTCCCCAGATGGCCGCAATGACCAGAGCTGCGCTGATCCGAAGCCAAGAACTAGGAGTGTCTTCCTGGTCTCCCACTCGGTGCAGGGGCCCAAGGACTTGAGCCATCTTCTACTGCTTTCCCAGGCCATAGCAGTGAGCTGGATCGGAAGTAAAGCAGCCAGGACTCCAACCGGCACTGCAGGCGGAGGATTAACCTACTGTGGCACGGCGCCAGCGCCCCCCCCCCCCTTGGTTTTCAGGAGACTCGCTTCATGATTTGAATACATCGTGTGTACCGTAAGAAACCCACACAATGGCTGGGGAGTTTGGAAGAGGGAGCACACACACCGAAGGCTGGGTTGGTTTAGGAAAGCAGGGTCATTCTTTCCTGGGGTTGGGGAGGTCGCCTCCCTTCTACCACAAGTCCAAAGCTGAACTCCCTGATCATCAATCCCAGCCCCAACACATGCCCTGCAAAACTAATCATTTCCCTGCTGACATTCTGCACATGCTTTAGCTTCTGGAAAGCCAGTGTTAGCTGCTCTCCTGGCAGCCAGGGGAACGCGGACTCAGCCACTTTCTCTTGACGCTATCCACGCTGTGTCCCATAGTCTTCCTGGCCGGTGGGCACCTGCCTGAGCATCTGTTCTTTGAGCCCACCGTTGCTTTCCCTGAGCACTGGAAGCGTAGGTAGGTCCGCACGCCCAGCCTCTCCCTTTAGCCCACGCCCGCAAAGCTGGGTGAACCTGGCTACAGCCCGGGGAATACAGGCGTGACGTGGTGCTGTTTTGTAGTTAGAGAGCGCTCTCCATCCGATTTCAGGGAAGATTTGGGTTTTCACTGAAGACTGGCGCTGGATCGCTCTGGGAAGGGCGGGGAGGGGCGGGGAGCCGGTCTACACAGGCTCGCTCCCCTCCGGCCAGCCGAGAGTCTGGCGCCCAGTGCTGGAGGAGGACGTCGGGGGCGGGCCAGCCGGCGGGGCTGCCCTCTCCGCAGTGACGTCCCAGGGGGCGGAGGGGCGCCCGCCGGACTCTGCGGTTCTCCCCGCCTCCTCCGGGCGCCCAGTCCGTCGGTCCTCGGGAGATGCCGCTGCAGTTGCGCACGCCGCCGCGGGTCCGGCCGCTGCACAGTCTTAGCGCCCGGCTGTCGGAGGGCGCACCCGAAACGGGCCATGCAGCCTGAGGCGGCGTTGCAGGCCGTGCTACTAACCGTGCTGCTGGCGGGTCCGAGAGGCGCCCCTGGGCGCCTGCTGAGCGGTGAGTGCGCGCGCGGCGGAGGGGGCTGGTGCCTTCCGGGCTCTGCTGTCGACCAGCTTCGAAGCCGCCAAGCTTCTTCCCTGGCCCTGTGCTGTAGGGTTGGAGCGGGCGCCCCCAGCCCCACTCTTGCATCCCGCGGAGTCCCCAGGTCCAGGGAACAATCGGCCCCCGTCTGGAACCAGACGGTTTCCCGCGGCCGCTCAGTTCCCTGCGCATCCTGTAACCCTAAAAATCCGTTCCTCGATCAGGCTTACCCGGGTGGGTCGGAGGACACAGGCTGAGTGGGGCATGGGCAAACCTGCATCCGTGGGTGCCCCGGGGTCCACTCCACTAAGCGGGGCACGGTAGCCTGGGGACCCCCACGCGGAGCAGGCTCACCATCTGGCCCCCACATCTACCGCCTACTCGGGGACGAAGCCGCAGGGGCAAGGTAGGGACTCTGGTGCGGTGGGAACCCTCTCTGCTACCCCGGTTCTCTTCTGGGGTGGGGCGAGGGGGGCGCAGCTGGAACCAGCGCCTGACACGAGAGCGCTTAGAGATCCGGAAAGCAGCGGAGTTAGCGCGGCCCGAGCCCCGCTGACTCCAGGGAATGACTCTGTGTGCTTCCTTCCTCCTGTCGTGTCACTGCAGCCTCGGACATGGACCCCAGAGGAGGTAGAGTGCTCTGGTTTCTTGCCTTTTCCAGTTGTTCTGCATGTCAGAGGGAGCATTGCCGTAACCTCTCTGCTTTGCGGGCTCCGACAGATGGAGAGAGGAGAGGAAGAACCTCCTCCACTCGGGTATCCCCGCTTGCGGAGCTGAAGTTGTTTCCGGACGGGGATGGGGAACAGAGCAGCAAAAGCGAAGGGAATGAAATTGCTTGGGCTGCATGGGCTCCGCAGTTGGTCGGGGTGGGGTGGGGGGCGGGGATGGTGGCTGACAGAGGTCTTTCCGCCTTTCCCCTTCCTGCGAGTCAGAAGACAGACACTTCCTGAAGGCAGGGGAACCAGATGGGCCCTCGGGCCTGCTTCCAGCTCTGGTTTGTCACTCAGCCACAGACCTGGCATGTGTGGCCACGCTGGAAACTCTTAACAAGGTGTTAGGCTTAGAAAAGTGGAGGCACCCGTAAATTCAGCTGCAGCTTCTGTTGCTCTGGCTGCTTGGTTGCTGCTGGGCTTGGGGGCTCCTTTGCCTCTCCTTTGCTGTCTGATTTGGCGCCAACTTTAAGGAATCACAGGAGCTTGGCTGGCCCAGCCTCCTCCCCAGGAGGAGGCCACAGCCACAGCCTCTCGGGCACACCTCCCTGGTGAGAATGTCCCCTCTTTGAGCTCTCCTGATTTGCTGCTGGGCCAGTCCAGTTAGAGTTTCTCTGTTTGGCAGCAACAGCCAAAGAATGAAAGGAAAAGGGAGAAGATGCAAAACTCCTATCACTTGTTGCTCCTGGAGAACATTGTTCTAAAAGTGATGAGAGAAATAGAAAATAAAGAGCTCTCTAGGTCATCTGTATGTCCTCTTCCCCATGTAGTGTCACCAATGCACTTAGCTATCTGGCCTATTGCCCAGTATTCTGGACAATACTGGGAATAATGAAAGCTGTCTGGCTCCCTACAAAGGTACAAACCAAGTTAGGAAAGTTGGAATATTCCAGAAGGTGTGGGAAGAGGTTCCCACATCAAAATCCTTTACCCTTCCCCTGTGGCATCAATCCACACCCACAGCCCACATTTTGGTTCTCTCCTTGCAGGGGACAACTCCCCTGTTGAAAGGTGGTTTTTGCTTTGTACCTTTGGACTCAGAAGCATAGGCTGTGAGTTCCTGTGGGATAGAAATGGGCATTTGTTTCTGTAATCCCAGCACCTCGCACAGCAACAGCCACAGAGTGGGCACTCAGGAGTAATGACACTCATGTTACAGTTACAGAAAGGGCTTCAATCACCCAGACACAAGCTGGGGCAGCATGTACTGGATGACGACTTTTTTTTTTTTTTCTTTGACAGGCAGAGTGGACAGTGAGAGAGGGAGACAGAGAGAAAGGTCTTCCTTTGCTGTTGATTCACCCTCCAATGGCCGCCTCGGCCGGTGCAGTGTGGCCACTGCACCACGCTGATCCAAAGGCAGGAGCCAGGTGCTTCTCCTGGTCTCCCATGGGGTGCAGGGCCCAAGCACTTGGGCCATCCTCCATTGCCTTCCCGGGCTACAGCAGAGAGCTGGCCTGAAAGAGGGGCAACGGGGACAGAATCCGGCGCCCCGACCGGGACTAGAACCCGGTGTGCTGGCGCCGCTAGGCGGAGGATTAGCCCATTGAGCCGCGGCGCCAGCTCTGGATGACTTCTTAATCACTCTGCAGTGGAATCCCAACCATTTGTCTGGGATGGACTTTGGCTCTTGGAGTGTCAGTTAAATGAGACACATTACGTGGGCTCCCAGTGCAATGTAAGCCTGGGGTTGAGTGGGGCTTCAGGTGTATACTAGCATGCCTTTATTATGGGTTCTGGCTCAGGTGATGCTGCTGATAGCGGTTTATCTTCAGCCAAATTCCTTAATTTCTCTAAGCCTCAGTTTTCTCATCTGTAAAATGGAGCATAATCAGCTACATCCTGGGATTGTAATGAAGATTAAACCAGATAAAGTACATATGTAAATATAAAATCCTTACCCTAGTTCATGGCACATAGTAAGTGTTCCACAAACAGAGATGTTGTCTTTAGGTCAAGAGACTTCACAAGCAGAAACCCCGTGCATCTGATGCACTTTGCTTCTGCCTGCTCCAGAGACAGACTGAATTCTCAGTCCTCCTGTGTAGACATGGGGTTCCAGGATAGGGCAGCCCACCCCAGACTTCAGAACGCCTCTCCTACCCGAAGGAACCACTGAACGGATACTCACTTTAAGCCACACTGTCCCTGAGACTCCCTGATGGCATGCTATTCGTGTGCTTTGAAGTGCATCCATAAATCTTTATCTACTTCTCTTTTAAGGGACAGTCAAAAATGTCTGCTTTCTCAAGAATCTGTAATGGAACAACAAAACATGGTGTCCCTACATGATATGGGCCTCAGAGTTTAAATGACTGCCTCTTCTAATTGAAAATGAATCTTGATGTGAATGGAAGGGGAGAGAGAGCGGAAGAGGGGAGGGTTGCGGGTGGGAGTGAAGTTATGGGGGGGAGCCATTGTAATCCATAAGCTATACTTTGGAAATTTATATTCATTAAATAAAAGTTAAAAAAAAATTACTGCCTCTTCATGCTGGAAGAGGTGCTAATTTGCTCTGGGAACCCTAACTGACATGATAGCAGTCTACTGATGAGTAATCAGAATTCCTGCCCAGGTATAGCCTCAATCAGATATGTACAGGCACCCCTGCCCTGGTATACTTTGTATACACAGAAACAAGTTGGTTTCTTTTTTTCTCTAGGACAGTTGGTGTGCCGGGGAGGGACACAGAGGCCTTGTTATAAAGTCATTTACTTCCATGATGCTTCTCGAAGACTGAACTTTGAGGAAGCTAAAGAAGCCTGCAGGAGGGATAGCGGCCAGCTGGTCAGCATCGAGTCTGAAGATGAACAGAGACTGATAGAAAAGTTCATTGAAAACCTCTTGGCATCTGATGGTGATTTCTGGATTGGACTCAGGAGGCAGGAAGAGAAACAAAACAACAGAACAGCCTGCCAAGACCTTTATTCTTGGACTGATGGCAGCTCATCAAAATTTAGGTAAGTGTGGGACCCTGACAGCGCTGAAAAAAAGCAGCAGGCCAGATCCAGGCTAGATCAGTGAGGAGGAGAAGCCTCAGCCAGGCAGAGCCCTGTGAAAGCAGCAGAGCAGGCACGAACCACAGCGCTGGTGGAGCAGTGAACTCAGCCCTGCTCCGGGTCCAACAGAGGTCCCAGAGCTCTGTTTGGGTGGCACTGTTTCTTTCTTTCTTTTTTTTTTTTTTTTGAAAGGCAGAGTGGACAGTGAGAGAGAGAGACAGAGAGAAAGGTCTTCCTTTTTCCATTGGTTCACCCCCCAATGGCCGCTGTGGCCGGCACACCCCGCTGATCCAAAGCCAGGAGCCAGGTGCTTCTCCTGGTCTCCCATGGGGTGCAGGGCCCAAGCACTTAGGCCATCCTCCACTGCACTCCAGGGCCATAGCAGAGAGCTGGACTGGAAGAGGAGCAACCGGGACAGAATCCGGTGCCACGACCTGGACTAGAACCCAGGGTGCCGACGCCATAGGCGGAGGATTAGCCTATTGAGCCATGGCGCTGGCCGTGGCACTGTTTCAACAGCCCACTGTGCTTGAATTCAGTGTTTCTGGCCATCTGGTCTTTTGGACTAGAACCTCATTAGGTCCTTGAGGGTGAGACTTAAGATGGGACTCCAGACATAGGGAATTAGGAAAATGAGCAAGGAACCCAAGCAAGATCTAAGTCTATAGATTGGCCAAGTGTGGGGACATCAGAAAGTGTCTGTCGACCCTCCTAAACCCACAGAATCAAGATTAACTCACATCCCAGCCTGGCATCATGACGCTGCCATCATCCTTCCGTAAAAAATACAGTGACATGGACAAAAGTTAAAACATCAAAATCGTAAGACAGACATAAGACTGAGAAAATGCTTGTAACAATTCTAACACAGAGTTAACAATATCTTCTTGTAATAAGGTATGTATGTAATACAATAAGACACTGAGACCCCAAAATATAAAGACAAAAGATCTGAGCACAGTTCACGTAAGAGAATATCTAACAATCAAATGGGAAAAAAAGGTCTAAACTCACTTCAATCAAAAGAATTCAGATTAAAACATTTTTTACCTGTTGTGTTTAAGGTAGCATGTTGTATCTATTACAATCTACCCATTGTGCTGACCAAATCCACCTCTTCAAATAAATCCTGGGAGCCGCTTCTCCAGGATTCTCATGGGCCTCTAAGCCTGGGGAAAACAAAGGAAGCTTAGTACGATGACTGCTTCCCATCTGTGCAGCTGACCTCCCTGCTCTCTATTCAGCCCAGGTTCCCTAACCCTCTGCTGGTGTCATCAGCCTTGTGACATGGCCCATACCCTCATTTCTGAAGAGTCTAAAGCCCTAGTCACCTGTACGTCTCAGGCTAGAGTTAATGTATTTTTCCATTGACCATTAAGTTGGACAAGTAAGTACAGCAAGAGGTGCCCAAGTAGGTAACCTGGGCACCTTCTCCCTGCTCATAATTTAGAACAGCAGACCTTCCTCCCTTGAGGATTAGTGCCAGTCATCTCCTGCCAAGACGGTGACTTCTCTTCTTGGAGGCTGGCCTCTGTACACAAGGATCCCAACATGTCCAAATATACCCCTAACTCATAGTTACATAAAACTCTTGCTGTGTCTTCTGGTAGAGGTATTTCCCTTTGCGAACCAAAGCCTCGAATTTCCCAGAGCCCAGCGTTGCAAGAATAGTAAGCACAAATTCTTTACTAGTGGTGCCAAACAGGTCTACTCCTTTTTCCTCTTCTTGGCCCCCAGAATCATGTATTCTACGCTTGGAGACATGGGACCGTATACATCATTGACTTAAGGTGCATAGCGCATCATGCAGGCTAATGCCCTGGCCCTGAAAAGCAATGCCTCTAAGATGATGCTTCCACTGTTTTCAACAAGCTGTTCTATCACTCTGTCTGCTGGCAGCTTCAGGATGATGCAGTACATGATGTGACTAGTCCATCCCATGGCCAGGGACCTACTCTCACCCCTCCTTTGCTATAAAGTAGTTCCCTCTGTTTTATGAGATGTTATTTGGGCTCCTGTTCTGGTAGATTAAATAGCGGGTATGCCGTTAGGAGTGCTGCTGACTAAGCCCCTGATCCCGGAAAGACAAATCCACACTCAGATTGTATGCTATTCCTGTTGAAATGAATCACTGTCCCTTTCAGGGGCCCAGTGGATGCCAGGTTGGTCTCCTCAAGTGTGGTGCTGCCCAAGAGACTCAGCAGTGGTCTCTGCTGCTGGGAGGCTGGACATCGGCTTCAGCAGTAGTGAGATCAGCCTGCTTAGGTCAGTGGTAGTTAGATCAGTGGGAGCCAATCTGTTGCATCTGTACATAGCCTCCATCTTGGCTGCCAGGACTGTGGTGGCTGCTAATGGCTCACCAGCATCACCTGATGGTTAGTGTCTCTTCCAGAGTAAATGCTTCGTGGTGGGCTTTAATCTATGATAAAAAGATTATCCTACGTTATGACCACTCCCATACATCTGTTCCCATTTATCCAAGACCTCCCAGTCCCCATCTTTTAGTCTTTCTCTGTTTAAGCTGCTCATCTGTTGCCATGCTATTTGCCCTACCCCTGAGTGTTTATATATTCTAATCTCTGATAACTTCTCTTCCCATACAGAGCAGTTAACCAGATTAACCAGCTGTAGTGATGCAACAACCAAAGCTCTGACCTTACCACTATCTTTCAAGGCTACTTCTGAGTGGGACCTCAGTGCAGCTGCAATGCAGCTTCTGTCCATTTTGGTTTGTGTTCCCATACTTAGCTGACCTATCCACGAGCCAGGCTCAGGCTGCCTCTGTCAGCCATCTATAAGGGATTCTCTCAGACAAAAATAGCTATGAGCTAAGGGAGAGGCTCTGGTACAACAGTGATAGAAGTCTGCTCTGCCTGCTCATACAGTGCCCATTGGTCTTGCTCATACAGTGCCCTTTAGTCTTGGGTATACTTCTTCTATATTATAATAAATAGATTCTAGGTCCACTCTTCTGAGATTAGGTATGTCCCAACCACCAAGAGTGTTTATTCAGCTCAAATATTTGGGGACTGGGGAACGAGCACTGCCTTGGTTTCACTGTGAGCTGGTCCTTAGCCAGACCTCTACTTAACACCTGGCCCCAGTATGCTCCCACTCTAATGGGTGGCTTTGATACTTCAAGCCTGAACATCAATGTCAACTTGCACCCTGTGTTTGACAGTCCTTATACTATTTGGATAGTCCCCACTTCCTCAGTGTGTTATTACTTGAGTAAATGCCCACAGGTCTCTCTGGGAGAATAGGAAGTCATTACCACATGCACTTGTCATGGTGTTGCTGGTCCTTATTCCTGGGAACCTGGCTCACCCCTCCCAGCAAGTTCTGTGGAGGAATACTGGCTCCGGTCCAGAATCATGCACCAGGCATAATATTCCACCTGGCTACGAGAAGAACTAGCATAAAGCTATAAGGCTGCTAGGGAGGGGAACAAGGCACAGCAGGGTAGTGGGCCCAATGGGGTTGGAAAATGGTCTGGAGGCAGTAATGTGGTGCAGAACCCAGCCCCCACCTGGGTTCCCAGCTGTCCAGGTAGTGTCCAAGGAGTGTGTACTGCAAGCTCAGCTGTTTTACAGGAAAACCCTCACTGGGTGCAACAAAGAATCTTCTTTGTTGCATAGTAACATAAGACTCAAGCAGAGCCATATTGTGGTGCCACCAGGAGACCTGTCTCTTGACTGTCTCTTTCTGGAGGCGGGGCTCTGAGCAGCAGTGTGCAGCTCAAAGATCTGAGCTTCAGGGTAAGATCTGGCCCCAGAGGGCAACAACTCAGTCAGGTAACCAGACAGACTACAAAGCCCAACCCAGTGTCGACACATGGGATGGGTGCTTGCAGATTAAAATTCTCCATGGGATCCAAGGCTTTAATTTGACACCTACATATCTAACTGGATAGCAGCACCATTTAATTCTAAGAGCCACCATGTAGTAGAGCTAAGGCTGCTAATGCATCCCTTCAGAGGTAGGGAGATAAAGATCACACATCTGACAGTGGAGGCTGAGGGCTTCATCATCAGCTTTATCAAGTGGAAACAATTTAAAAATGGAAAAAGACCAAAAGGCCCTCCTACTCTTATACCCATCCCTCACCTGCTTTGCTGGCTTCTGTACTTTGGAAAGTCTTGCTCAGATGCTTGCTCTTCCCACCTACATCCCAGGACTAGGAAGGCAGTTGTGGCTGTAGAAAAGCTGGGGAGACGGGAGCAGGCCAGGCTCTGGATGCGATAAGCCATGCCTCTTCTCGGTGCATCTGACATCTAAATAAGAAACAAAACTCAATTATCCAAAAGTAAAAAAGAAATAAGATCTCCCAGACTAGCCCTGCCAGCTGCTTGTTCTTCTCATTACTTTGCAGCCATCATGTGGAATTCCATCCTTGCTAAGGGGTTGTGGCACATGTCAGATGATTGACTGTGATAGCCATATAACAAAGCATATGGTTCTGTTTATTCCCTCCCTCTCTGTATTGTGTCCTGAAGCAGAATTGTATGTTTAAGGCTCAGTGGAATTTGAGGAGAAAACAAAGGCTTTGTAGTCTTGGGATATCCACTACCCCAAAGTTTGGACATGGATTGCATATGATTTAAGTGTATCCTTAAAGATTCATGTGTTAGAATCTTGGTCCCCAAGTGTGGTGATGGTGAGGTGATGGAACCTTTAAGATGTGGGGCCTACTGGAATGTGATTAGGTCACTGGTCACTGGAGGTGCTGTCCCTGAAAGAGACTAATGTACTTCTTGCAGATCCCCATTAGTTTCCCATGAACTTTGTGCTGTTATAAAAAGTGCGGCCTGGCCCTGAAGTCATTCGGGCTTTCTGTCTCACCATGTGATCTCTCCACATGAGCTTCTGCCATAGTGATGCCATGCGCCATAAGGCCTTTACCACGGCCAAACAGAAGGGCCACCTGGGCTTTCAGCCTCCAAACCTCTTTTCTTTCTAAAGTTCCCACCTTCAATACCTTGCTGTAGTAACAGAAAACATATTAACACAGCATCCTTCTCCGGTTGCCTCTGTTGTTGATTCATCACCTACAGGAACTGGTACGTGGACGAGCCTTCCTGCGGCAGCGAGGTCTGTGTGGTTATGTACCATCAGCCATCGGCACCTGCTGGCATCGGGGGTCCCTACATGTTCCAGTGGAATGATGACCGGTGCAACATGAAGAACAATTTCATTTGCAAATATTCTGATGGTAATAAATCCTCTCCCAAGTGACGTGGCTACATTCTCAACCTCCTCTCTCATTTCACAAGCAGTTGCTAGTACCAAGAATTTGTTATGTGATCTCTGAGAAAGCTTCTTGCAAGTGCCAACAGTGTTAAACTTTGGGAATTCTTGTAAGGGGAAGATGTCATGACATTTCCCCATCTAGGATTATCTAGCAAAGGGAAGATTATCAGATGCTAAGAGAAGGGCTAGAAAAAAAGAGTCTGATTTACGTGTGATAAAGCAAGACTTCTGAAAACTCCAGGAAATAAAAAGTCCTCTCCAGGCTTAAAGCCCTCTCCAAAGTCTTATTCTTTCCACATGTGAGGTTGGCTGTAGGAGCTTGGAATAAGCTAGCCATTGCTCCTACAAGGCCAACGATCATGTGAGATTGTTTACTGTGGCATGAAGGAGACACAACAATGACCCGCAGAAGTAGCTGATAAAGTACACCAATTTCTCTGGCATTGGGCAAGACAGCAGGCACTTTGATGATCAGGTTTAAACTCCCCAGACCACCCTTGTGTATGCCTTACCAATTCCAGTTGTATTTGCTGCCAGATCTATAAGATTTTTGAATTGGCTGCAAGCCCATCGTCTCCCTCTGCTGATGTTTCCCAGATTCTTCCATTGGAACTGACTTAGATTTAAACTTGAACTGGTTTTTGATCTGTCTCTGAAGTTTCTCACCTCCCCAAAAGCCAACTGTTTGGCCCAAATTCTGCATTCTTTCCTGAGAGGAATAGAGTGACTTGTTAGTTATATCTAGTTGGGGCTAAATAACCCTGCCAGTTTAATGCTGTTTGAATTGGACTATGTACTGTAGGAAATTTTTGTTGTTAAAAGATGTTTTTCCTCTGATGAATTCTTCTCTCCAATGACCTGGCTCTCCCCACCATATGCCACAGGCAGGGAGACCGCAAAAATCTAGACTGCTTATCAGGTACTTTTCTTAGGGCAATAAAAGCAAAACACTTGTGACAAACTGGCTTTCTATCGCTTTTAATCATTGCACCATGATTCAAATTTCTCCACTTATTTAACATTTCTAAATGTAAGGTTTTGAAATTTGCCTTAACATCCTTTTATTTTTTAACCTTTGGTGCCTTTTAAAGCAGAAATGACATTGTTCAGTAATTTTGATATTGCTGTTAGCACCCCTTGACCTAAAGGAACAAAGTGGGGGGTGGTTTCAGAAGAACCCAGAGAAGGCTAAGGGTCTTGGAGGAGAGCCCGTCCAACGAGAGCTGTAACCACAGAATGCACCTCTCAAACCCTGCTGATGTAGGAAGGGGGCCTGGGGAATAGATATTGTAATCTCTCTCTCCTCCTACCCTCTGATCTCCTGCCTTTACTTCTCTTTGGTCTAATCAGAAACAAAGGACCAGTGAGTTCCAATGAAACAGGCCATAAAAATTGGCTTCCCAGGGCACAGAGGAAAGAGAATGGATCCAACAGAGGAAAGTGTGCACATGGAGGGGGAAAAAGCTAACATCTTGCCTCCATGTGGCCAGCCATCCTCAGGAAAAGTTCACCTTAGCATGCCAACAAAAGCTAAGCATGACCAGACCTTGCCTGCATCTCCGGCCTCAATTCTCACCACTTTTAACTCTTCCTCCTCAACATATTCCAATACCATTGCACTTAATGCAGTTCCTTGAGAGCTCTTAATTTCCTGTGCTTGGAACACCCTCACCTCTTTCCCAGTCAACTTATTCTCATCCTTCAGGTTCAGGTTAAACATCACCTTCTCTCCTAACAACCAACTGCAACAGGTGATCCTGGATTGGCTCCTGGACCATGTTGATGATGATGGTAGTGGTGGTGGTGACAGTGACAATGATGATGATGATTTTCTATGAAGGACATTATTAGGACAATTGTCAGAACTTGAGTAAGGTTTGTGGATTACATAATATTACTTCAATGTTGATTTCTTGGTTTTTGCCATTGTACTGTGGTTATGTAAGAGAATAGCCTCTTCCTTTTCAAGATTCATTCATTCATTCATTCATTTGAAAGGCAGAGCAAGAGAGAGACAGCGAGTGACAGAGAAAGACAATCTTCCTTTTTCTGGGTGATTTCTCAAATGGCAGCAAAAGCCAGGCCTGGGTCAGGTCGGAGTCAGGAGCCTGGAAATCCATCCAGTTCTCCCATGTCCTTGGTCCTCCCAAGTACTTGAGCCACCTTCTGCTGCCTTCCCAGGCCATTAGCAGGGAGCTGTATTTGAAGCAAAGCAGCATAGACTCAAACCAGCACTCTGGTATGGGATTCTGGCGTCACAAGCATCAGCTTAACTTGCTATGCCATACACCAGCTCCCCCACCCCACCCCACATTTAAACACAGAATGAAGTCTTTAGGAGTAAAGGGATACTATATCTTCAAGTTATTCTCCAGGAAAAAATGGTGTATGTGTGTATATATACAGACAGTTACATGTGTCTCTGTGTGTGTGTGTGCATGTGTGTACGTACACAGACACAGAGATGGGGCAGGCATCTGGCACAGCATTTTAAGACACTGCTTGGAATGCTCACATCCCACATCAGAGTATCTGAGTTCAAGTCCTCACTCTGCTTCCAATTCTAGCTTCCTGCTAATGCACACCCAAGGAGGCAGCAGGTGATGGCTCAAGTAGTTAGGCCCCTGACATCCACAGGAGAAACCCAGACTGAGTTCTGGGCTCCAGGCTTTGGCCTGGCATACAGGGCTCCTAGCTGTTGTGGATATCTAGGGAGCGAACCAGTGAATGGAATCTGTGTGTCTGTCAGTCTGTCTCTGCCTTTCAAATAAGTTGACAATTCAACGTTAAAAATTTTTTAAGGCATAGGATAAATTGATACAGAGGCAAAATAAGTAAGTAAATGCAATGTGGTGAAATGATAAGGTAAAGGATAATGAGAATTCTTTGAACCATTTTTGCAAATTTTCATAAATCTGAAATCAATTCAAAATAAGAAGTTAAAAAAATAACTTCCTCTGAAAAGTCTTCCAGGACCCTTCAAAATTAGATTAGGCATTCCTCCTCAGAGAATCAGATCACCTCCACACAGTGTACCTTAACTGCCTGGTGACGAGTTTGCCCACTTCACTACCTGGTTGACATGAAGCCAGGAAACATATATGTTGAACCACTTAATGGGCTACGAGATGATCACTCATGTGGTTTCTTTTTTTTTTTTTTTTTTTTTGACAGGCAGAGTGGACAGTGAGAGAGAGAGAGAGACAGAGAGAAAGGTCTTCCTTTGCTGTTGGTTCACCCTCCTATGGCCGCCGCAGCCAGCGCACCGCGCTGATCCGAAGGCAGGAGCCAGGAGCCAGGTGCTTTCCCTGGTCTCCCATGGGGTGCAGGGCCCAAGCACTTGGACCATCCTCCACTGCACTCCCGGGCCACAGCAGAGAGCTGGCCTGGAAGAGGGGCAACCAGGACAGAATCCGGCGCCCTGACTGGGACTAGAACCCTGTGTGCTGGCGCCGCAGGCAGAGGATTAGCCTATTGAGCCATGGTGCCAGGCACTCATGTGGTTTCCACAAGATAGCATAACATCCCATCAAGAGATTGGTGAATGGGAGTTTCTATAACTAAATGTGAGAACATGACCACACAGAGTCAGTCACATGCTGGCCAGTCTAAACCCTTGATTACTTCTGTAGTATGCAAAAGGCATAGGCATATTCAGAGAACTCAGACGTCTCACAGATACGTGTAAGGGATCAAAGAAATGCTGCATTGATGGGCCATGTTGACTGCAGTTTTGCACCATGGACTGAACCACAGGGGGTGACAATATGAATAGATTATGCAGTTATCACTGAATATACTGTGTATTCCAATGGAATATCACAACATTAATGTTATTTAATATTCTCCTGTACTTCCAGATTTTATGGCCATCCTGTAGAATATAAACTCCTTAGAGGGCAGAGATTATTTAATTTGCTATTGTATCTCCGCTACCTCATGCAGTTATGTCTCCTTTCTATTTTAATTTTCATTTGAATTTATTTGGTTGAAATCCTAGTTCATTTACTTATTACCTGTGAGATTTGTGCAAATTACTGAATCACCCTATATTGTGATTTCCTCATATTTTAAAAAAAACATAATAATAAGACTACCTCATGAGACTGCTATCAGGATTGATTTCATTAATGTACAACTCTTAAAATAGTTTCCATGTAAGTGCTGTGTGCTTTTTGATTTTAATAAATGAATGGCTTTGTATTTGAGACACACAGACTTATGATAAGATGATTAAAAGTTTCTGTCTTTTCTAAAGGAAAGTTTGAATAGGATAAACCTCGCCTTAGATTTCTAAAATCTTGCCCTTAAAAAGCCTGTCCCTATGAACCCCAGAGCATCTGGTTAGCATAACAGACTCACTGCCGATACAAGAGGTGGATGCACTTTCAGTCAAAAGCAAAAACATTTCACCTTGACTTTGCTGAGATAGTCTCAGGGCTGGCCAGTAATCTACTCAGCTCCTCAACCACTTCTACTACTTGGAGATTAGTTTCTGGCTAAAACATCCCCTACATGAACTAATAAAATGCCTGTGGTTGCTTTAAAAAAAGAATGCAGGCTGGCAGTGTAGTGGGGAAGGAATAGAGATTTTTGTTAAAACTAGATTAGCTTTACTTTAATAGGAGTTGAAGCTGTATGATGGCACATATTATGCCAGTCTTTCTACTTTTGTGCGTATATGAACATTCTCATGCTTAAAAGTTTTAAAATACTTTTTTAAAAAGAAAAAAGCATGAAAGTAAAGTTGGGGGAAAGCTAGCCTTTGTGCAAAAGTCATTCTTTTGACATACTAACCTAGTTCCTGGTATCTAGTAACAATAAATTAAGTTTATTGAATGACTGAACAAGCAAATAAAAAGACACCATGCTGTAGTTCATTTCATTCAGATGGCATGAAAATTATATAGTTATTATTTTCATTTTTGTTTTCTTCTACCATAGAGAAACCAACACCTCCTTCTACAAGGCTGGGAGGTAAGCCTGTCATTTGAAATATGGGTTAATTTGGGCTTTTCCATAGCTTTTCTTAATAGGTTAGAACCACATGTCCTTTAGACCAGATTATTCAACAGAAAGGCCGCTAATGTTAGCCCAGACAGTTTGGACCAGCATATGCCACACCTAGCCATGGCAACCAGTTCACTATCTCAATCTCTAGTATTGTCTCTTTCTCTCAAAACTGAAAAGCAACTGTTGAAAGTTCAGTTTGGGATGTTACTTGTTACTAATGACAACATGAAGGGAATGATTTAATCTAATGAGACACACTGATTATTGATGACTCCAGAAGTGAGCCATTGGCTGTTCTTCTTGGCACTTCAGTGCTTTATGCACATCAGTGCCATCTGCTTATTAATGACTTTGGCCCTGATCCTCAGCAGGTAAGCAACTAAACCTCTAAGGCAGGAAATTCCACCCCTTGCTTTTTTTTTTTTTTTTTATAAATGGCACTGGTCAAATTGCTACTGCTTAGTGGCATCCCAATTTGAACATGATGGGACCTTGGAGAACACCTGGATTATGATGCCCTTCTACAAGTTCTCAAGTTCATGTGTCTCTCCAGGTGCAGCAACAGAGCCAGCTACGCCCATACTTCCAGAAGAAGCGCAGAAAGAAGATGCCAAAGAAACATTTAAAGAAAGTAAAGGTATGTACAGCACACACACCTGGGAGAAACAGATAATGAGACTCCCTCGATCACAAATAACCCATGGTTACATTCCCTACTTTGTTCTCTCCCATGGCTACTTGCAACTGGAACTATATAGGGCAACTGCGACTTTGCAAAAATCATCTGAAAAGTTAGGTTTCACCAGTGAAATATGCAAAGGGAGTTATCCCAAGACAGCTGAGATTACACGAGACAGAAAATGAAGACAGAACCAGGGAGTCAAAAGGTGGGGTGAAGAGAGGTGGGGCTGAGAGAGCAGATGTAAAGAGAAACAAGACCAGAAGGACCCAAGCCATAATACATAACATCCATGATTAATATTCTTCTGTGAAACAGAGGAAATGGACAGAAACATTTAAAAGTGAAGATCACAAAAGGTCAAAGAAAATGCAGTGATAAACCAGGTGCTAATGGATCTTAACCTCACTCTTGCCCTGACTTCCAAAAGAAAATCTGGATTCTGGTCATTGGGTAACTTTTAAAAACCACTTAACTTCTCTATGCTTTAAGTTCACCATTTGCATAATAGAAGAAATATTTTCCTTACTAGCTGAGGGCATTACTGTGACCGTGAAGTGTAATAGAGTTTTATAATACCACAGTTGAATTCTGACATGAGCCAGTGGAGTTAGCACAAAGTCCATAGCTTACGGGCACAGTTCATAACAAGAATGCCCCCACTTCAGGCATCAGACACAAGTTGGGGTGGGGGTGTCAGGAAACTCACACTTCTGATCAACTGGCTACAAATCCAAGGGTGCCCACTACCCCCTCCCCCCTCGGTTTTGATCATTCACTAGAACAACTCACAGATCCCAGGAAAACATTATAGTTGTATCTACATTATGCACGATACGAATCAGGAACAGCCAGATGAAGAGACACATAGGGCTAGGTCTCCAGGTGGGGAGCTTGTGTGTCCTGTCCTAATGGAATCCAGATGCATCATCATCCTCCTGGCACACCAATGTGTTTATCAGCCAGGAAGCCCTACTGAGCTTCAATGTCCAGAGGTTTCATTAGGGTTTCATTTCCTATGGAGGACTGAGTTGTTCATTGGCCATGTGATAGAATTCAATCTCCAAAGGCAGGCTGCTGTCACCTGGCTCCAAGCTCCTCTCTTCTCCTATAATTACATCATCACATGTTTAGATATGACCAGCCCTCATCCTGAGACATCTTACAATAAAGACTGATATGGACTGAGAAACTCATAAGTCACCCCTACTTCCCCCAAGTAAATTCCAAAGACTTAGAGCCTGCCTCCCAGGAATCAGGGACAAAGGCTAGTAAAATTCTTTACTATACAGCACATACAATGTGGGAAAATGCCTTGAGCAACATAAAAAGTTCTAGGTGAAGGTGGCTGGCATTTCTGCTGCTCATTGTTATTACAGTGATGTTTGTAGCTGGTTTTTGATGGTTGCCAGGTTTGCAGTCTTATAGAATAAAAAAAAAAAAGCAATATCTGGATGGTGGAGAATCTTTGGGTCAGTGGACTCTTGCTAACTCATTACTGTGTGTCTGTTTCCCGCTAGGAATGTGCTCTTTGGGGTACTCTGTTGATTATGCCTTCTAAAGCCTGTTTTGAAGCATGTGTACATCACACACACAGAGAGAAATCATCCATTCTGACAATGCGCTTTTTTATTTCCAGAAGCTGCCTTGAATCTTGCCTATGTCCTAATCCCCAGCGTTCCCCTCCTCCTTCTCCTTGTGGTCACCACAGTTGTATGTTGGGTTTGGATCTGTAGAAGGAGGCAAGTAAAACCTTCCTTACCTAAACCTTTATGTCTTCTGCAAGCTGAGATTGGGACATTGCCCTGTTCGCTGCATTAAAAGCACAGGCAGCATTAGGACAATCACCATTGCAGACGTGAGTGTAAATTCTCTGATGGGCACCGGGTATTCAGAAAGACCAAGCGTTTGTGCTTAGCTATGACTATATAATAATCTCGTATTTATTCCGTGGATGTATGGAAGGCCTTAAACAACTTGAAGGGAGAAACCATGTTATTCACCCTTTCAGTACCCATGAGTAGACCCTCACTCTGCAAACGTTCAGTGAATGAAGGAGTAAACAGGGAGTCATATCGAAAAAGGACCATTCCAAATCATTCTAGAAACATCTGACACTAAACCACTTAATTCAAATTGAGAGAGCCAAGATCCTTTTCATTGACTTTTCTTTTAGCTGAATACACAGCTGTAGGTTGCTACAAAACAGCTGTACTGTGCAGCCTAGACAACCTCTAGGTTCTCAGAGCTCTTTTCTGTTTCCTCTCGTTACTCATCATCATAGCATGCATGGAAGAAAGCTAGGATTCCCATTTTACAGCAGGAAAACTAAGGTTCTATTTGAGAATTGCCTCTTTTTGATGACCAGTAGAGATGAATTAGTAAGATCCCAATGTATAATCTATTTCATTTAATAATAAACCTCTTTATAGAATTATTATAGGGATTAAATCAGTGAATAGATGCAGTGCAGGCACTCAAAAATGTTGTAAGCACTGAAAAAATGAGCTAAGCACTCAAAAATGTTGGCTATTATGATCATTTTTATTAGTTATTTCCTTTGACTCTAAAATTACAATTACTAGAAGGGTGAAACCAGGTTACTCACAGTATAGTTGTAAAAATTTCAGATACATTTTCCAGCTGCTTATTCTGCAGTTGGTTCTTGATTTCCCTTCCTTACTCTAGCTCCTTACTGCAATTTTGGAATTGTGATTGTAAAGTGGAGATTTGTCCATCCCAAGTATTTTTAACCTGCTTTTGTGCCACAGTCTGCTGTAGCAGTCTGGTGAAGCCTATAGACTCCTTCCAAAAACTATATATATATAAAAGATTTATTGATTTATTTGAGAGACAGATTTACAGAGAGAGAGGTATCTATCCACTGATTCACTCCCCAAATGGCTGCAACAGCTGGAGCTGGGCCGATCTGAAGCCAGGAGCCAGGATCTTCTTCCGGGTCTCCCATATGGGTGTAGGGGCCCATGCACCTGGGCCATCTTCCACTGCTTTCCTAGGCCATTAGCAGGGAGCTGGATCAGAAGTGGAGTATCTGGGACTTGAACCAGCCCCTTTATGGGATGCCAGCACAACAGGCAGAGGCTTAACCTGCCTTCCAAAGTCCCAGCCCTCCAATATTTTTAAATGCATAAAATAGCATACATTTGATTGCAAAGGACATAATTCTATTGTAATAGTTGAGAAAAATATTTACAAAAATGAGAAAGCAATAAAGTAATACATGTTTTCTGTTAATGCTTCTTCATTTAGTGGTAGGTATAATTATAATTTAAAATAGAGGGGCCAGCACTATGGGGCAGTAGGTTAATCCTCTGCCTGTGGCGCCAGCATCCCATATGGGCGCCGGTTCTAGTCCCAGGTGCTCCTTTTCTAATCCAGCTCTCTGCCGTGGCCTGGGAAAGCAGTAGAAGATGGCCCAAGTCCTTGGGCCACTGCACCCACATGGGAGACCGGGAGTAAGCCCTGACTCCTGGCTTCGGATCGGCACAGCTCTGGCTGTTGCGGCCATCTGGGAAGTGAACTAATGGACGGAAGATCTTTCTCTCTGTTTCTCCCTCTCACTGTCTGTAACTCTACCTCTCAAATAAATCAATAAAATCTTCAAAAAAAAAGAAAAAGAAATAGAGTCAAGCATACAATATTCATATAATATTTGAAGACATCTATAGCTGTGAAGCAAAATGAAAACATCTATGATTTCTGTTGGTAATCAAGATATTATTCATTTACTCTGGTCTATTACCTCTGTTCATAATGGAAGGCTGCAATAAATTTCACTTAGAGATGAGGTTTTATTTATTTATTTATTTATTTTTGACAGGCAGAGTTAGACAGAGAGAGAGACAGAGAGAGAAAGGTCTTCCTTTTTCCGTTGGTTCACCCTGCAAATGGCCACTACGGCTGGCATGCTGCTCCGATCTGAAGCCAAGAACAAGGTGCTTCCTCCTGGTCTCCCATGCGGGTGTAGGGCCCAAGCACTTGGGCCATCCTCCACTGCCTTCCCAGGCCACAGCAGAGAGCTGGACTGGAAGAGGAGCAACCAGGACAGGATCTGGCGCCCCAACCGGGACTAGAACCCAGTGTGCCAGCGCCGCAAGCAGAGGATTAGCCTAGTGAGCCATGGTGCCGGCCTAGAGATGAGTTTTTAAGATGTGATTGTTTGTGCATCTAGTTCCTTTGTGTTTGCTTGTTTGTTTGAAAGGCAGAGAGACAAAGAGATCTCCCATCTGCTGAATGACTCCCCACATGCCTGCAAATAGCCCCAGTTGGGCCAGGCCAAAGCCAGAATCCTAGAACTCAACCAGGGTCTCCCATGTGAATTGCAGGGACCGAAGTACTTGAGCCATCGCTGGTGCTTCCCAGGATGTGCATTAGCAGGAAGCTGGAAAGGAGAACAGAGTTGGGAATTAATCCCAGACACTCTGATATGGGATGCACGCATCCCAAGTGGTTGCTTAACTGCTGCACCTAAAGTCTACCCCAAGCATTCAGCTCTATCCACGGGTCCTCTGAAAATTTCAGGGGCCCCAAGTTAATAACTCCTGTCCTACAGTCTGGCAGCAGTGAGTGAGAGATACACAATGCGTCAGAACATAATACTTCCCTGTTTTGTTCCCCTACCCCAGTGCCCTGGCCTGTATGTTATGCCTGTATGTATGCCTGCCAGGGTCACTTCCTCCTGCCTGCACAGAAAGCACAGGGATACTCACAGTGGCCTGGTCTCAGATATTCAGCCATGATTTTCTTTCCTCCTAGAAAACGGGAGCAGCCAGAACCTAACACCAAGGAACACCGCACCATGTGGCCCGCTCCTCACCAGGAGAACAGCCCAGACCTAGAGGTCTACAACGTCATCAGAAAACAAAGTGAAGCCGACTTAGCTGAGACCCGGCCAGACCTGAAGAATATTTCATTCCGGGTGTGTTCCGGAGAAGCCACTCCTGATGATGTGTCTTGTGACTATGACAACATGGCTGTGAACCCATCAGAAAGCGGGTTCATGACTCTGGCGAGTGTAGAGAGTGGATTTGTGACTAATGACATTTATGAGTTCTCCCCGGACAGAATGGGGAGGAGCAAGGAGTCTGGATGGGTGGAAAATGACATATACGGGTATTAGGATGCATGGGGAAAAAAAAGAAAAGAACTTTCAAGAATGAGAAAGAAATAAGAAACAAAATGCTCCTATTTTCTATGAGGAAAATATTCAGAAGGTCTATGAAAATGCTCAGATCAGCATGTGACCCCCAGTAGCCCGAGTTCGGGCTGAATCCTTTATCCCAGCCTCTCACCTCGCTCAGTCTTGTGAGGAAGCACCTGCCCAAAGCCCAGCACCTAGGAGAGTCTTGATGAGTGGCAGCTGATCATCACTGTCCCTTAGCTGGCAGGGATAAGTGTGTGACTTTGGAGCTTGGAAATTGCGTCTCAAAGATGCATTTTCCTTGCCCTGATCTGCAGCACACACTTTATACCAAAGAGATGAAACTACACATCTTTTCAAAGCCCATGTATGGTAGCCCCAGGCTGGCCTGCACAACACTGATTCTCATATTTTTTTCTTTTTTTTTTTTTCAAAGAATAAAGTTTAAAAAAAAAAAAAGCAGAAAGCAGAATGTTACTCAGTTTCTGTCTACAGCCCGTCCTCTGCATGTGGCCTCAAGGGACCTTTATTCCTGACATCCAAACTTGGAAATATACAACTTGGAAATACTTTAGAAACTAGAAATATTCTAGGCTTACTTGTGCTCCCAGCCCTGATACTGTGCATTGCTCTGTTTGTGTTTTACAGCAGCAATAACAATATTCCTAGTAATGGTAATAATCCTATGTCTTGTTTGAAGAAACAGACTATTTAAAATACCTTTAGTGTCAGACCCAGAGAAAAGTTTCTTAGCCTTGCACCAATTATGTACATTTAGAAGGTCTGAAAGCCATTACTTAAATCACCAGCAACCTCTCTCTCATCTAAATAATCTTATTATTTTATTATTTTTTATTCTTATTAACTTTTGCTCATGCATCTCATTCTTCAATAACTTAGCAACTTGGCCTCACATATGGAACACAAACTAGTCAGAGTTAACTAGGCTGGGTCAGTGCAGTACTGAATGCAATGGAATGTAATCAGTGCCCAATTCTCTGCCCTCCTGGGGCAGACAACTGGGTGAGTAACAGAAACATCATTTCTGCTGGCTCAGAGAGTGTGTTCTGTGGCATGAAAATGTTTCCAGCAAAAATAGTGAACACTGAGTTGCAAGGACTGGTTCCCATTTTGTTTCAGACATCCTGGCTCTGTACTCTGTCCCTCTATCCCACAGCTCTGGCCTCCACGGGTAGGAATCCTATCTGCCCCTTGGCACTGTACCTCCTGCAACCTATGACAGCATAGTAATCAGTATTTGTGGAATGGGTGAACAATGCAGCTTTCAGATTGATGGAAAACAGCCTAAATGTTCCAGCTGAAAGGTTTGCAGGACCTGTTTTACACACTCCCCTGGGTGGAGGAAGCAATTGAGTAATCTGAGTTTGAAAAGCACTCCTACTGCTTAGAAAGGATGCATAGTGACAAGTCAACAGAAACTGATGCATTGTGTTAGCAACTTACTTTGGCTACATTACTAAACAAAATGAGGATCCACTCTTAATCCATAGGAGAGTAAGATTATAAGCATAGTGGACTCTTCGATTTTCAGTGTCTTACCTTTGTCAAGAATGTGTTATGTACTCCACAACCCACAGATCCTATTCGTACATGTCTGTACACAGCCGGTCTTAACCCATATTTTAATAACTCAATTTCTTTTTTGTTCCTTAGCTATACTATCCTGAGTTTACCAACTCCATTCCTCTCTCTAATAATTGCACTTCACATATTAAACGAATCTCCAAATAGTGTGTGCTGTGTCCAAAATGAACACTGAGCATATTCATTGAGGTGGTATCCTTTAGAAATTTAGTAAGGTTGTTCATCATTTGAAAACATAGTTCCCAAGCCTTTTTCCCATTGTGACACACATGACAGATGACATGTAAGTATGTGATAAATGTTTGGGTCTAATTACCAGGCATTTCTAAAATACCTGGTACTACACACCATGCTAGATGTGGCCACAGGCAGATTTTAGGCTGAAGCCTGGATAAGCTGGATGGTAGATTTTGTATATTTGCTGACTTATAGCTGTAAGTCTCTTTGTTTGCTCATTGCTATTCATTCACTCACTTACCTAAAAAGTCTTAAGCACACCTACTTTATGTCAGGAACTACACTAGTGTCAGGCATATAATGGTAGGTAAGACAGACACAGGTGCCATCTCTCAGAACTAACATCCCAGTAGGGAAAAGACTGATCACAGCATGAGAGAGTAGAAGAGAACTTGATATGGTTTCTTTTTAAAATTACACGCAGCTCTTCCTATTCTCTCTCCCCTCTTCCTTCCCTTCCCTTCTGCTCCTAACACTGGGGTCCTAAAGTCGGAGGAAGGAAGGCAGCTTCGTGCAGGGGTTGGGGAAGGTGGAACATGTTAGCTCAGAGAGGGGTGTCAGGCCTGAGCAGGGGGAGGAGATGTCTGTGAAGGGGAGAGCCGGTGCAGGTGTGGCCGGGGTGAGTGAGGAGGGCATCAGCCCAGAGGATGGGGCAGCAGCAGCAGTGAGAGACTGGCTGCATACAGGGGGATGGGTGAAATAAATGAGCATGCTAAAGCTGGGAGAGCCAGGCATCTCACTGTCAGGGAAGGCAGTGACAGACATGGAAAAGGAGAACACTGGAATGGACCCTGTGGAGTTAGACTGAAATTAGAAACATCAGTGTCACCTCCTGGTTTCCAACGAGTGTCTATACACATACCACATGCACCTGTATGCATACATTTATCCTGTTGCTGGTACTCAGACCTTGGCTGCTAAATGCTACTCTCCACTAAAATTAACCAGGGCTCCTTGAAAACAGTTGATTCCAAGGCTGGAACAGAGAAAATACAAGATTAGCTTGGAAGATATTTTCATGCCAGAAAGCAAGAAAGTATGCAAGCATGATGGGGATACGTCAATGAAACACAAAAACTATCTTTGAGTAGCCCACATCGATCAATGTGAAGTGATTTGAGCATAAAAATAAATAATTATGGTGATGGGTTACAACTCCTAGGATATAATGAAGGAAACCAAGAATCCATACTGATATAAAGCAATTAAGGAAGGGCCGGTGGCCGGCGCCGCGGCTCACTAGGCTAATCCTCCACCTAGCGGCGCCGGCACACCAGGTTCTAGTCCCGGTTGGGGCGCCGGATTCTGTCCTGGTTGCCCCTCTTCCAGGCCAGCTCTCTGCTGTGGCCAGGGAGTGCAGTGGAGGATGGCCCAGGTGCTTGGGCCCTGCACCCCATGGGAGACCAGGAAAAGCACCTGGCTCCTGGCTCCTGCCATCAGATCAGCGCGGTGCGCCGGCCGCAGCGCGCCGGCCACGAAGGCCATTGGAGGGTGAACCAACGGCAAAGGAAGACCTTTCTCTCTGTCTCTCTCTCTCACTGTCCACTCTGCCTGTCAAAAAAAAAAAAAGAGGAAGGGCCGGTGCTGTGGCATAATAGGCTAAGCCTCTGCCTGCAGCGCCGGCATCCCGTATGGGTGCTGGTTCATGTCCCAGCTGTTCTTCTGATCCAGCTCTCTGTTATAGCCCGGGAAAGCAGTAGAAGATGGCCCAAGTCCTTGGGTTCCTGCACCCATGTGGGAGACCTGGAGGAAGCTCCCAGCTTCGGATAGGCAAAGCTCTGACTTTGCAGCCATTTGGGGAGTGAACCATCAGATAGAAGACCTTGCTCTCTGTCTTCTCCTCTCTACAACTTTGCTTCAGATAAAAAAATAAAATCTTAAAAAAAATAAAAGAATGAAGTGAAATTTCCATGGGGATGGGATTATTTACAGAATTTCAACGTATCTCCCTGCACAAAATGCTCACTCATTACAAAGATAACACTGCAGGCAAATACCACCTTAATCGGATGATTAATGTGCTGATCAGCAATGGAGCAGACAAATTATAACCAACCAGTGGGGTGCAGTGGCAGGAACACAGCATCACGTCGTGACATTTCTGCCTAAGTGCATAACCTGAATCTAATCATGAGGAAGCACCATACAAAAACAAACTGACAGACCTTCTGCAAAATAACTGCCCCAAAATGTTAAGTCTCAAAATACTCAAAGTCACAGAAGATGGACAACCCCTCTAGCGAAAAGGAGAGTGCAGAGAAATGACAATTAAAGGTGCAGCTTGATTCTGTACCTATAAAGGAAACTATTGGGACATTTGCCAAAACCTGAATGGGGCTGAGCATTACATGCAGTAATGCAGCAGTGTTGAGTTCCTGATTTTGATGGCTGCATTGAGGTTATCTAAGAGAACATCCTTGCTTGCAGGAAATAAACATTAGAGTATTAAGAAGTAATGGGAGATCCATTTAGGAAGTCACTCTCAGATACTTCTGGATGGGAAAAAAGTCTGTACTTGCAACTTTTCCTGTAGTTGGAAATTCTTTAAGGAAACGCATTTGCAAGCACTGGCATTATAATTACTGATAACACAATACTTGCACTATACATTGCAACTAAGCTCAACATACCAGTTGGCCAGGATGTTATGGCTGAGGGTGTCCAAGAATCTCTGATCCAAGATTAAAATGAGTCATCGATAAAGCTATCAATCAGCACCCTCACTCGAGGCTCAGGTGCGACCCTTGAGCCCCCTTTGCCATGCACTTGCAGGCTACAGGGAGAAGTAATGAGCCTTCCACACGAAGTGAGTTCACAGACTCCTCTCGCCCAAGATTTCCCATCTATCCCCTGTGAAAATGTAAATACACTGTGTGATCTATCCTAAGTTTTAAGGTATCTTCCAGCTCTAAAATTAGTTGATTTTAATATGATTTTTTTCTCGCTTATTTTTCTTATCTAATTTATTTTTTATTCATTTGAAAGGTAAAGAGCCAGAGACAGACAGGGAGAGATCTTCCATCTGCTGGTTCACTCCCTAAATGTCCGCAACAGCCAGGGTTGGGCCAGACCGTGGCCAGGAAACTGAAACTCAATCTGGATGTCCCACATGGGTGGCAGGGACCCAAGTACTTGAGCCATCACCTCCTGCTTCCTAGAGTGTGTATTAGCAGGAAGACTCAAAAGCAGAGCTGGGACTTGAACCCAGGCACTCTGACATGGAATGCAGGCATCCCAAATGGCATCTTAACCATTGTGCCAAATTCCCATTCCACTAGCTTATTTCTGAGTATGTTATGTCCACATTATTTCCAAACTTATAGTAAAACATAACCAATGTTAAATAGCAAGCTCAAGACAGAGGTGCCAAATAAAAGCCTAGGAAACTGAACACCCAGAAATGCAGAAGCAACAAATCCAATTATTCCACATAGCCTTTTCTTTCTTCCTTTCAAAGCACACTAAATGGTTACTAATTGCTAAATAATCTTAAGTTATTTCTGAATCCTGAAGTTGAACAACAGAAAGAAATAGTGACTAGACTGAGTCATCAGAAAAAAGGCACTAGGAGAAACTGCTTTTTCAAAATACAGTAAGACGAGGTGTAAGATTTTAAAAATATAAATCTGTTAAAAGTATCATGGAATAAGCCCTTGAGAGTCATATATTTTCATCAGCAAAATATATAACCCTTCAGGGACTCAAAGATTGTGCTTTTCTGTTCTGCTCTGTTCTTATGTACCCTGTGCTTGGTTTACAGCAGGACCAACCGGAATTGCTAGGTGCTGTTGGTGTATTAGGGAACAAGGCCTATGCTCACCTCATGTTAACACAACTTTGCCACCAAATTGGAGGCTGTGCAATTTTTCTTACCACGAGGTGGCAGCATTAAGCTGCTATAGAAATTTTTCCAATTCTAATGTCCATCTGTTTCTGGCAAGAAACTTCCTGCAACTATAAAGAGAAGGGGAGGTAAAGAAATAAGACAATACAATGAAGTAGTCAGAATCTGAGGTTCCAGAATCAGGGTGTCTAGGTTCTAAATCCTGTTTCTGCCCTTTATGCTGTGCAGTCTGGAACTACGTCAGCATTCTCATTTCTAAAATGAGAATGACATTACCTACCTGGAAGTGAGAATCAAAACGACAAAATACATGTAAAGCACTTGGTATATGTTATGGGCTGGATTGCATCCACCACTATTTCTCTAAAAGTTCATGTTAAGGTCCTAATCGTCAGTATCTCAAAATGTGACCTTTTTTGGAAATGGAGTCCCTGCAGATATAATCAGATAAGAGGTCACGAGGGTAATCTGCTCCAGTGACTGGCGTCCCTATAAAAAGTCAAAGTTTGGACACAGATGTGCACACATGAAGGCAGAGATGCTCATGTAAGTCAAGGAACACCAAAGAGTGCTGGCAAACCACCAGAAATAGGCAAGAGGTATGGAAGAGATTCTCTCACACAGCCCTCAGAAGCAGTCAACTCTGCCAGCTCCGTGAGCTGGGACTTCTAGCCTCCAGAATTGTGCAAAAATGGATTTCTGTTGTATAAGAAGCCCTGTCTGTGACACTTTGTTATGGCAGCCCTTATACACTTAAATTGCATTAAGGCAACAATAATGTTTTTTGTATGAATTAAAGCTCATTTTCCAGATATCATGGATTTATACCCCCAGCCCCTCACACTCTGCTCCCGTCTCCAAAAATAAATAAATAAATAAATAGGACAAGAGGGCAAAAGTAGGAGATAGACATGAAAGTTACAGGGAGAAGGATTTCCATGAAACACAGCAAGGAGCCACAAAACAAGGAACACTATAAGTCTTCAACCTTCCAAAAGCTCCTGAAGAGACCACATGGCTCTTTGGAGGTGGGTAGGACTTGGAGCCACTCAACCACAAGCTGTAAGGAGCAATACAGCTCTTACTTCTTAGTACCAGAGGGCTCTTATTCCATCTGCTGGTTGGAAGACTGGATGTGATAACCTGTAAGACTCTCCTGTCTCATCTCAGTTCCCACATTTCAGCCATTTTTCCTTTGAATGTACAGAAGTTGGAAACAGAAAGGGAGCAGAGCAGGTAGGTGGCAGTCTCTTTCTTCGCCAGGGTCTAAAATTTCAAACAGCTAGTTCTATTAAAGAGATGTGGTAGGAAGGATTAAGGCTGACGAACTATCCCTAAGTCCCCTAACCTGTGCCACACACCTTCTCACCATTTCACCCTCAGCCATAATCCACAAGGCAATGAATAAGAGCTGAATAAACTGAGCTGGCACAGGCTACACTGCAAGCTGCCACACATGGCAGACAACCTACCCCCAATCTTCCCCTCCACGGTCTCAAGTAGAGAGTCAACCCTGTTGGGTAACTGGATGCCGTCAACAAGCACAGGATTCGAAGCTGCCTCATTTGTGTTTTTGTTTAAAATAAATCAGGAGGGAATGTTACTTGCCAGAGTGGCCCCAATGCCCCACCCCTAGGTTGATGCCATAAGCTACCTCCAAGGCAGACACACCTTTACGTTGGGTTGGAATTTTAACTAAAAAGAATTATATATGTGGGGCCTTGTTTGGATCCTGATTTGAACAAACCAGTCAGATTAAAGGTATCTTGAGACAACTGGGAAATTTAAATATGGACTGCTAGATAAAATTAAAGATTTCTCTTTGCTTTTATTAGGAGTGATTATGGCATTATGGTTTTGTAAAAGATACAAGGCCTTACTGGTTAACAATGTATACAGTAAAATGACCCAATTTCTAGAGTTTGTTTTAAAATATACCAACAAGGAAAGGGTAGGGAGGGCAAATGAAACAAGACCAGCAAACTAGTTACAATTTCTTAAAATGAGTGAAAGACACATGGAGGTTCATTGTATTATTCCTCGTATTTTTATGTATGTTTGAAAGTTTCATTAGAAATAAAAAATAAAAACAATAACAAGAGGGGAAGCATCGCAGGTCTTCCTCCTGCTGAGGAAGGGAGTTCTGTTGAGGAGTAAGAGAGAAAGGCCTGTAGTTTCTCCTCACAAAAAATGACAATAATGTGCCATGGACAGACCACCAGAACAAGTTTATCAAACATTCACCTAATACTTACTTTCTGCCAGGTGCTGGGATATGACCAATAAATAAGAAAAGTTGTAAATTCACTGCATATCCACCTGTGTCAAGCACTTTCACAAACATATCCTGTGTTTTAATCCTCATTATAATGTTGCTCAGCAAGGTAGAGATTACTTTTTTTTTTTTTTTTTTTTTTTTGACAGGCAGAGTGGACAGTGAGAGAGAGAGACAGACAGAGAGAAAGGTCTTCCTTTGCCGTTGGTTCACCCTCCAATGGCCGCTGCGGCCGGCGCACCACGCTGATCCGAAGGCAGGAGCCAGGTGCTTCTCCTGGTCTCCCATGCAGGTGCAGGGCCCAAGGACCTGGGCCATCCTCCACTGCACTCCCGGGCCACAGCAGAGAGCTGGCCTGGAAGAGGGGCAACCGGGACAGAATCCGGTGCCCCGACCAGGACTAGAACCTGGTGTGCCGGCGCCGCAAGGTGGAGGATTAGCCTAGTGAGCCACGGCGCCGGCCCCCAAGAGTCTTTCAAAAGTCCCACCTGCTCACAGAAGCTTCCCCAAGCCCCTGGGCAAACTAACCCACTCTCGTTTTCTAACACAGCTCTCAACACACATTTTTTTTTTCTCAAATCAATATATCTTTTATTACGTTACTAAAATACCACAGATTATAGTCCAGGTTCTTGTTTCTGTGGCCAGACAACTTTTAGATCTTATTCATCAGCCTGCTGAGCTATTTCTTTTTCAGACACAGATACCATCCAAAATTTTTGTGATATCCTTCTTTTTAAGTGTTGTTGCCTGAGGAATCAAAATGGCTGAATTTGAAACAAGTTCAGGGGCCGGCGCTGTGGTGCAACGGGTTAAAGCCCTGGCCTGAAGCACTGGCATCCCATATGGGTGTCGGTTCTAGTCCTGGCTGCTCCTCTTCCCATCCAGCTCTCTGCTATGGCCTGGGAAAGCAGTAGAAGATGGTCCAAGTCCTTGGGCCCCTATACCCACGTGGGAGTCCAGGAAGAAGCTCCTGGCTCCTGGCTTCGGATCAGCGTGGCTCCAGTCATTGCAGCCATTTGGAGAGTGGACCAGCGGAGGGAAGACCTTTCTCTCTGTCTCTCTCTCTCACTGTCTGTAACTCTACCTGTCAAAGAAATAAATAAAAATCTTAAAAAAAAAAAAAAAGAAACAAGTTCAATGTCATTTCCTTCAAGGATTAATTCATCTTTCAGGGTTTGAGATACTGAACAAGCAATACCTGGTCTCATACAAACCCTTGGAATACACTTTTCACCCAAGACATTTTGGAATTCTCCTGAATAAGCATGTTGATGGGGAAGTGGGCATACACAGATCTCATCTTGTCACAGAAGGCCAGCGTAAGCCCCCTGAGCATAGTCTGCCCGTGAGTACAGACAGTGCAAACAGTTGCCAGTTCCTTTCTGTTTCCCCGTTTGTCAACCTGGAGGCCTCTTTGCTTTTCTTTCCAAGGATGCTGAGTTCTACACTGATGTGACTGAAGTCCCTCCACAGGATTCCTCTGGGACCCTTCACAGTACCTCTGTGCCCTGCAGGTCGATGCTGACATTTTCTGGAATTCAACAGTCTGACTGCTAAGAATGGTCTTCAATCTTGCAGTAGATGCGGCAAAGAAAGACGCCCTCGACACACATCTTACCATAACATGCTTCACAGACTAACTCCCCTAGAATCCACCGTCATTCCTATGGGCCACCAAACTGCAGAATCCATCCTGAGTCCACCAACTGTTAGAGCAGTGCCGTGCACTTCACTGCCACCTATCAATGAGTCACATGAAATAAAGACCTTTCCCTGGCAAGTGCAACCAGCACAATTTTTCCACCCTTCCAACACCCCTTCTGATGTTTCTTCTCCTTCTTTTGCTACTAGACTATTCAATCTAGCATGTCTTAACATACATCAGTGATTGTTGAATATCCACAAATGATCAGAAGTAAAGAAAAATACCAAGGCTGAAACCTTTTCTATGAAGCAGTATTTCCTGATGAAGACACCCAGTGTAAACAGAGACACTCTAAGAAAACACCAGACCAGCTTATGTTTTTGAAAGATGATTTTGTTTCAAGAAGGGAGCTAGTCTCCTTCCTTTTGGAAGAGATCACTTTTTCCTTCTCCTTTTTTCTAGAAATGGCTTTTTTTAAGGTCTTTGAGCCGCTGGTCCGCTCCCCAGTTGGCCACAACAGCTGGAGCTGCGCCAATCTGAAGCCAGAAGCCACGAGCCAGGAGTTTCTTCTGGGTCTCCCACGTGGGTGCAGGGGCCCAAGCACTTGGGACATCCTCCACTGCTTTCCCAGGCCATAGTAGACATGAGCAGCGGGGACTAGAACCAGCACCCATATGGGATGCCGGCACCGCAGGCGGAGGATTAACCTAGTGTGCCATGGCACTGGCCCTGGTTGTTCAGCTTTTTAACAACTGATGTGCTCCTAACATTCTGGGATCAGCTATTTTCTTCTACTACTTTGTCCTTCCCTCTGTGTCTTCCCAAGCTAACGTCATGCTTTTCTGCCATTCTTCTGAATATAATGGTGAATGTTCCTTCTGTGGATATATGCCCACAAAAACAACAAGTCTCCATTACCTAACAAGTTCTTTTTTTATTGTTTTTTATTTTTTTGACAGGCAGAGTTAGAGAGAGAGAGAGAGAGAGAGAGAGAGAGAAAGGTCTTCCTTTTTCCATTGGTTCACCCTCCAAGTGGCTGCTAGGAGCCAGGTGCTCCCTCCTGGTCTCCCACGCAGGTGCAGGGCCCAAGGACCTGGGCCATCCTCCACTGCACTCCCGTGTCGCTCCCCGTCTTCGTGGAGGAATGACACTAAACCCTGCGTTGTTCTTTTGTCTGCTCGGCCCTCCCCGGGTTTGCTGCTGGTTCTTCCTGGGTTGGCTACCGACCCTTCCACCTCCGTGGAAGGGCGGCTCCCCCTGCCACTTTCCCCACTTCCGCGGGGGAGTGGCACACAGCCGGCCGGCTCTCTCAGGGGCTGCACAGGTGTTCCTTCAGATAGATGTTCCTCGTGCATGTTGTCTCTCTCCTCCTTTATAGTCCTCTTCCACCAATCCCAACTCTGCTACCCACACGCTGAGTACGCTGCTCTCCTGCAATCAGGAGCAGGTCCTGCTGTTTATTGGTTGAACTGGAGGCAGCTGTGTAGAAGCTGTTACTCCCTTCTCAGCGCCATATTGCGGGAGAGCAGATGCATAGAATAAGTCTTAATTCAAGTAACAGTCTAGTCCGAGTTGCTCCCCACACTCCCGGGCCACAGCAGAGAGCTGGACTGGAAGAGGAGCAACCGGGACAGAATCTGGCACCCCTACCAGGACTAGAACCCCAGGGTGCCAGCACCACAGGCGGAATATTAGCCTAGTGAGCCATGGCACCGGCCACCTAACAAATTCTAAAGCTGTACTCCTGGACAGGGAGATGTGTCATCAGTTAGGTGCTATCCCAGGATACAAGCATGGAAACTGGAGGGAGGAGACAGCCTGAGATATGAAGCCAGTCCAGCCTCCCTGTGGGTTTGTAGACCAATCACTTTAGTAATGGGCACAAGGTGGGCATCTGTAAGGTCACATGTGCAATGGTGACTAAGATACAATTTCTTCCCCTGGGCAGTTACAATACAGTAAAAGGACAGACTGACAGATTGATACATTGATGCTATGAAAACTCTTACGATATGGCTATGGGTGAGACCAGAATACAAAGAATACTTCTTAGAGGAAGTAGGTGAGAACATGGTGCAAATGCACGATTTCAAATAGTTTAGTGTGATTGAGCTCAAGATACTTGGTAGAGGTTTGTAGTACAAGATTGAAGGGGCTAGAAAGAGATCATAAATGAAATCATAAACTTTGCCAAATAATTGGGACTTTAAGCCCATGCTGACTATTTCTCATTGATAAGATCTTACCAAATCTCCACCTAGAATTATTTTCTACTCTATTCTGCCCAGCACGGGGCCCCAGCAGGATGCCCCCTACAGACCACATCTCCCAGTGCCCAGCTGGTTTCTCCATGGGATACAGGTAATAAGAAGCTCCAGCAGGTCACTTCTGAGCAGGAAGAAGGAAAGGTCTTGGTATTTCTTTCCCACTCCCTTCATACGAAATAGCAGTAGTTGCACCCTTTGCAATTCAACTCCCTCAATCGGCCTCTCTTTCTGTTCTCACTGTGATCCAGTAACTGTTTCTTGTCCTTGTCCCCTCAGCTCTAGAGTATTAACAGCTTCCGGTTGCTGCTGATCTCTAGGCTCCTTCCCATTCATAATATGCTTCCTTAACCCTATCCGTGTATCTGCACTAGTATTTTCATTAACGTCTCTTCCTTTGAACCATCTGCAATAAATTGTTTCCTGTCAAGATCCTAACAGATACAATCCTGAAGCCATAAGAACACACTGAAGGCTTTGAAGAGAGGCATCACATAATCGCCTGTGTACTTTAGAAAGCTCACCATGTCCACAGTATGGAGAGGAGACTGGAGGAGGGCAAAACTGTGGGAGAAGATGACCAGTGAGGAGGTTGTTTCAGTACAAACAAGAGATTATGGGGACAGTGAAATTAAAAGTGATAGATTCAAGAGATGTTAATTAATAAGATTGAAAATAGATTGGATATATTAGAAGTAGCAATCAGAACCAGATTCCAACAAACTAACAAAAGAAACTTTTTTTAATAGAGGAGTCACAGGAAAAAAAAAAAAAGAAAGAAAGATGATCAATGCGTATCTCCAACAGCACTTAAGGTACAAGGCTTTCAAAGTTCACCCATCCAATACCAATGGTAGCTCCCTCCGTATTGTGGCAATGCATGCACCAGCAATCATAGACCGGAACCTCTGAATCATGCAACCCCCCCCCCCTTGATGCCAGTATTGCAAAGTAATCTCATAAGCATAAACAAGTTTCTCACATGGATCAAACAAGGAAGGAACTTCTCAGATCACAGTGCTCTGGTCTGCATGCCCTTTATTTCATTATAGATTAACAAACTGTTAGTCTGGTTTATATAGAGCACTACCATGAATTTGGTTCCTGTAAGTTGATCTGCAGAGTACAGTCCACTCTGAAATCCCGGAAGAATCAGGTTTCTGAATCTGCTAAGACACTGAATAGGAGATCTTTGCCATCCCAGGACCTCTGGACATATGTGCTGTTCACTCTGTTAAAGTATACCTTCTACCTCATTCCACTTTGTCTGGCTAATTCCATTTTACCCTTTATAATTCAGCTTCCAGTTTATTCTCTCCTTAAGGCCTTCTCTAATCCCTGTGTTTATCTGTCTTAATTATGTGGGGCAACGTGAAGTCACCTTTGTTGACCTCAGCATGCCCAGCTCAATGCTAAGCCCACAGCTTATCTTCCTTACTGGATTGAAAGTACAGTAAACTAAGATCACAATACCTAGCTGAATATACATGCTGTATGCATGTATTGAAATGTCACACTGTAGCCTATAACTACGTAAAATTATTATGTGCCAATTTAAAATTTAATTTAAAAAGTCTTACTCATTTTGTTTCCAAAATGCCTAACATAATACCTTTGCACACAGATCAAGAAATATTTTTAAAATATATAAAAGATAAAATGTAACAAGTTGTATTATTTTTATACTTCAAGGGGACATAAGATGAATAATAATGATGCCAAAGCCAAACAAACTCAAAGGGATCTCCCAGAAAACAAAAACGTACAAATGTGCCAAGAGGTTTTACAGAGTAAGTCCATATGAGATTTTAAAAACAACACGACTGCTGTAGAACTTCATCGTGAATTGGATCTGCCAATATCAGTCCTGAAGAATCCAGTACTGGAGCCAAACACCAGCATTTGTTTCCCAAACACTGATTAAAACAAATATTTTTCAGTTGCCATAGCTTTTGTATCTATTTTTGACATCACACTGAATGTAGCAAGTAAGATGGAAACTCTGGCTCCCTTCACTGCTGTTTGACACTGAAGATTCTGGGTTCACTGGTGAAGTCAGGAAAGACCAGCCTCATAATCACAAAAGGTAACTCCTCAGACCTGTGCTGCCAGCTGCAATACTGTCTTGGTGATGGCTTCTCATTTCTACGAGATGCACGACCTTTCAAATGAATCAGCCTCACAACAGCCTTGACACTACTTGTTAAACCTAGCCTATGTTCTGTGTCTTTGTAGCAAAGTACTGACCATATCTCCCTGATGATTCATGAAGCTCTCATATATGATTTTAGTTTTTTAGTATGGAATTTAAGAACATACACAAAATTACAGAAAGATTAAAAGGACCCAAAGTACCTTTCACTCAGCTTCAACAATTATCAGGTGTGAAAGGTAGAGATCAAACATGAAAAGAAATTAAGAATTTTTATTTTCACTATTTTGCAAGGGAGACCACGTTTCAGAACAACTGAGCTCTTCACACAAAGAATGCTGCAGGAGTTTTGAGAAAAATATGAAACACCACTAAAACTACAGTCACTTCGTCCCTTGCATGATTAGCATAACTGTGAAGGTTAAAAATCCGGAACAGAGACAGGTGGTGCTACGGTTGATTCACACCTTGAGATGCCTGCATCCCATAACAGAGTGCCTGGGTCAAGTCCCAGCTACTCTGCTTCTGATCCAGCTTCCTGCTAATGTGCACCTTAGAAGACAGCAGATGGCTCAAGTACTTGGGTTCCTGCCACCCATGAGGGAGACCTCCATTAAATTCTGGGCTCCTGGCTACTGCCTGGCCTAGCCCTGGCTGTTGCAGGCATTTGTGGAATGAACCAGTAGATAGAAGACCTTTCTCTTTCTGTCTTTCAAATAAAAAGAAAATAAATATATTTTTAAAATCAGAAATAAAGTTGTTTGCATTAGGTTGTTAGCAGCTTACCAGAAGGGTGTAGGATCTTTATTTACAGACTTATGATAGACAGGATGTTGCTTTTTTTATTATTTTTTTGTATTTTTTTTAACTTTTATTTAATGAATATAAATTTCCAAAGTACGACTTATGGATTACAATGGCTTCCCCCCCATACCGTCCCTCCCACCCACAACCCTCCCCTTTCCCACTCCCTCTCCCCTTCCATTCACATCAAGATTCATTTTCGATTATCTTAATATACAGAAGATCAGCTTAGTATACATTAAGTAAGGATTTCAACAGTTTGCTCCCACACAGAAACATAAAGTGAAAAATAATAGATGATTTTTTTTAAATGATGATGAAATCAGATCAGACCTATTGTCATGTTTAATCCCAGTGAGAGTCAAGTTGGGAATTGATAATTTCTTTTTTTTTTTTTTTACAGAAGATCAGTTTAGTATGCATTAAGTAAAGATTTCAACAGTTTGCACCCCCATAGAAACACAAAGTGAAATATATTGTTTGAGTACTCGTTATAGCATTAAATCTCAATACACAGCACATTAAGGACAGAGATCCTACATGAGGAGTAAGTGCACAGTGACTCCTGTTGTTGACTTTACCAATTGACACTCCTGTCTATGGCATCAGTAGTCTCCCTATGCTCCGGTCATGAGTTTCCAAGGCTATGGAAGCCCTCTGAGTTCTCCGATTCTTATCTTGTTTAGACAAGGTCATAGTCAACGTGGAGGTTCTCTCCTCCCTTCAGAGAAAGGTACCTCCTTCTTTGAAGACCTGTTCTTTCCACTGGGATCTCACTCGCAGAGATCTTTTGCCAGAGTGTCTTGGCTTTCCATGCCTGAAATACTCTCATGGGCTTTTCAGCCAGATCCGAATGCCTTTAGGGCTGATTCTGAGGCCAGAGTGCTATTTAGGACATCTGCCATTCTATGAGTCTGCTGAGTATCTCACTTCCCATGTTGGATCACTCTCCCCTTTATTTATTCCATCGGTTAGTGTTAGCAGGTACTAGACTTGTTTATGTTCTCCCTTTGACTCTTAGTCCTTTCATTATGATCAATTGTGAACTGAAATTGATCACTTGGAATAGTGAGATGGCATTGGTACATGCCACCTTGATGGGATTGAATTGGAATCCCCTGGTATGTTTTTAACTCTACCATTTGGGGCAAGTCAGTTTGAGCATGTCCCAAATTATACATCTCTTCCCTCTCTTATTCCCACTCTTATGTTTAACAGGGATCACATTTCAGTTAATTTTTAACACTTAAGAATAACTGTGTATTAATTACAGAATTAAACCAGTCATATTAAGTAGAACAGACAAAACAACTACTAAGAGGGATAATGTATTAAGTTGTTCATTAACAGTCAGGGCTATGCTGATCAAGTCACCGTTTTCCATAGTGTCCATTTCACTTCAGGAGGTTTCCTTTTTGGTGTTCAGTCAGTTGTCACCGATCAGGGAGAACATATGGTATTTGTCCCTTTGGGACTGGCTTATTTCACTCAGCATGATGTGTTCCAGATTCCTCCATTTTGTTGCAAATGACTGGATTTCGTTGTTTCTTACTGCGGTATAGTATTCTAAAGAGTACATATCCCATAATTTCTTTATCCAGTCTACCGTTGATGGGCATTTAGGTTGGTTCCAGGTCTTAGCTATTGTGAATTGAGCTGCAATAAACATTAGGGTGCAGACCGCTTTTTTGTTTGCCAATTTAAATTCCTTTGGGTAAATTCCAAGGAGTGGGATGGCTGGGTCAAACGGTAGGGTTATCTTCAGGTTTCTGAGGAATCTCCAGACTGACTTCCATAGTGGCTTGACCAGTTTGCATTCCCACCAACAGTGGGTTAGTGTCCCTTTTTCCCCACATCCTCGCCAGCATCTGTTGTTCGCAGATTTCTGCATGTGAGCCATTCTAACCGGGGTGAGGTGAAACCTCATTGTGGTTTTGATTTGCATTTCCCTGATTGCTAATGACCTTGAACATTTTTTCATGTGCCTGTTGGCCATTTGGATTTCCTCTTTTGAAAAATGTCTATTGAGGTCCTTGGCCCATCTCTTAAGTGGGTTGTTTGTTTTGTTTTTGTGGAGTTTCTTGATCTTGATCTTGCTTTTTTTATTATTTTTTAAGATTTGTTTATTTTATTTGAAAGGCAGAGTTACAGAGAGGGAGAGGGAAAGGGGGAGAGAGAGAGGGAGGGGGAGAGAAAGGGGGGGGGAGGTGTCTTCCATCCATGGTTCACTCCCCAAATGGCAGCATCTGCTGGAGTAGGGCCAATCCAAAGCCAGGAGCCAGGAGCTTCTTGTGGGTCTCCCACACGGGTGCTGGGGCCTAAGGACTTGGGCCATCTTCCACTGTTTTTCCAGGCCGTAGCAGAGGGCTGGATGGGAAGTAGAGCAGCCCATAAGGGATGCTAGCACTGCAGGCAGCAGCTTTACCCACTATGCCACAGTGCCAGGCCCTTCTATTATTTTTAAGAATGCTAGGTGTTCGGGTTTTGGTTTTTCATTTTGTTGTGCTTTTTGTGACTGTGCTATGTAACATGCAAATCTAAATGGCAACAAGGCAAAGGAGCATATTCCTGCTTTTCTAGTTCTTCCTTCTGGCCAGTTCTCCCTCCCATGTATGGATTTCACCATAGAGATTTGTTCAGACATTGTCTGATTCCTATCATGACATCTCGTATTTGGCCAGTTTTATTTCCATAGGTGCGACCCAAGTGTTGATTAATGCCCAGTGATTTCCTTGCTGTGTGGTTAAAGCATCAAGGCTATATAATACTAAAGCTTGGAGAGTTAACTTCTGTCTGGAGCCTGCGTAAAGCTTTGATCATACCCATAGCACAGAGGCATTTGAATCACTATTATCAACCAGCTGATCCTTTCTAACTCTGAGGGGAAAGGAATCAAGTTTGCCTCCCGAAAGCTTTAATACAGTGACTACACAATTGGGTGTCCTTCCTTCTCCAAAGATCCTCAGGTCTTTCAGGTTCCCATTGTCAGCAAATGGCATTCCTACAGAGATTTCACAAGCAATATAGAGCCAATACAAGGCAAGTTTCCTGGGAGAATTCTGTGGACATCTTTTCTGAATATGAAATGCAGTCCCTGTCTAGTTAAGTGAGGCCTGATCTTATTTACTGTATTTATTTCTAATAAAAATTGGGCATATTTATGGGGTGTGATGTGATTGTATTTCATTACAAGTATACATTATGTAATATCCAAACAGGATAGTTATATTTATCCTTTCAAGCGCTTAACATTTCTTTCTAGTGAAAGCATCCAAAAATTTTATCTTTCAGGTTTTTCTTTAAAAAAAATAGAGAAATATACAGTACATTAACATTCTCTATAGTCACCCAGCTATGCAACCGAGTCTCAGAATTTCTTACTCCTCTCCAACTGTAACTGAACACCCATCAATCAACCTTTCTCCATCCTTTCCTCTCTATCTCCCTTCCCAGCCTCTGGTAACCATCATATTTTTAACTTCTGTGAGATCACCTAATTTTTAGACTCCACATATAAGTGAAATCATGTGATATTTGTCTTTCTGCATTTGGCTCCTCTCACTTAATATGACTTCCAGTTCTATCCATATTATTGCAAATGACAAAAATTTCATCCTTTTCATCACTGAGTAATATTCCAATGTGTACCTGTACCATATTCTCTTTTCCATTCATTGGTGGATAAACACTTAGGTTGTTTCCATTTCTTGGCTATTGTGAATAGTGCTGAAACAACCATGGGAGTGCAGACGTCTGTTCAACAGATAGATTGCATGCCCCTTGGATATATACTCAATAATTGGATTGCTGGTTCACATGGTAGACCCACTTTTAGTTTTTTGAGGAAACTTCATCCCGTTTTCCGCAATGTCTGTATTAATTTACATTTTAATGATATTGATTCTTCTAATTCATGAACATGGGATGTCTTTCCATTTCTTTGTGCCCTCTTTAATTTCTTTCATCAATGACTTACAGTTTTAATTAGAGAGCTCTTTCACTTCTGTGAGTAAATTTATTCCCAGTTATTTTATCTTATTTTTGTAGCTGTTAAAAGTGGGATTGCTTTCTTGATTTCCTTTTCAGGTTATTCATGATTGGGTGTATAATAATGCTACTGATTTTTGTACATTGGCCTGGTATCCTGAAACTTTGCTTAATTCACATATTAGTTCTAACAGCTTTTTCTTGGAGTCGTTGGGATTTTTTATATATAAGATCATGTCATCTGCAAATAGTGACAATTTGACACCCTTTTCAGTTTGGATGGACTTTATTACTTTCTCTTGTCCAATTACTATAGCTGGGGCTTCTAGAACTATATTGCATAAAAGTGGTAAAAGAAATCAACCTTGTCTTGTTCCAGATTGTAGAGAAAGCCTTCACTTTTTCCCCATTCAGTGTGATATTAGCTGTTGGCCTGTCATATATGGTCTTGATTATGCTGAGGTATGCTGCTTGAATATGCTGAGATATGGCCTCAATGGCCAACCCTGTGCCAGGCTGAAGCCAGGAGCCAAGAGCTTCTTCCTGGTCTCCCACATGGGTGCAGGGGCCCAGGGACTTGGGCCATCTTCCACTGTTTTCCCAGGTGTATTAGTAGAGAGCTAGATCTGAAGTGGAGCAGGTGAGACTTGAACCATGCCCATGTGGGATGCAAGCGCTGCAGCAGGAGGCTTAACCTACTATGCCATAGTGCCAGCTCTGCCACTTTTCTTAGGACTACAAAGAGATAAGGCAGTGTGCTCACTTACCTGGCTTCCACAGCGCTGGGGAAGTTGACTTGCTGTGTCAACCACTTACTCAGCTGCCATCTTGGTTCAGGACCAGACTTGATTTTTTTGTGAAATTTCTGGTATAGTTGCTGTCACGAACTTTCTTTATCCAATCATGTCCCAATAAGAATGAAAGCAGATCTGTGCTGAACCTAGGTAAATAATGACATTGTCATTTAAAAAGTACAAGGTATTTCAAAAAGTTTGTGGGGAAATGGAATTAAAAGATGTTTATTTTGGTGTATTTCCCATGAACTTTTTGAAGACTCCTCAAAATTTTCTTGCACCAAATTGAACTTGATGTTTTAACTCCATTTCCCGTGAACTTTCAAAGTTCATTTATTGCTTGTGTAAATAGAAGCAATAAATGGCACATTAATAATAATCTTGTGATATGTACTTTGCAGACAATCTATCAGTATATCACTCTTTTCTTATACTTTCCTCTTTTTTAAGATTTTATTTATTCATTTGAAAGGCAGAAATACAGAGAGAAAAGGAGAAAGAGAGGGAGAGAGAGAATCTTCCATCTGCTGGTTCACTCCCCAAATAGCTACAATAGCTAGAGCTGGGCCAGGCAGAAGCCAGGATCCAGGAGCTTCATCAGGGCCTCCCATGAAGGTGCAGGGGCCCAAGCACTTGAGCCATCCTCCACTGCCTTCCCAGGCACACCAGGAGGGAGCTGGGGCAGAAATGGAGCAGCCAGGACTCAAACCACACCCATATGGGATGTTGGCCCTGCAGGTGAAGGCCCAACCCTCTACGCCACAGCACTGGACCCAGATTTTCCTCTTAATTTGTTAATTTATAAGCTATACCCTATATCTGAATTGAAAGATCAGTTTTAGTTGAGAAACCACTTAAAGAGTTTCTTGCTCCATTTTGTACAAGATTATTTACTACATTAAAAATTAGTGATAGATCAGGAAGAAAGAAAAGAAGTGGAGTAGGTGTTGAGTCTCATGGTAATGCTGCCCACATCTCACATAGGAAACCCTGGGATTGGTTCTGGCTTCTGACTCCAGCTTCCTGCCAATACACACACTGGGAAGCAGTGGTGATGGTTCGAGTAATTGGGCTCCTGCTACCCTCTTGGGAGACTGAGTTGCTCCTGGCTCTTGGCTTCACCTCTGCCCAGTTCCAACAACTGCAGGCATTTGCAGAGAAAACCAGTGAATAGCAAATCTCTCTCTCTCTCTCCCTTTCCTCCCTCAGCCCTCCCTCTCCTTCTAAAATAATTTTTAAAAGGAGTTCTAATTTACCCAACAGAATATAAAAGTTAAGCCACAAATAAATTTTATCTCATTTTTTCAGTCCTATGTCATTAATTCTAAAATTTTTATATATTTATTTTCATTATTTATTTGAAAGGCAGAGTGAGAGACTAAAGCTAGAAGCCCACAACTCCATCTGTGTCTCCTATGTGGATGGCAGACAGGGACCCAACTACTTGAGGCATTACCTGCTACTTATCAAGGTGTGCATTAGCAGAAAGCTGGACTGGGAAGTACGGTAGCCAGGCCCTGAATCTAGACCCTTTGATATGGGAAGCAGCTACCCCAGTCAGTGATTTAACCACTGGACCAAACACCTGCTCCTATTTCTTGTTTTCTAACCTCGATTTAATTAGCCATTTAACATCACAAAGTCATCTAATTTAGGACTAAATAAAAAATGCTGGCAATGCTCAGTCCCACAGTGAGGCCATACGCTTCTGGTGACAGTGACAGCTACCACAAAAGCCTTGACCCATGAATCTACTCAGTTCAACATCACTTGTTCAGAGTACCTCGTGGAGGTGTAACTGAAGTTATAATTCTTTGATGCTTCTCCTAGAAAACTCCATCACTGCTCTATTACCTAACAGCAGTGGTGTTTAGGCAGATAAGAAACCATCTATTTATGACTAGATTGAATGAACTGTGTTAATTTACTGTGATAACTAACAGTATCTAATGAGAAAAATGAGACACAAAACATACGTATTTTATAAGAATTTAATAAACAATTGCCCTGGGAGTGATAATGAAACACAGACAATGAAAACATTAAGAGATCTCCAGGGTTTTCATTGATTCCACTAAACACGTACTTCACTGTAATCAACTGACACAGATATTTCAAAATAGAAAACTTTGAATTAACCTTGTTGACAGTTATCATACCAGTCTTTGTACATGACTACAAATACACTTGGTGCACCCTGAAAGCCTGTAACTGCTGGAATTTGTTTAATATGAATATCTTATCTGTGTGCCTTACATACAACTGACCTAGATGCAGGTTTGCCAGTTTATCCCATACTGTGAGCTTGACAAACAGCTCTCACGATACAGAGAACCTCAAGCATTCCTAGTGATTTCCAGCACTCCTCCCTTTACAAAATGAGAAAAAACAGTCTTTGGTGTTATCTAGCAGTCAGCTAAGATAGTGCAAACATGATTTGATTGTTAAAAAAAAAAAAAAAACTTTAGCTTTATTTTTCAGAATATGGGTCCTGAATTTGGAAAAATCCCGATTCAAATTTTACAGATAAGCAGTTTTCTAAGGAGACAAGATAGGCACATAAATCACAAATATCTAAATGCAAGAAAGGTTACAGGGCTGGCACTGTAGCTCAGCAGGTTAAGCTGCTGCCGGCAACACCAGCATCCCATATGGCACCAGTTCAGTCCTGGCTACTCCGTGTCCTATCCAGCTCCCTGCTAATGCACCTGGGAAAGCAGCAGAAGAGGGCTCAAGTAGTTGGGCCCCCATCACACATGTGGGTGACCCAAATAAAGTTCCTGGCTCCTGGATTTAGCCTTGCATAGCCTCATTGAGACCATCTGGGGAGTGAACCAGTGGATGGAAAAATCTCTCTCTCTCTGTGTCTCTCCTTCTCCCTCTCTCTCTGTAACTTTGCTTTTCAAATAAATAAATAAATCTTTCTAAAAAAGACTAATTGAAAAAAGAAAAGAAAGTTACAGTCTTAGCTACAGTGAAAATACACATTCATAAATAGGAGGTATTAGGAACTGTAGCCTTTCCTGAAGCAGGCTTTTGTTTAAAAATTATTTAAGCACATGAAACAATTCACAAAATGTTTTCAGGTTTAAAATAAATATATTTTAATGACACTTGGAATCTGAAAACTGGACATAGAATAACTTTTTCCTATTTCCTGTTATAAGAAAATTGGATATTCAAAGCTTAATGTTCTGAAATACTTAACTTTCTCCTCTTCATCAGTTACAAGCTCCCTTTTCTTTATAATTTTTTTCTTTTTTTTTCTTCCTTTTTTTTTTTTTTTTTTTTGACAGGCAGAGTGGACATTGAGAGAGAGAGAGAGAAAGGTCTTCCTTTGCTGTTGGTTCACCCTCCAATGGCCGCCATGGCCGGCGCACCAAGTTGATCAGAAGCCAGGAACCAGGTGCTTCTCCTGGTCTCCCATGCAGGTGCAGGGCCCAAGGACCTGGGCCATCCTCCACTGCACTCCCGGGTCACAGCAGAGGACTGGCCTGGAAGAGGGGCAACCGGGACAGAATCCGGTGCCTCGACTGGGACTAGAACCTGGTGTGCCAGCGCCGCAGGTGGAAGATTAGCCTATTGAGCTGCAGCACCAGCCCTTTTTCTTAATAAATTTAATATTCCATCATGTACATATACTTAGACATGCAAAAAATAAACATTTATTTAAATGGATTCATTTACTTAAATGAAGCTTTTAACTTTGAAACATATTGGTCTCATCATAATATAAGATAATGTCTTTTCATATTAAATTTACCATCTTAGTAAAACTATAAAATTTATCTTTAAAAAATATAGAAAGCACATCCATTATTTTGTATACACATCTGTATCTCTTTGCAACAACTGTATAACTTCAATCACTATGGATATTGGTTACAGCTTTCAACAAAAGTAACCCATGTTTGCCCTCTCAAAGACCCAGAGAAAACTGAGAGGTGACTGAGAATGGTCACCTCTCATACTGAGAATGGTCAATTGTATACCAGCAGGCAGCAGGGCCCAGTGAAGGCCATGAGCTACATTATATAACCATTTTACATTTTTTTAAAGTGGCAAACATGAACACGTGAGCTAGCACACAAATCAAATTTTTGCTCTTATGACACATGGCCAGTCTCGTTCCATCCAAAACCCCAGACACTATTAACTCACCTCCAGGTTATTTTGAAGCAAATCCTAGACATTACATCATTTCATCTGTAAATATTTCAATGTGTATTTCTAAAAGATACTCACTTTACTCTTTAAACATAACCAAAATACAATTACCAAATGAAAAAATAATCCCTTGGTCATCAAATATCCAATTAGTGTACACAAATATTCTCTTACGAATATTTTAAATTTTTTATTTGAATCAGGACCCAAATAAATTCATTGCAAATGAGCAACATGTCTCCTAAGTGAATTTTAATCTATAGGTTTCTCTTCCACCTCTTTTTTCACTTGGAATTTTTTGTTAAATATACCAGGATAACTGGCCTGCAGAGTTTCCTATAAAAATTGATTTGCTATGGTGTCATTTAACATGTTCTTTATTCCTTGTGTTCCTAAAAATCATCATTTGGATCTAAAGATTTAATCAAATCCAGGTTCAATATTTTCTGTTTGTTGGTTTTGCAAGATGTGTACCAAAGAATTTAATCTCTCCCCGAAATAGATCTGCACTTTGTCCTGAATTCTGGGAGGTGATCTCTAATATCCTGGAATATCAGGCTTTATCAGAGTGGTTTTGTTTGCTTGGAAGCCTTGGGTCAAACTGACTAGTGTTAGCAATGTGATTTAGGTGAGAGCTTTGGTCACGATGACCAAGAGAAGCCATGTGGGTAGTCCACAAAATAAAATCTCTAGGCAGGAAGGCACAGGTGAGTTTCCATACTGGGCAATGAGCTATGTGAACTGTCACACATTAGTTATGGTAAAGAAATGAGGAGAAGACAACTGGATTATCCATGTTTGGAACTTTTCAGGACTCTGCTCTATGTGTGTTTTTCTTTGTCTGCTTTTAATATGCTTTCTTTAGCTGTAATAAATCATAACCATTAGTATAACAGTTTTCAATGAGTTCTATGAGTCCTTCTAGCAAACATCAAACGTAAGGAATCCTCAAACTTAGAACTGATGCCAGAAGTGAGGGCAGTCTTGTTTGCTATTTAAACTTCCCACAAGACCACTACATCATGGTGTCCATGGTGCCCATTAGGAGGTAGCTGATTTCTGGCCACTTCTTTTTCTACTGTTATCAACCAGTGATTATCATTGTTCAAGGTCATTAATTTTTCAGGAACTAATTCTATCATTTCTGCTTTAATGACTTGAGTCTTACACCTCATCAACTGATTGTCTGATAAAGGTAGTATAGGAAAGACAGGGGGAAATGCCTACTTCACTTCTTTAACAGTTTAAAAAATTAAAAAATCATTCCTTGCATTTTTCAAAGTTACCAATAGCTTGTTTTAGTCTTTATGTCACAATTTTACTCAGCAATCCATTGCATTATTATCAAAATTTGATGTTAGAGGCAGGCATTGTAGCACAATAAGTTAAGCTGCCTCTGGGGACACCCACATTCCATATTGGAGTCCCTGGGTTCAAGTGTTGCCTCCACTTATGATCCAACTTCTTGCTAAAGCAAACCCTGAGAGGAAGAAGAGGATGGCTCAAATACTTGAGTTCCTACCACAGATATGGAACACCTGGATGGAACTCCCGAACTCCTGGATCCTGGCTTCAACCTGGCCCAGTTCCGGCTGTTGCAGGCATTTGGGAAGTGAAGCAGCAAATGGAAGGTCAGTGCCTACCTGTCTGTCTCTCTGTCACTCTTCTTTTCAAATACATAAAATAAATAAATATCTAAAAATGTACTGGTGTTCATCTTTGTCCCTATTTGGCCAGTGAGAGTTTATCTAAATTGACTCCTAAATCCTTTGACATGACCCTAGTACTCTTTGATAGCCTAGAGGTTCTGGGCTTTTCCGGCATATTTCCTGTTTCAGACATGGAGTCAGTCATTTCTCTAAGAAACCCTATCTCAAGTTGAGTTCCTCCAGGAAATAGAGTTGAATAATTCAGAATCAACATGAATGGGGAAGGACAAAAGCAGGGCTGAGCAGACAAAGGAATTGAATTACAGTGCAGTTACAACCAGTTCTACCAGCACACTGGAGATAGTCTAGCCCTCTTGGGTGTCTTGCCTTGAGGCAAGACAGCCTGACCTTTATAACCCACTTTACCCAGTCATTGGGTATAGTTCACCTCTCTGTGACCTTGGGTGAGCTAGTCTTTTCATTTCAGGGCAGTCATTCTGAATCAAGTCAATTTTGTCCCCCAGCGAATATTTGGCAATGCCTGGAGACACTTCTGGTTGTCACAACAAAGTGTATGTGGTATTAGTATCTAGTGGGTTGAAGCCAGGGATTCTGCTAAACCTCTTCTAATATACAGGATAGCTCCCAACAACAAAGAATTATCCAGTCCGCAATGTCAATAGTGCTGAGACTGAGAAGCCTTGGTTTACATTTTTTATTTTATTTGGAAGGCAGAGAGACAGAGATCTCTCACCCACTGGTTCATTCCCCAAATGGATACAACAACTGGGTTTTGGCCAGGCCAAAGTAGGAGTCAGGGAATCAATCCAGGTCTCCTGTATAGATGGCAGAGACCTAAATACTTGGCCAGCACCTGCTGCCTCACAGGGTGTGCATTAGCAAGAAGGTAGAATCAAGATTGGAGCCAGGATTCAAACCCAGCACTCCAATATAGAACATGTGAGTCCCAAGCAGTGTCCTGACCACTGTACCAAATGCCTGCCCTGAGAAGCATCAGTTTAGGGAAATGTCCAGAGAATAACTCAAATGACAGCCAAGAGCCACCTGTATTCCCAGCATCTGGGAGAATGAGGCCTCAGTTCTGAAGGGGTTTAGGTAAGCACACAACTGAACACTGTACACCTTGATTACTTTCAGAGAAATCTACTACACCGAGACCTAAGTCTAGGTACTAGGATTCTGCAATGTTACTGGTTTAGTCTCTCTTTCTAGGGTTTTTTGGGGACAGAATGAGGAAAAATTTTAATATACATCATTTATTCACATCAATATTCCAATTCAAAATCAGAACTGTATAATCTTCAGATTTTGAAAAGCTTGAAAACTCATTGGCCCTAACAAGGTTCCTGAGAGCCACCTGTACAAGTCCTTTCTAAATCTCATTAAATTGCATATTAAGGGATTACAAAGTGAAGTAAAACTTTTAAGAAGATGTTGAAAAATTACCCTGGATGTTAGAATTAGGAGGAAACTTACTATCATTCAGTGAACTTCTAATTTTATAATTTGGTCCAGTGAACTTCTTATATATATATATATATAATATATATATAATATATATAAAAAGATTTGTTTAGTTGAAGGGCAGAGTTACAGAGAGGCAGAGACAGAGAGAGATCTTCCATCTGCTAGTTCACTCCCCAAATGGTCACAATGGCCAGAGCTGATCCGATCTGAAGCCAGGAGCTAGGAGCACCTTCCAGGTCTCCCACACAGGTGCAGGGGCCCAAGGACCTGGGCCATCCTCCATTGCCTTCCCAGGCCATTAGCAAAGAACTGGATTGGAAGAGGAGCAGCCAGGACTTGAACCTGCACCCCTATGGAACGCTGGCACTGCAGGCGGCAGCTTCACCTGCTACGCCATAGTGATGGCCCCCAGTGAACATGTTTTAGGGTCCTTAGTTACTTAGTGCCACGGGCAGGTCCATGATCAGGCCACATAACTCCTCAGATTCTGGTTTCTTTCTTCTCACCACTCTGACTGTTCTCCCTAGTATTACCACTCCCATATTGCCAAAAATAAATAAATAAATAAATAAAAGAAAAAGAAAAGAGCAGAGAAGAACACAAAGGAAGATAAAACTCACTTCCAATTTCACAATTCCTTGGTGGAACCAAGAACTCAGCACAGATCCACATGAAGGAAACACTGCACATCATACACCACCAATATGAATATCCTTTTAGTTGTTTTCCTGAAACACGTAGCTCCTACTGTTCCTTCCACATCTTCTCCTTTACCCTTGCTGAAGGCACACAGTTAAACAGTAGCACACAGGTTGGCCAACACTGGGCCATCTCAGAAAAGGAAAAGAGTTCAATTAGCCAGGCCACACAGAACAGAATAAATGGTGCGGTCTCATTGACACACACAGAAAGAATCAATTAAGCCAGCATCATGGTGTAATGCCTTGCTCCTTTCCAAGTGAAAGACTTTTCAAGGAATCTTCTTTCAATCTCTCCCTGGAAATACTAATACGGGTAATTCTTATCCTAGTCGGTTGTTTATTATTTCTTCTACTGCTTGTTAGACTTTTCCACGAAGTCCTGAAAGAGAAGAATGCCAGCTGCTCACAGCACACACAGACAGGGATGCATGTGTGTGCATAGGGAGGGAACTCAAAGCAAAATTCTTGGGAAATGCAAAATTTTTCCACATCCTTTTATTTGCCTTAAATATTTGCTTAAGTCTCACAACCTACTCTGTTTTTATTAAACAGCAGTTTGGAAGGGAAATTGATATTCCAGAAGATACAACATGTTTAACAAAGGCTCTGAGAAACCCTTCCTCTTCCCAATTCACGTCAAACCTCCATTTGAGAAACTGCCTAGATAATAGATTTCTATTGCTATGAATAGAATTCACATGCTTACAAGTGGTTGACCACAAAAACAAAATAATAAAAAAAAAACTTGCATTCTATTTACTCAATCAACATTTATGGGGAATCTGCTATTTGTCTTGCTTTTAATTTTAGTGAAATCACTAATTAAGGTTTCATAATCAACATTTTTCTCATAGCATATTTTATCAACAGCATAAAAGAAATTTAAATGTAACTACATTCCAACTGTATAAAATTGTATCTTTTCATCAAAAGTTAAACTAAAGCAAAAATAAAAATGTGAAACTATTTCTAATATATTATCAAAAAAGTTGTCTTTTCTAAGTACTCAAAAGTATCTATTAAAATTAAAAGACGGCCAGCACCATGGCTCACTTGGCTAATCCTCCGCCTATGGCGCCGGCACCCCAGGTTCTAGTCCCGTTTGGGACGCCAGATTCTGTCCTGGTTGCCCCTCTTCCAGGCCAGCTCTCTGCTGTGGCCCGGGAGTACAGTGGAGGATGGCCCAGGTGCTTGGGCCCTGCACCCGCATGGGAGACCGGGAGAAGCACCTGGCTCCTGCCTTCGGATCAGCGCGGTGTGCCGGTCACAGTGTGCTGGCCACGGCGGCCATTTAGGGGGTGAACCAACAGAAAAGGAAGACCTTTCTCTCTGTCTCTGTCTCTCTCTCTCTGTCTAACTCTGCCTGTTAATAAAATTAAAAGACAAATATGAATTAAAGTTAATATCAATGCTTGAAATTATACTCCTTAAGATCTGAAATCTTAATCTAATTTTGAACATTTAATTAAATGTTATAAAATGGTTTATAAAAATAAAATAAAACAATTCCTGATTCAGAATTTATTGTACTTCTAGTAGTCAAGGCAAAGAATCTGTATATGCTTCAGGATTTATTGATACCTTCTGTTATGGATAGAATTATCCCCGCAAAATTCATGCTGAAGTCCTAGCCTCCAAAGTGACTGCATTTGGAGGGAAGGCCTTTACGGTAATTAAGGTTAAATGAGCTCATAAGGTTGGGGCTCTAAACCAATAGAGCCGGTATTCTTTTTTTTTTTTTTTTTTTTTTACAGGCAGAATGGACAGTGAGAGAGAGAGACAGAGAGAAAGGTCTTCCTTGGCCATTGGTTCACCCTCCAATGGCCGCCGTGGCCATTGCGCTGCAGCCAGCACACAGCGCTGATCTGAAGGCAGGAGCCAGGAGCCAGGTGCTTTTCCTGGTCTCCCATGGGGTGCAGGGCCCAAGGACCTGGGCCATCCTCCACTGCACTCCCTGGCCACAGCAGAGAGCTGGCCTGGAAGAGGGGCAACCAGGACAGAATCCGGCGCCCCGACAGGGACTAGAACCCAGTGTGCTGATGCCGCAGGCGGAGGATTAGCCTAGTGAGCCGCAGCGCCGGCCCAGAGCTGGTATTCTTATGGAAGGATGAGAAGCCAAAGCTTCCCCTCTGCTCTGACAGAGAGAAGACCATGGAAGGAATCTTTGAGAAGATGCCATCTACAAGCCAAGGAGATAGGCCTTCCCAGAAACCTATCCTGATGATACCTTGATCCTGGACTTTCAGCCTTTATAACTCTGAGAAGATAAATTTCTAATGGTCAAGCCAAACAGTCTATGTTGGTTATGGCAGCCTGAGTGGAGTAATACACCCTCATAGATACAATTTAAAAGAAATATACATTACTTAACATTGCAAAATATTCTCCAGACATTATGTGCAACAGTTGTAGAATATCATCCTAATGCATGAGTATACACACACAAAAGTACACTCAGCGCTACTGGAGAATGATACTTGGATAAGAAAAGAATTTACTCATTCTTGTTGGGAGAAGGATTTGATGATTGATTTGTTTTTCCAATTATCTAAGCACTCCCATCACTCAAATGCTCTCTAGGAGTCAAAGCGGTGTGGTGCTCCATCTTTGGGAACAGCACAACCCACAAACTTTAATAGTGTCCAGATGCGGCCACCTGCTGTTCTGAGGACATAGCACAAGAGATGTTTTGCTGAGGTCTAAATACTGTTACATATAAGGAAGAACATTTAGACTTATGGCCATCTTGTGCCATTACTGAATGTCCAAGTAAGAGAAGGGCCCATGAGCACTTTAATAGATTATTGTGTATGGTATGGGTGTGTGTATGTGTGATTTGTGTAATATTCAGAGCCCACTAAATCCCAGACAGGCCTCACTTGTCCCAGGCCAAGGGCAGTCAAAAGTCATTAGCATATGGATACTTAGTGGAACAAGAAGAGTGGATGTGCACCCTCAGCCCGATCCCTCACTGCTCCAGAGAGGACAAAGTGAGAAGACCTGGGAACAATGAGTTTGCAATATCTGACCTTCCTACTCAGCAAAGTTAGTCTATAAAGCAGATATGATTATCAACACTTTACAAATGAGGAAACTGAGGCACAAACTAAATTGAAGTGACTCTCCAATGTTTACCTTGCTACAATTTGGTGGGGCAAGACCAGAACCCAAGTCTTCTGACTCACCACCCTTAGGAACTTGCTGCCTGTGTCTAGCTCTTTGATGCTCAAGAGTTGCTTCAGTATTTCGGTCAGGGTTTTGTGGTCACTTAGAAGTGTGAGTTGAAAAGAATAAAAGAACCATACTGTTTAGCCATCTTCGTTGTTCAAAGATTTGGAGGTTCAGTGTTAGGAGAAAAGGGAAATCATTTTAATAGATGTTTTCTAAACCTGATCATTGAACTTCAACATCTTGGAAACAACATATCCTGAAACGTTTCTAGTCAAATAGTGATTATGGGCACAACAATAAAATTACTGTATTTAGTCTTCTGCTACGTGGTCAGCATCTTCTTTTATCCTTTTGATTTAGATTTCCTTGGGCTACTGAATGGGGATGTTTTCTGTTCTTACGTGGCAATTTGAGAGGAGTAGCTAAGTAGCATAATTGTTATTTACCATGTGGCATGCACTATTTGGGAGTTGGGGGCTGAACCCGACAGAAAATTAAATGTGATTTCTGTCCTCAGAGGTCGTCATTTTGCTCTGATGAATAGATTTGACATGTAAACACAGGAAGGAAAAGAGAATACCACCTTTGGGAGAAAGGAGGTAGAGATACAGATAAATCCAATAAGGTAGACATCAGTCAGAGTACCTAATAAGCTTAATTGGATCATGAGAAGAAGAAAATTAATAGATTTTTTTTCTGTAAAGCAAAAGCTATAGATGCTTTCTCTAAGGCTGATCTCCACACCTCCAATATCATTTCCCCAGAGTTTTGGTACATGTTCAGTAACATGGCATCTGCCCACAAGCCAGGTTATTGGTGATATTTTGTCTTATTCACAAAAAGTATATATACTACTCTAGCATTGCCAACTCTCTTCTCCAAAACAACTCAGGGCACTAGAAATATGCATCAAATTCTCTTTACTCACCAGGATGGATGGATGCTGATTTAGACAAACATTTATGACAACTGTAGCTGACCAGTAGAGGGGGCATGGGCTTCACATTTGATGTTCTTCAAAGAAAAGAAACCAGAAACGTGGGTGTATGGGTGAGGTCACAAAACAGCATAAATTATGTGAATAACAAATTTACAACTGCTAAAAAAGTTTGTGAACATTCTCTCTATAGCTTTACATTCTGGTGTGGGCACATAAAAGAAGAACATTGTGCAGATTCAAGGAATGAATCACTCTTCATCCAACAGTGCATGACATTTCTTACTTGAGCTCTCTTGCATTCAGATTCTTATTACTCAATACTATGATATGTGATTTCATTTTAACATAGCCTTTGCCTTAGGACACGTGCAGATTCTTCAAACTGCTATGGTTTAATCTGTGTGGCCAGGTAACATAACTAGAGATTGTTATCCTCAACAAAATAACTGCTCTTGGGTATCTTAGTGAGTGAAATGGTCTTAGTGACCATGATCTAACTCAGTTGTTAAGGGTCAGGCCTTGGAGTCAAACAGATGGGACTTCAGATTGTGGATTAGAATTCTAGATTCTACCAGTTCCTAGCTTCACAGTCTTTAGCAATGCTGTTAATTCACTAAGCTCTGATTCATCTGCAAAAAGAGGATTACAATACTAACCAAAGTAAGATTATTGTGTGGATTAATAAAAACTAACAGTAAAAACAAAATGTGGTTGGAATAGTTGATTTTTTTCTGTTCAAGTACAAAGAATTGATCACCTTTGATTTGTGACACCCTGTCTCATTCATTGCCCTAAGCTTGATCTCCTTTGCTTTTATTTATATAAATGCATGGCTTCATTTATGTACCTTTTATTAGTACTAATACAAATACTTCTGAACCAGCAACCCAATATAAGAATTAGAACATTAACCATCTTTTTACACTCATCTATGAATTTTCCCCCAATCCATTCCTCTACCTTCTCTTCCTGGATTTCACATTTATTATCAGATTGTTTCTAAACTGTAGTGTAAATCATATATTATACTCCTAAAAGCGATAGTGTTTACTTTTATTTGGCTTTAACTTTTCTATAAAGGGTGTCAGGTATTTGCCTTTACTAACAGTGCAGCTAAGAACATGCTTGTTCATGCCTCCTGTGGCACAAGGAGTTTTTCTTGTGTGTTCATCTAGAAGTAGAATTCGCTAAGTTATAAGATATAGTAATGTTGGGGCCAGTGCTGTGGCGTAGCAGGTAAAGCCATCGCCTGCAGTGCCAGCATACCATATGGGTGCCTGTTTGAGTGCCAGCTGCTCCACTTCTAATCCAGCTCTCTGTTGTGGCCTGGGAAAGCAGTGAAGGATGGCCCAGTCCTTGGGCCCCTGCACCCATGTGGGAAACCCGGAGGAAGCTCCTGGCTCTGAATTGGCACAGCTCCAGCCATTGTGGCCATCTGGGGAGTGGATCAGTGGACAGAAGACTTCTCTCTCTCTCTCTCTCTCTCTCCCTCTGCCTCTCTGTAACTCTGCCTTTCAAATAAATAAATCTTTAAAAACATATGCCTGTATTTTTAAAGAAAAATTTACATAAAAATTTACTTTCAACATTTAAGTCCTTATTTATCTGGAATTTATTTTTCCATATAGTGTGAAAAGGATCAATATCATTTTTCCATACAAAGAGCTGTTTTTCACAAATCCATTTATTGAATAGTTTCTCCCTTCTCCACTGATCTTCATGCCACTTCTATCATACTTCTATCTATACATGGGCCTGTATGAGCTTTATTTGCCAAAAATTTATTTTGCCTTATATGAACAAATATCACACTATTTTAATATACTATAGCTTCAAAATAAATCCTATTATCTAGTAAGACAATACCAGACCAATAAACATCAATTGTATTCTTGTTACATTTGTTAACTATCTGATCTAACCTATTTGCTTCTAGTGACATCTATAATTCAAGTGGTTGTGCTCCTAAGTTGTCTCATTACTTTGGCCTGTAGTGTATATTTCTCAGCTATTCTATCTGAGCACTGGTAATAGTAGAAGACCCAAGGCTGATCCTACTCTGTGTCAATATCCAGTGAGCTAAGGAGTTAGGAGGGGACAAGCAGGTGGGTGGAACACTCTGAGCACCAAACATAATTAATTGATCAGCCACTAAACAACTCTTCAGGTTCGAGCTCTACCTTAACATCCATCCCCACCTTCCACACCCAAAGCATAAGCAGCCTGAAGAGAAGGCACTTTTAGATTACAATTTACCAGCCCTGGGGAACGGAGGGAGTGGAGCAGTGGTAGGAGAGTAAATGTCCAAGGCCAGCCAGTCCTCAGCAGTTTTCCATTCTCTGGCTTCTGTTCTGCCCTGTTATCATTGTGAACACTTGTGCCAGGAATGTGAGCCTCTCTTAATTTCCACATAAGTCTCCTGGCCCAAACTCCAGATGTACACATGTAGACACACACACAAACACACACACACATTAAAACGGTTCCTCTAAGATTGTCTTTGGGTGGCAGCTAATTCTCTATGTTGGTAAAATTTGAGGTTTTATAAAGGTTTATTTTAGATAAAATTGTGAAACAAGAATCCTTTGGGACTTAGCTACACCAGGACAGCCCAGGATTCAAAATCTCCTTCACAGTGCTTACCTACCTGAATCTCCCACCCCCACCCATTTGCCAAAGGTCTCGGCTCTGATCCTTGCGTTCTTCACAGTTCATTAATTGAAGCTTATCTATTCCCTATGCAAATATCTAATTAACCCAATCTTCATTATCTGAATGTATCTCCCCAAAATCCACCCCCAAGGTGATGTTGACAGGGCCTCTGGGAGGTGACTAGGTATTGAAGGCAGAGCCCTCATGAATTGGAGCAGTGCCCTTAAAAAAAGAGGCTGGAGAGGGATCCCTTCCCCCTATTCCTCCCCTCTCTTCTGTGAGAACACAGCAAGAAGTGCCATCTATGAGGCAGAGAGTAAGCCTTCACCAGATACTCAATCTGCTGCAAACTTCATATTGGACTTATCAGCCTCCAGAACTTAGAGAAATAAATTTCTATTATTGATAAATTACTCAGTCTAAGGTATTTTGTTGTAGCAGCCTAAATAGACCAAGACACCAATCACGAAGCTAATGAAAAAAAACTAGAACAGCATAGAGGAAGGAGATCTAGAGATTTTCCACCCAGGTAACTAAAGCGTATTTTCATAGTGGTTTTTGGAGGCTATCACGTTTGTTTTGATTAATCCAAAGGAATAAGGCTTCATAGAAGGGAAGTAGCAGGCTACCGGCAGAAACACTTTAGGCAGATGTAATCTTTCCACTTTCACATCTCACTGTATAGAATTAAATACTCGTAATAATCATTATTAGTGCTTATAAGCTAGCAACAAAGATAATTAAGTCAACTTTCAAGTCCTGTGGATCACAATATGGGACCTTGCATGACATGATCCTAACCTACCCCTCCTGCCCCATCCCTTTCCTCTCTCATTACTAACCACCTGGAACACTTTCAGATTTTTCACTTCAATATGCTCAGATTTTTTTTTATTGGTAAGGCTTTTCTCACATCTTATCTCCTGGCTATATCCGACAGATTCTTCAGTTCTCACCTTAACAGTCTTCCTGGAGGAAACTTCCTGATCCCCTAGAATGCAGTCCTTTTTTTTTAGAAGATGTATATTTATTTGAAAGGCAGAACAACAGACAGAAAGAAATGGAGATCTCCATCCACTGGTTCACTCCCCATATGGCCACAACAGCCAGATCTGGACCAGGCCAAAGTCAGGAACCAGGAACTCCATCCGGTCTCCAGTATGGGTGGCAGGGGCTAAGTTTTCAAGCAGGGGCTTAACTCACTACACCACATCATCAGCCCCAGTCTTTTTCTTTCAAAGCATTTGCCATGATTATAATTAATGAATTAAATATGTGGGGAAAGGAAAATTGGCATAATAATACATTGCAAAGCAGAAAACTTTTTTTTTTTTTTTTTTTTTGGCAGGCAGAGTGGACAGTGTGAGAGAGAGACAGAGAGAAAGGTCTTCCTTTTTGCCGTTGGTTCACCCTCCAATGGCTGCCGTGGTCAGCGCGCTTCGGCCAGCGCACTACTTGCCAGCGCACTGCACTGATCCGATGGCAGGAGCCAGGTACTTATCCTGGTCTCCCATGGGGTGCAGGGCCCAAGTACTTGGGCCATCCTCCACTGCACTCCCTGGCCACAGCAGAGAGCTGGCCTGGAAGAGGGGCAACCGGGACAGAATCCGGCGCCCCGACCGGGACTAGAACTTGTGTGCCGGCTCCACAAGGCGGAGGATTAGCCTAGTGAGCCGCGGCGCCGGCCAGAAAACATTTTTTTAGTTTTTAACCAACTATATATTGAAAACTTATTATATTCCAGAAATGGTGTTAGATACTAGAAATATAGTGAGGAAAAAGGTAGACCCCACGGCTTCACTTTAATGACCCATTCCTGAGGATCTCACCTGGATCTTATCACCATCCTAGAACAACATATAACACAATCATGCCAGCACAGAACACAGTTTCTTCTTAAGATCTCTGATGTTCTTACTCTCATCTAATTTATGCTCTGGACTTCTTTTTAAAGAATTTACTTATTTATTATTTTTATTTGAAAGGCACAGCAACTGGGAAATAGAGGCAGAGACAGAGAGACATCCTCCATCTACTGGTTCACTCCCCAGATGCCCATGACAACTTGGGCTATGCCAGGCTAAAGCCAGGAGCCCAGAACTCCATTTGGGTTTCTCATGCGGATGGCTAAGTACCTGAGCCATCAGCTGCTGCCTACCAGGGTGTGCATTCTCAGGAAGCTGGATCCCAAGTGGAGCTGGGACTCAAACTCACGCACACCAATATAGGATGTGGGCTCCCCACGTGGTGGCTTATCATTTGCACCACAACACTGGTAAGAGTAGTTCCCCATGTTTTCAACTGAAGACCTCCACTTCCACCCAAGTCTCCCTACCCCTTCCTAGCTTTGCTTCTTTCTCTTTCCAAACAATACCCTACATAACTGTTTCTGTGACTTTCCTGCCCTTTGACTTTCTTTAGGATCCACTCATCAAACTCTAGCCCTGTAACCAATCTGATATCCAGGCTTTCAAACAATGTTGCAAAAACACCTGTGATCATGCTAATTGTAATAATTACCAATTCATGGTTTTTCTCACCTCCACCAGACCTTCTTAGATCTTCAAATGCCCCAGAAAATTTTCTTAAGGTCCTAGTTAATTTCCTCTTCCATTCTATCTAAGTTTTCAAACCTACACAACTCACCCAAAGTCTCTCACTGCTCCACCCTGACCCTCTCTACAGATAATCCTCTCCCTACTTCACAGAAGAAGCAGATGCCAAGTATAAATCTCCTGACTGAGTACTCACTTCGCAGCAGGCAAAGATGCTCTTGCTTCTGTCCCCCGCTCACAGCAGAGCAAAGCAGGCCTCTCACCTCCTGAGGAAAGAGCCCGTGCATTGTGGATTCTGCAGCCCTCTACGAGTTATTTCCAGTCACTTTTATTTCAACCTTTTCTTCTTGCTATTCTAAAAACGTTTCTCTACCTATTTATTTATTTATTTAAAAAGGGGCCGATACTGTGGCTCAGCGGGTTAAAGTCCCACCCTACAGCACCAGCGTCCCATATGTGTGCCCCTTCAAGTCCCGGCTGCTCCACTTCCAATCCAGCTCCCTGCTAATGCACCTGGGAAAGCAGCAGAGGATGGCCCACATGGAAGACCTAGAAGAAGCTCCTGGCTCTGGATCGACTTGGCTCCAGCCACTGCAGCTATTTGAGGAATGAACAGCGGATGGAAGACCTCTCTCTATTTCTCCCTGTAACACTGTCTTTCAAATAAATAAAATAAATCTTAAAAAAAGTCATCCATTTCTAAATTGCTGATTTAAAAATAAAGAGTGGTGAGCATTTGGTCTAGCACTTAAGACAGTGGTTGGGAAGCCTATATCCCAAATGAGCCAGTGTGCTTGGACTGGAGTCTTAGCTCCATTCCTGATTCCAGCTTCCTACCACTGAGCACATTGGAAAGCAGACAGTGATAGCTCAACTGTTTGGGTCCTTGCTACCCACATGGTAGACCCAGACAGACTTCTGGGCTTCTGGCTTCAGGCTGGCCCTGCATGGGCTACTGCAGACATTTAGGGAATCAACCAATGGATAGGAGCTCTCTCTGCCTCTCAAGCAAATAAAGATAAACAAAATGCTTCCTTTATAAATAAGTAAAAAGGAAAGATGATGGAAAAATTCCAAACCTCTCTCTTGACTCTACATGCCCTTATATCTTTATTCCTTTAAGACAAGTTTCTTGGGAAAACAGTCTACACTCACTTTTTCTTCACCAATTCTCACTCCCCTCCACTTAGCTTCTGCCCCTAGTAGTTTTAAATCCCTCTGCAAAGATCATCAATTTTGTGATTGAATACAATGAATTCTTTTAAAAAAAAGATAGATTTATTTATTTATTTATTTTAAGGACAGAGTTACATAGAGAGAGGAAGAGACAGAGAGAGATCTTCTATCCAGTGATTCACTCCCCAAATGTCTGCAATGGCTGGGGCTGGGACTGGGCCAGGCCAGGTCAAAGACTGGAGCCTGGAACTCCATTCGGGTCTCCCACATGAGTAGCAGGGGCCCAACCACTTGGACTATTATTCATTGCTTTCCCAGGTGAATTAGCAGAGTCCTGGATTGGAAGAAAGCCAAGCAGCCAGGATATAAACTGATGCTCAGATAGGATGCAGGCATCTCTGGTGGCAGCTTAACCCTTTGCACACCACCTGCCCCAATGAATTCTTTTCAGTCTTGCTTGACATCTTCCCAGCGACTGAAAGTACTACTTCCTTCGTGAAGTTCTCCTTCTCTAAACTCTCTTTTCCCTCAGTTTTAAGGTATTTTCCCTTTTTCTATCCATTCTCCTTTTATTTATTTGGTCTTTCCTCTTTAATGAGGAGATGCTTCTTTTTCCCTAACATCCATGACAGCAGAACAAATATTGTAGGATTCTGCCTTTTCCTTCAGTCTTGAATCTCCCATAGTGTGATACCATCCACATTTTTTACTTCAATTGTCATACTATCAGTCTGTGAATTTTCACTCTAGATTTCTTCTGTGTGCTCCAGAATCATGCATCTGGAGCTTGAAACAGTAATGCAGAACATTTGGTACATAGGCATAATGTATGCTAATATCTGTAAGTTACTAACTTCATAATATCCTTACCTATTTTAGAGAAGTAAGGGCTAAATGTCTGAGTGGCATAGATTATATGCTCTTTGAGGCCTGGGGCCATAGTTCATCCACTTTTGTATATCCAGCGCCAGTCGAGTGAATGGCACATGGAAAGCCTCAGTAATTGATTGCATCTGTCCACTTCTGCCAGCTCCCTCCCATCTTATCACTGCCACAACCAGCTTCCTACCCAATTGCAGCTTCAAATTTTCTCTGCAGGCCGGCGCCGCGGCTCAATAGGCTAATCCTCCACCTTGCGGCGCCGGCACACTGGGTTCTAGTCCCGGTGGGGGCGCCAGATTCTGTCCCAGTTGCCCCTCTTCCAGGCCAGCTCTCTGCTGTGGCCCGGGTGTGCAGTGGAGGATGGCCGAAGTACTTGGGCCCTGCACCCCATGGGAGACCTCCAGGAGAAGCACCTGGCTCCTGCCTTCGGATCAGCGCGGTGCGCCGGCCGCAGCATGCCGGCCGCGGCGGCCATTGGAGGGTGAACCAACAGCAAAGGAAGACCTTTTTCTCTGTCTCTCTCAGACTGTCCGCTCTGCCTGTCAAAAAAAAAATTTTTTTTTTCTCTGAAGAGGGGTTTAGAAACGGCAGACTGTCTGGAAAGGGACTAGAGAGTGCCATGTGACCTGGTTCCAGGTATCTTTCAGTTTTATCTATGGATGCTCTCATTACTGAGTATATATATTTACAACTGATCAACTTACCCGAGTTACCTGAGCACATCATGCCTTTTCCTACCTTTTGGTCCACTGCTCATTCTGTCTGTTCTTCAAAATACTCATCCAGTCTTTATTTCACTTGTGTCTAAGTAGGCCTTTATAACTCTGCTAAGCTTTTTTGCAACTCTTAAATTGAACAAAGAGCCTCTCCTCTGAGCTGTTTGTGCAAACTTCTTATCCTAGCTCCTACCAAATTACATTACAATGATGTTTGTATATATCTACTCTCCTCACAATAATCCTCTAAGTGTTATTATTTAACTCTGTTTAACAAATGAGCATCTCAGGCACACAGAGGTTAAGCTACTTCCCCAAGGTCACCAGCAAGTAAGTGGTATAGCCACATCTGTACCTAAGCAGCTGGATTTTAGAGTTCCCCCCTTAAACTCTAATATTCTCGAGGGCAGGCGGAGACTGTGCTATATTCATGTGTATATCCCCAGCATGTACCAGGGTACCTCGTACATCAGTGCAGTAAATGCCAAACTAAACATCACTGGTGGAGTTCTGCTAAAAATCTCAGGAATTCCAAAAATTACTAAGCCATAATCTTTACCCTTCAAGTTCATGACCTTGTGAAGTATGGAAGATTAGTAAAAATATTCCAATAATAAAAAGGAATGAACTAAGGGGAAAACGAGAACTGAGTACCTTATGTGTTCAATCATTGATGTTAGAATGTTGAAGATCATCTTTAAAATATATCTCAGGGCCAGCGCTGTGGCGTAGTGGGTAAAGCCACCGCCCACAGTGCTGGCATCCCATATGGGTGTCGGTTCGAGTCCCAGCTTCTCCACTTCCAATCCAGCTCTGCTATGGCCTGGGAAAGCATTAGAAGATGGCCCAAATCCTTGGGCCCCTACACCCGCGTGGGAGACCGGGAGGAGGCTCCTGGCTCCTGGCTTCAGATTGGCGCAGCTCTGGCCATTGTGGCCAGTTGGGTAGTTGGAAGACCTCTCTCTCTGCCTCTTTACTTTCTGTGTAACTCTGACTTTCAAATAAATAAATAAATCTTTAAAAAATAAATAAATAGGCCGGCGCCCATGGCTCACTTGGCTAATCCTCTGCCTGTGGCGCCAGCACCTCAGGTTCTAGTCCCGGTTGGGGTGCCAGGTACTAGTCCCAGTTGCTCCTCTTCCAGTCCAGCTCTCTGCTATAGCCTGGGAGGGCAGCGGACGATGGCCCAGGTGCTTGGGTCCCTGCACCTGCTTGGGAGACCGGGAGGAAGTACCCGGCTCCTGGCTTTGGATTGGCGCAGCGCTGGCTGTAGCGGCCATTAGGGGAGTGAACCAATGGAAGGAAGACCTTTCTCTCTGTCTCTTTCTCACTGTCTATAACTCTCTTTCTGTCTCTCTCTCACTGTCTAACCCTGCCTGGCAATCAATCAATCAGTCAATAAAATCTAAGTAGCATGAATACAGAATCTTTGCAGAACTCATGGTAATAAAAAAAAATCAAATTAATGTTGACCAACAAATTGTGGAAGTTAAACTGGAAGATGTCTAGTGCAAATTCTAGTACTCGAGCCCAGGCTCTGCCCTTTTTTATCAGTTTACCAATTCACAATCGCTTTTCAGCCTTTTGGCTAAGATCAAGTGTAGTACCAATTCACAGTCACGACACTGCCATGAGCGACACACTTGCACTAATAGTGGTAATATAATTATAATGAATGCAATAAGGTTAAAGAAGGCATGCTGGTGGAAAATGTGAATAGCTCGGAGAACTGAAGATTAGGTAACATGATAGACTGCACAGTAAAGAATCAGAATAATTCTATTATCTAGAACAATGAGCAAGATAAGATTTCAAAATATCAGAATTTCCCCTTATTTTTTAAACAATTAATTGCACAAGAAAATTATTAGAGTGCAATGATAGTTGTATTTTTAAAAACCCAGGAGTGTTAGTTGACTTTAGTCTTAGTTGTGGGCTATGGCTGCTACAAAGAAAACTAGAATAAACTCTGGTTGGATTCTTCTGAACACAGTGTCAGGATCAAGGAAGGGTGGTCAATGGCCAACATTCTGCACTGCTTGGACTACATCTGAGTCACTCATTCAATTTTTGGAACTGTATTTTAAGAGAGACATTGACAAACTAGAGAAGTACAAGAAAAAAGGTTGAGGGCTAGAAGTGTAGTCAGCTAGACAGTGAAACTGGGACTGTTTTGCATGAAGAACTGAAGAAAGAGTATGACAATAGGGGCCAGTGTCATGGCACGGAAGGTTAAGCTGCCACTTGCAATGCCTGCTTCTCCTGTCGGAATGCCAGGTCAAATCCTAGTTGCTCTGCTTCTGATCCAACTCCCTGCTAATGTGCCTGGAAAACCAGCGGAAGGTGGCAATGAGTACTTGGCGCCTGCCACCCTTGTAGAGATCCAGATGGCTTCAGCTTGGACCAGCGCTAGCAATTACAGCCACCGGGAGAGTGAACCAGCTCACGGAAGATATTTCTATCTTTCTCTCCCTCTCTCTCTGAGTGAATCAGCAAATGGAAGATCTCTCTCTCTCTAATAAGTGAATAAATCTTTTTTTGAAAAAAAAAAAAAAAAAGATGTCAATGTATGTGTGTTTATATCTTACATCACAGAAAATAACTAAAATCTATGGATAGAAGTTAGAAAGAAGGAGATCTGATTCCAACATGAGGAAGCATTTTCAACTGATGAAACCATTTCATAGCAGATTGGGTTCCAGCAAGAAGCAGTACACCAAGTCTTACGCTACCTGTCAAATGTCTAGAGATCAATGTATTAGATGGGAAGACAGACTCATTTGATACTCTCTAAGATCTTTTCAAATTGAAGACCCAAAAAAAAGCCATCATCTGGGAGGCGATGCAAAAAATTTTGAAATTTTTTTTCAAATAATTGAGAGAGAATCTTACATTCTTCATTGAGAGAAGACCTATCATAGCTAAAACCAAGCTTAAAAACTAAAACTAGGGCATGGCTCCCACCTTTTAAGAGAGTTGCTTCCTTCTTAGTACTGTTTTTGCTACATCTCATATGTTTTAGTGCATTACGTTTTCATTTTCATTTGTCTTAAGATTTCTTCTTCTTCCTCTTCTTTTTTATTTATTTGAAAGTCAGAGTAACACAGAGAGAGGAAAGGCAGAGAGAGAAGTCTTCCGTCCGATGGTTCACTCCCCAGATGGCCGCAACAGCTGGAACTGCGCCGATCTGAACCCAGGATCCAGGAGCTTCTTCTGGGTCTCCCATGCGGGTGCAGGTTGGGCCATCTTCCACTGCTTTCCCAGGCCATAGCAGAGAGCTGGATTGGAAGAGGAGCAGCCGGGACTAGAACCGGCACCCATATGGGATGCTGGCGCTTCAGGCCACAGCGCCAGCCCCAAGATTTCTTCTTTAACTTATTTGTTGTTCAGGAATATGTTGTTTAATTTCCACATATTTGTGAATTTTCCAATTTTCCTTCTGTTACCGATTTATAGTTTCATTCCTCTGTGGTCAGAAAAGACACTTGGTATTATTGCAATCTTCTTAAAATTTTTAAGTTTTTTCATGATCTAACATATGATCTATCCAGGAGAATGTTTTGTTTGTGTTTGACAATAATGTACACTCAGAGGCATAAATTCCAATGGAGAAGAACAGGGAGCCCAGAAATAAGCCTACACATACATCAACTGATCTTCAACAACGGTGCCAAGAATATGCAATGGGGAAAGGATGGTCTCTCCAACAAATGGTGCCGGGAAAACTGTGTATTCTGATGGAAAAGAATGAAACTGAACCCTTATGTTATAGTATATACAAAAATCAACTCAAAATGGGTGAAGATATAAATGTAAGGCCTAAGATTATAAAACACCAGCAGGAAAATATAGGAGAAAAACTGCTTGACAGTTGTTTTGGAAATGATTTCTCGGGTATGACACACATGAAAAACAGGCAACAGCAGCAAAAAAAGACACGTGGGACTACATTAAACTAAAAGCCTACACTGCAAAGGAAACATCAACAGAGTGGAAAATCAACTTATAGAATGAGAGAAACATACCATACATCTGATAAGAAGATAATATTCATGATTTTAAGGAACTGTTACACTCAACCGTGAAAAAACAATAATCTGGTTAAAAGTAGGCAAAGGATTTGAACAGTTTCTCCAAAACAGATATACAAATGACTACCAAGTATATGAAAAGGTGCTCAACATCACTAATAATCAGGGAAATGGACATCAAAACCACAATGAGCAATTACTTCACACTTACTAGAGTAGCTATTAATTTTTTTAAAGATAAATATGGTCCATCAATCCTACTCCTGAGTATTTATCCAAATGCATTAAAACCAAGATCTCAAAGAGATATCTGCACTCCCATGTTCACTGCAACATTATTCACAATAGCCAAGATACAGAAACAACTTAAGGTCTATAGACAGGTGAATGGGAAACAAAAGGTATATTCATACACACACACTTATATGTATATACAATGGAATACTTTTCAGCCTTTAAAAAGAAGGAAATCTTGTGATATACAACAACAGGATGAAGCTGTAAGACACTATGCTAAATGAAATAAGCCAGTCACAGAAGGACACGATCCCTGTTGCATGATTCATCTAAAATAGTCAAATTCATAGAAACAGAGTTGAATGGTGGTTGCCTGGGTCTGGGAGCTGGGGTAAGGCGGGGCATGGAGGAAATGGTCAATTGTTCAACAGGTATATAGCTTCAGTTATGCAAGGTGAATCAGTCTAGAAATCTGTTGCATAACATAGTGTCTATAGTTTAACAATATTCTTTCATATGCTGAAAACTTTAAGAGAGTAGATCTCAAGTTAAATATTCTTACCACATACACAAAAAGGTGGGCAGGAAAAACTTTTGGAGAAAATGGAGATTTTTATTACTTTGTGGCTATGGTTTCATGGGTGTGGACATATTTTGTAATATCAAATTGTATATATTAAATACTTGCAGTTTTTGTATATCAATTATACTTCAATGAAGCTATTAAAAAATAAATGTGGGGCCAGCACTGTTGAGTGGTGGGTAAAGCCAACACCCGCAGTGCTGGCATCCCAAATGGGTGCTGGTTCGAGACCCATCTGCTCCACTTCTGATCCAGCTCTCTGATATGGCCTGGAAAAGCAGTGGAAGATGACCCAAGTCCTTGGGCCCCTGTACCCATGTGGGAGACCTGGAAGAAGCTCCTGGCTCCTGGCTTCCGGTCAGCCCAGCTCCAGCCATTGTGGCCATCTGGGGAGTGAACCAGTGGATGGAAGACTTCTCTCTCTCTGCCTCTCTGTAACACTGCTTTTCAAATAAATAAATCTCTTTAAAAATAACAAATAAAAAAGCACCAAAGAAAATTTTCTTTAAGTAGCTTCAATTCTTTATTTCTTTTTTTTAATATTTATTTGAAAGTCAGTTACGGAGAAGCAGAGGCACAGAGAGAGAGAGAGATTGAGAGGTCTTCCATCCATTGGTTCACTCCCCAGATGGCTTCAATGGGTGGAACTGCGCTGATCCGGAGCCAGGAGCTTCCTCTGGGTCTCCCACGCGGGTGCAGGGGCCATCTTCTACTCCTTTCCCAGGCCATAGCAGAGAGCTGGATGAGAAGTGGAGCAGCCTGGACTTGAACCGGCACCCATATGGGATGCTGGCACTGCAGGCAGCAGCTTTACCTACTACATCGCAACGCCAGCCCCAGTTTATTTCCCTAATAGTACTTCGCACATAATGGCACCTAAACATTTGTTAGTCTGACTGATTTATGTTTGTTTCATGAACACTTGTATTTTATACTAATAAGCAACATGGAATTGGCATGGACCAGTGATGTGGGTTTTTCCATGTACTTTCTGTCTTTGTGACTACAAAGGCAAAGCATTAATTCCAGCTTTGTAACCTTTTTTTTTCTAAGCACTGTCATATAATAAAGACTTCACAGTTTTCATTTGAATTAAGTCTAAATCCAGATCTAAGCCTACTGGTGTATTGACTTTCCTTCAGTCCTGAAATAATAAAACAGTAAAAATGCAGACATTGTTCATGATCAAGGAAACAAATGGCACACATCTTGATTTTCAAGTTTGCAGGCTGCTTGCTTCAGCAGAATATGTACGTGCAGCACTGAGCCATGAAGTTTTCTTTCCCCACATTTCAAGCCACTCTTCCATTACATCCCCAAACTCCTCTCCTCATTACATTCTTGTCCGCTTTATTCCAAGTTAAGTGTGTTATGGAACTAATTCTTATCTCAGTCTCCTTCCATCTTTCTTAATTCTTTCTTTATGTATATCTTTGTCTTTTGAAGTGTTGATATTTTTTAATTAGCTTAAGGGCAAATATAGTGAACTCACATTATCAGCTGGGAATGCTGCATTTTAAAGGTCAAGCAAATAGCAAATTTGATGAGTATGCTACCTCACTGATACTAAACCAGAGATGAAAAAGGTGGTGGCTGTATGAGGGGCTCTTTTCTTCTTCTTCTCCCCTTTATCTTTCATTCTTTTTTTCCTGAGAGTGATGTATGTGAAGGTGTGCGTTCTCACATGTTTGTGCATGTGTACATGTGTGTATGTATAGGGATACAGAGGAGAGAAGAGGAGAAAGAGGGAGACAGGAAGAGAGAGTGAGGCAGGAGTTGGATAATATTAATAATGGCTAAAATACATACATGCATACATACATTCATATTGGAAGCAAAAACACATGAGAAACACATAAGGTTGACACAGGAGGGAAAATAGATCTTTGGATGGAGGAAACAGCTGAATCATGGAATACAAGGTTGCATACTCTAAATTAGCCCACATATATTTCTTCAGGGTTACCCTTAACAACTATCACACTATCAGCAATATTCAGAGGCACACCCACTGCATTTCCACATGGGCACAGCCACTCCTATCTCTCCTCTGTCTCTGGCCTCCCTTTCTCTAACTTCCAGACATGTGCACACGGAACTCTGCTTTTTCCAGAAACCTTTTGGTATTTCCTGCTATTCCTTTTCTTTCCATCTCCAGATTGATTCTTATTCCCAGACTGTGCAAGCTGGTAGTTGGCCTGATTATCCGATTAAAATAGGCAGATAGAAATGAGTCAATTTCTGTCCAAAAGGCATACTTCAAAGGAGATTGTTAACGCTAGTGGGCTTCTACGCACACTTTCTGATTCTTGAGTAAGTAGATTTTCATCAGCTTCACAAAGGAACCCACCTCCAGAATATTAAAGTACATTCATCTGGTTAGCAAAATGTACAGAGGAACTATTTTTGCACTGAGGTAAATATCTGAGCTGCTGGTCTAGTTAGAAGAACCATATACACCATTCCCATCAGTCCAGAAATCTGGTCAATCTTACAGCCTTGCCCATTCTGCCCCTCATTTTTGCAAAGAACATACCCTATGGCAGAATACAAAGCGAAAGGCAGAGGTACAGTGAGCAGTGGCGGGCCCAGAGGCCAGTCAATCTTGTACTAAGAAAATTATATGAAATTATATGAAATTATATACATGCATATATATTTTTTCATTAAAAGCTAAAACTGAAGAGAAGTTGAAAGAACAATAATCTATCATATCCACTTCACCTAGATTTATCAGTTTAGTATTTTACCACACGTGCATTATCTATCTTGAGTAAAGCAGTTGAGAGTTAAGTTATATATATAAAAGACTTTTTAGAAAATTTAAAATTTATTTTATTATTTATTTGGAAGGCAGTCAGACAGATATCTTCCATCTATCATTGTACCCCATAACTGGTGACATTAACTTTGATCATTTGGCTAGGGTGGTGCCTGTCACATTTCTTTGCTGTAAAAGTAACTTTGCTAACCTTTTGTAATGAATAAGAAGTTGGAAGACACTATCAGATTGTGTAGACATCCTGTTCCCCAGCCAAGTTGTACCCAATGATTTTAACGTCTATTGATAATTTTTGTCTGAATCAATGATTACCATAATGGTTGCAAAATGGTGATTTTCTAATTTCAGAGTATCTTCTACATATATTAGTTTGCATTCCACTGTCAAGAACTTTCAGCCTTCCATTTGTTGATTTATTTACTAAAAAGCTTAAGAGTAACTATGCACTTATGGATTCTTTTTTTTTTTTACATCACTGTGGTACATCTTTCTTTTTTAAAAAACTTTTATTTAATAAAATATAAATTTCCAAAGTACAGTTTATGGATTACAATGGCTTCCCCCCCCATCACTTCCCTCCCACCCACAACCATCCCATCTCCCGCTCCCTCTCCCATTCCATTCACATCAAGATTCATTTTCAATTCTCTTTATATACAGAAGATCGATTTAGCATATATTAAGTAAAGATTTCAACAGTTTTCACCCACACTGAAACACAAAGTGAAAAAATGCTGTTTGAGTACTAGTTATAGCATTAATTCACATTGTACAACACATTAAGGACAGAGATCCTACTTGAGGAGTAAGTGCACAATGACTCCTGTTGTTGGCTTAACAAATTGACACTCTTGTTTATGGCATCAGTAATCACCCTAGGCTCTTGTCATGAGTTGCCAAGGCTATGGAAGCATTTTGAGTTCGCTGACTCCGATCTTATTTAGACAAGGTCATAGTCAAAGTGGAAGTTCACTCTTCCCTTCAAAGAAAGGTACCTCCTTCTTTGATGGCCCATTCTTTCCACTGGGATCTCACTCGCAGAGATCTTTCATTTAGTTTTTTTTGTTTTGTTTTGGTTTTGGTTTTGGTTTTTTTTGCCAGAGTGTCTTGGCTTTCTATGCCTGAAATACTCTCATGGGCTCTTCAGCCAGATCCAAATGCTTTAAGGGCTGATTCTGAGGCCAGAGTGCTGTTTAGGACTTCTGCCACTGTCTTGGGGCCAGCGCTGTGGCGCAGCGGGTTAACGCCCTGGCCTGAAGTGCCAGCATCTGATATGGGCACCAGTTCTAGTCCCGGCTGCTCCACTTCCAATCCAGCTCTCTGCTGTGGCCTGGGAAAGCAGTAGAAGATTGCCTAAGTCCTTGCACCTCTGCACCCACATGGGAGACCCGGAGGAAGCTGCTGGCTCCTGGCTTCAGATCAGTGCAGCTCCAGCCATTGCAGCCATCTGGGGAGTGAACTAGCAAATGGAAAAGCTCTCTCTCTGTCTCTACCTCTCTCTCTAACTCTTTCAAATAAATAAAATAAATCTTTTTTTAAAAAAATCCACTGTCTTGTGGCAATGCAGCCATCTGGGGGCTGACTCAGCAGATGGAAGATCTCCTTCTCTCTGTCTCTCCCTTTTTCTAATTATGCTTTTCAAACAAATAAATCTGTTTTTTTTTTAATTCAGTCTTACAATCTATTTCTATCAATATTCATTCTTGAAGTTCAAATTGTCTCAGATTTGATAAATGGGGGTACCTTCAAGCTTTCTCTTTTTCTTTCGATATATCCTCCTTGACATACAAGAAATCTCTGGCATAAGAGATTTCAAGGGCTTGGAATACTTTCCTTGTCTCTGCCCTGGAATCAGCCATTTCACCAAGAGGCAGAGTTCCTCGTGGAGAATGGTATTCAGAAACAAGATCTGAGGGACAGCACTGTGGCACAGTGGGCTGAGCCACCATCTGCAATGCTGGCATCCCATATGGGCACCCGTTCCAATCTCACTGCTCCACTTCTGATCCAGCTCCCTGCTGATGCACCTGGGAAAGTAGCGACAAATGGCCCAAGTGCTTGGGCTGTTGCACCCACGTGGGGCACCCAGTGGAGTTCCAGGCTTCTGGTTTCTGGCGGTTGCCACCATTTGGGGAGTGAACCAGTAGATGGAAGATTTCTGTCTCTCCCTCTCGCTCTGCCTTTCAAACAAGTAAAATAAATCTTTTATAAAAAGGAAAGAAAGAAAGAAACCACGATCCTGGGAGTAATCTGGGGAGTACATATTTCCGGATATTAAAATACCAACTGTCCCTATTTCTTTGAGGCATTCTGTAGTGATTTACAATCCTAACTCTATCATGACCTGTGTGATCCTGGCAGATCCCCTCATTGCTAGCAGCCTACCTCATCATCTGAAAAGAGATTGGATTAGTAAGTAATTTCTTAACCTTTTCAGGGTCGCCAACACGTTTGGGATTCTGAATGGAGCTATGGTCCCATTTCCCCAGAAACACGCTCACATAAAGCAAAATGTTGCCTACATTTCAGGCAGCTCCAAGTTCCGAAGCCAGTTTGAGGCTGCAAATCCCAGGACAGAGTGTTCTCTTAGGGTCTCTTCAACGCTGCTGCTGTGAGAACGACTCCACGGAGACACCCAACTGTGGAGGGATTTATATAGCAAAGGACACAAAGGAACCTGTGAGCAATGCATTGCTCAGCCACAGTTCTTTGCTGGTGCCAAATTGAGGACGCGCTGTACTCCGAGGCGAGAGGTTTTTGGCGGGAAGGTCCCCAGGTGGGCGGAGAACGCCTGGGCGAGGAAGGAGCGCACAGGCCGGATTCGGGTCGCTGCACCCCTCCGCACCGCCCACCAGGGCTCGCTCTTGCCCTTCCGCTGGAAAGCCTAGCGACGGGGCGGGCCCGGCTTGGACCCCGCCCCCGGCAGCGAGAGGCGCTGGGGAGCCGGCGGGGCGCCAGAGCCCGGAAGGAACGCGCCGGCCAGGCCCCGCGCCCCTCCCCGCGCACCGTCCCTCCCACCCTCCCGCCCGGCGCCGACGTCGGCGGTGCTCCGGTCGCCATGGTGACCAATCGAGACCCGGTCCCGCCCCCGCCCTCCTCCCGGCCCCCTGACGTCGGTGCACGTCAGCGGCGGCGCGCGCCTGGCTGGGCCCTGCGGAGCGGGAGGGAAGGAGCGAAGGAGCGAGCTGAGCGGCGGTCGCCAAAGCCGAGCCGCGCTGCCCGCCCGCCCGCCCGCCCGCCCGCCCGCGCTCCAGTCGCCGTGTCTAGCAGCGGGGCCCAGCATGGTCATGGCGGATGGCCCGAGGCACTTGCAGCGCGGGCCGGTCCGGGTGGGGTTCTACGACATCGAGGGCACGCTGGGCAAGGGCAACTTCGCGGTGGTGAAGCTGGGGCGGCACCGGATCACCAAGACGGAGGTGCGGCCCGGGGTTCGGCGGGAGCGTCTGAGGCGAGGGTTCGGGAGAGGAACTGTTTACCGAAAAGGGTGGCTGCAGCGGTGGGGCCGGGGTGGGGGGGGCACGAGGCCGCGCCACTCGCTCAGGCGAGCGGGCCTGGGGCCGCGAGGACCCAGGAGGTGCAGGGTATCGGGGCCGGGCTCCCCCGGACTCCGGCGCCGTCCGAATGGCAGCCCGACCAGCTGGGGCTTCGCTTTCCCCCTCGCCGCCTCCGGTGGCCACTCGGAATTTCGCCTCGAGCCTCCCACCCGGGCCGTGACCTGGTCTGTGGCCTCCGCTCCGCAGCCCAAGTTCCGCGTCTTCCCTGCTTTCGGCGGGGGGTGGGGTGGGAGGGGAAGTCTCGGTGCTCCGGGACTGCGCCGTGAGAGACGGCGCCCGCTCGCAGACGGCACCGGCTGCGCTCGGGCTGCGCGGCCGGGAGGACCGCGCGCCCCCCTGACCCCGACGGCCCGGCCCTGCCCGGCGAGGAAGGGGCCGGGGGGCCGGGTGTAGGCACTGGCAGTCTCCTCTCGCTCCTCTCGCCCCGCAGTGTCTCTGGTGTTGAGTGTCTGGCGAGCTTGATCAGTTGCCTGAGGCATTTCCATCTAATGCTCCAGACAATAGAACTGGTTAAAATGGTCATCTGCGTTTGCACCGTTGGTGGGTTAGCCTCTCTCTGGCTCAGGGGGTGTCCCCTTGGCCAGTGGGCGTTCTGGCCGTGAATGCGCATTCCTGAAGCCACATCGGATTCTGTCCGCTCCCCGAGCCCTCGGCGGCTTGCTGACGGGCGCAGCCCGCATCCCCCTCCGGCGCACATTCGAATGCACCACACATAATTCCTCCCGAGTCTCTTTCTTACCTAACCCGCCCCCCTTCCTTCCACTGCCTGAAGCTCCTCTCCTGAGGTCTCTATTTTAAAGACGCGCACATCAAATATCTTAGGAAAACGGTCGAGAGACACCCATTCTTTGAAATAAAACCTGCCGGTTTGGATGTACTCTGTTCTCATTGTGGCAGCCACTGGGTCGTGATGCTTTTTCAGCCCGCCCCACACGACCATCTCATTTTTCGGTTTTTTCCCGGTATTAGTATGAATACACTGGAGTTTGAATGTGGAGTAAAGTAGAACTTTTTTTCCCCCCCAGAATGACTTATGTAAGGCGAAGGTTGTTTGAAAACTTGAGTGATTTTTGTGGCTGTTGCTGTGCTTGGAAATTTTGCCTAACGTCCATTGCTTTTTGGAGTCTGTGTCATTCTGTCATCTCCACGTTTTGCTTCCCCTGCTGATCCTGAAGCAACCTCCATTGGACCTATTTTTTTAGCGTGAGGACCAAGGTCACAGATTTTCCTCTTACAGATTTACAACTGTTGGCAGTTTAGGTTAAGTTTGGAATGATAGTGATAGTTTTACTGTAGTGACATTACCGAATCTTTCTGTAGCTTAATCCCATCCCAGCATTTTTAAAAATGAGGAAAGTGGCTCCATTCCTCTGAAGAGCGTGTCTAATGCCATGCTGTCCTCCCTTGCACGCCATAAAAAGAAGGCATTTTAGATGCACGTTTTTGCAGGAATCCTGACTTAATGGCTTTGTAAAACTCCAGTTGTGCCTCACAAAGGGGTTCTAGGGAACTTCTGATCCACGTTATTTTGTGAATTATAAACTCATCTGTTCCTTTTTTATTTTTTTGTCACAAGCTCCTATTGGTACTAACAGCAAGATTTAATAAAGTCAACTGTTATTTATCAGGTCAAATTTAGTTAGCATGCGGTATCTGTGGGTACTTAAGTGGAGCTGGTAGTGCCTGACACTTTCTCTTGAGATTGTCCATTCCAATGGTGTCCTTTTTAAGCGTACATGTCTTAGAGAGCTAGGGGGCACTGTGGAGTAATAGAGTCGTTTAGTTATTGGTAGTGTGAGATCAATGCATTTATAATTGAAGACGGCAACCAGATGGTGCAAGAGCACTCAGATCCTAAATTGTCTGTGTAGTATGTAAAATGATTTAAGTTAAAAGTCACTGTTTTAGTCCATGGGACCTGTCTTGTGCATTTTTTTATTATTATTATTTTTTGACAGGCAGAGTGGACAGTGAGAGAGAGGCAGAGAGAAAGGTCTTCCTTTGCCGTTGGTTCACCCTCCAATGGCCGCCACGGCTGGTGCGCTTAGGCCAGTGCACCGCGCTGATCCGAAGCTAGGAGCCAGGTGCTTCTCCTGGTCTCCCTTGGGGTGGAGGGCCCAAGCACTTGGGCTATCCTCCACTGACCTCCCGGGCCACAGCAGAGAGCTGGCCTGGAAGAGGAGCAACCGGGACAGAATCGTGCGTCCCGACTGTGACTAGAACCCGGTGTGCCGGCACCGCAGGCGGAGGATTAGCCTATTGAGCCGCGCGCGGCGCAGCCAGCTACGTCTTGTGCATTTTAAAAGTACTAATTAGCCAAAATAGTGTGAATTTAAGATGGGTGAATGTTTTTGTGGTCATTTGCTATCAGGGGATGTATTTAGTCCCGGTTGGGGCGCCGGATTCTGTCCCGGTTGCCCCTCTTCCAGGCCAGCTCTCTGCTGTGGCCAGGGAGTGCAGTGGAGGATGGCCCAAGTGCTTGGGCCCTGCACCCCATGGGAGACCAGGAGAAGCACCTGGCTCCTGCCTTTGGATCGGCGCAGTGCGCCGGCCGCGGCAGCCATTGGAGGGTGAACCAACGGCAAAAGGAAGACCTTTCTCTCTTTCTCTCTCTCTCACTGTCCACTCTGCCTGTCAAAATAAATAAATAAATAAATAATAATAAAAAAGAAGTGAGGAAGATGGCAAGGCAGTGGCTGAACAGAAAAGTTCCTGTAGATCTTGATACATTTTATAAAGTTAGTTTGTGAACTTTTATAGGTAATTTACATTCAGAGTTGTTCAGCTAGAGCACAGCCTCAGTTTTTTCTTTAAAGAACACTATTTGATGTTAATGAGGGTTTTTTTAAAGCATTGTTTATTTTCTACATCCACTGGATGTGGATGTGTGTCTTTTTTTTTTTTTAAGGTTTATTTATTGTTTGAAAGTCAGAGTTATACAGAGAGAGGGAGAGGTCTTCCATCTGATGGTTCACTCCCCAATTGGCTGCAACGGCCGGAGCTGTGCCGATTCGAAGCCAGGAGCCAGGAGCTTCCTCTGTGTCTCCCACGTGGGTGCAGGGGCCTAAGCACTTGGGCCATCCTCCACTGCTTTCCTAGGCCACAGCAGAGAGCTGGATTGGAAATGGAGCAGCCAGGACTCGAACCGGTACCCATATGGGATACTGGCACTGCAAGCAGCAGCTTAACCCACTGCACCAGCCCCAGTGGGTGTGTGTCTTTAATATATACAACTAACTACCTTAAAACTGTAATAAAGCTAGTGAAGTCTTTAACGTTTTGTTTTATTTTAGGTTCATTGTTGAATATACTACAATAGTAGAACAATTACAGAATCAACAAACTGTTACAATTAATCCTATTGTTTATAAAAGTATCTTTGTATACTGTGCTCTAACATCAGTGTAAGTTTGCATGTTTCAAGCCTTAGAAGCCTCTTCCCCAGGTTGGGTCCAGAGGCAGATTTCAGAGTAAGCATCTGTGCAGAGTGTCATGTGCAGTCGGGGCACAGTCAGGCCTTCCGTTACTGATGGGCTCTTCTCTGTCCCTTGTCCTGTATTACGCAGAGATAATGTATGCTGTGCAGAGCTTGTGAGTTCCAAGTTTGCTTCCCTTTTGGAAAAAAAAAATCATCATTTTAATCTACTCTTTTTTTTTTTTATTTTTATTTATTTATTTTTTTGACAGGCAGAGTGGACAGTGAGAGAGAGACAGAGAGAAAGGTCTTCCTTTGCCGTTGGTCCACCCTCCAATGGCCGCCGCGGCCGGCGCACTGCGCTGATCCGAAGGCAGGAGCCAGGTGCTTCTCCTGGTCTCCCTTACAGGTGCAGGGCCCAAGCACCTGGGCCATCCTCCACTGCACTCCCTGGCCACAGCAGAGAGCTGGCCTGGAAGAGGGGCAACCGGGACAGAATCCGGTGCCCTGACCGGGACTAGAACCCGGTGTGCCGGCGCCACAAGGCGGAGGATTAGCCTAGTGAGCCGCGGCGCCGGCCAATCTACTCTATCAAATAGTAACATTGCTCAAGGAGTCGGTGCTGTGGTGTATTGGGTAAAGCTGCCACCAGCTCTCTGCTGTGGCTTGGGAAAGCAGTGGAGGATGGCCCAAGTCCTTGGGCCCCTGCACCCGCGTAGGAGACCCAGAAGAAGCTCCTGGCTTCGGATCGGCATAGCTCCAGCAATTGTGGCTAATTGGGGAGTGAACCAGCAGATGGAAGACCTCCCCCCACCCCCCACCTCTCCTTCTTTTTTTTTTCTTTCTCTGTGTAACTCTAACTTAAAAAAAAAGTTGTTCAAGAAGTATAATTACATCATCATCTGAAGCAGCTATTCCTGTGTTAGATCTCTATGTAAATTTTACACACAAAGGGAAGGCAGGTGGTGGTAGAATTCAGCTTCTTAATACAATATTTCATAAAAGCTTTGTAGTACTGGTTTGTGGCTTATGATTTAGAGAAGCTAGTTTTACAGAATTAGCATATGGGAAAAGAATAATAGCATTTAGGCAATTAAACTATTTTAGGCAGTAGTAGTTGTTAGTTTGCTATTCTGTGAGTGTCCTTAAGTGGTGTTTTGTTTTATTAATACTTTACCAGAAAATAACTATCTTTCTAGCTAAATTTTTTGTCTCAAGTAAAATTCCAGAAAGACTACTTGTGCCCCTAAATTTGTTTCCTATTAAAGAAGCAGTGTCTTACTGTAGAAAATAAAAAGGATAAAGAAAAGCGTAGTATACAAAGAAAGTGTATGTATGGTGCCTCCCATCAATGGCAATAAACCATTCTTAACAATGTGGCATTTTCCTCTATAATCTCTTTTTAAAATGCATTTTTCCATAGATGGGATCACATGATACATATGTATAAATTGTATTCTTTTATTTACTTAACATTGTAACCTAAGAATTTTGCTTATTCTCTAAAACTATAAAACATTTCTAATGGCTGCATAGGGTTGTACTTTGTGGATGAATCTCATTTTACTTAATGATTCCCTTATCATTGAATATTGCATAGTTTTTAAGTTTTCAGTTATATAGTAAATAATTTGCAGTGAGCATTTTTGTGTCTATAATTGTGATTCTGCATTTTAAGTATTTTTGAGGAGAGTAGTTGCTGGTAAATTCTTAGAAGGGAAATCAGAGAAGATATTACTTTTTTATTAAAGATCTATATGTATATATTTATTACCAAATCTGTCATGTTGATTATTAAAAAATTAAAAAATATAGATAAGTGGTAAGGAAAGTATTACCCATAATATCATTATTCACAGGCAACCATCATTAGCTATTTTCAGATCTTTTCTATCACAGATAACTTGAGTTTTCCTCAACACCATGCCTCTTTGAGAAAACTACTTTTTTCACTAAAGAGATTTCTTTATGCATTTTGGAGCTTTTATATTTAGGCACAAATGTTTACCACCTTAAAATGTAGTAGTTTTTAAAGCTTTCTAGACCAGAGTACCAAAATTGCATTTTTATAGCAAGGAAAAAAAACAAGAGAAAGAGACTATATTCAGATTATGATGTTTCTTGAAGAGAACTTATTTTTAATACATTTGAATTTTTTATTTTGTTTTAAAATTTTAAAACTCTTCATTAGTCTTCTGTTAATCTTGTACTGTGAAAATTTCATATTTTAAGATGCAGCTGTTCTTTGTGCAACAGAAGGATTTGTTATCACATAACTTAATCACTACTTATATTTTGGCCTATGTGTGATCTTTAATTGCATATATCAAAATAGAAATTATATTTGTCATGGAATATAAATACTTTATTACAATTGTCCTCTAGTGTGTTGGCACCCCAGACAAATAATATTTGGCAAATGATTCAAAATATTGTTAGAAATGATCTGTTCTATTTTGGCAGGGGAATAAACATGCAAAATAAAGAGTTGTGTAAATTCTTATATTCTGTAGAAATATTTAACTTTAGCAGAGTTTATTGTGTTCTGATTTTAAATCCTCAGGGAAATTCTATCAGAATCAAGCAATTAAGAAAACATTTCTTTGGAAATAACTGAAACTGGCCTCTCTCCTTGGATTCACATGATATTTGATTTATGGTCCACTGCTGATTGAGCATTCATTTCCTTGGAGTCAACTGGATTCCAAAATGCCTTAAGATATCTTTCCTCTTTAGTGTACCTAGTGCCTCTCCTACTTTCTATCTTCTTGAAATTTCTTTATATAGAACGTTTATAAAAATACCGTCTCATCCTTTAAAGAGCCTACGTATCCAATTTGAGATTACCAAAAGGTTGAAAGTTAAACAGGAATTTCATTAGAAACTTTTTTTTTTTTTTTTGGACAGGTAGAGTTATAGACAGTGAGAGAGACAGAGAGAAAGGTCTTCCTTCCGTTGATTCACTTCCCAAATGGCTGCTACGGCTGACGCTGTGCCGATCCGAAGCCAGGAGCCAGGTGCTTCTTCCTGGTCTCCCATGCGGGTGCGGGGACCCTAGCTAGCACTTGGGCCATCCTCCACTGCCCTCCCAGGCCACAGCAGAGAGCTGGACTGGAAGAGGAGCAACCGGGACTAGAACCTGGTGCCCATATGGGATGCTGGTGCCACAGGCAGAGGATTAACCAAATGAACCCTGCCGCTGGCCCTAGTAACTATTTTTAAAAAACATTTTTTGAAAGATTTACTTTTATTTATTTAAAAGGCAGAGTTACAGAGAGGTAGAGACAGACAGATCCTCCATCCACTGGTTCACTCCCCAAATGGCCTCAGTGGCGGGGAGCCAGGAGCTTCTCCAGTTCTCCCATATGGCCTAAGCACTTGGACCATCCTCTGTTGCTTTCCCAGGCACACTAGCAGGGAGTTGCATCAGAAGTGGAGCAGCCAGGACTCAGACCAGCACCAGCACTGGAGACCCAGGTTTTGACCCAGTCTTTAATCCATTGCACCACAGCACTGGCCCCTTTTAAAAACATTTTAAAAATAAATAGTTTAAGAACTGAATCTTGGGTGAATTACACTGGGAAACAAAGCTGCAAGTTCATTGTGGTTTTCCCCAGTTACAGAAGTTGTGAATGTTCACTGTAGACCTTGTTGAAAAGAGCAAAGAAGAAAATTAACATCTTACTTTCACTTTTCAGACCCAGGGATAGCCACTGTTGATATTTGGTTCATTTTCTGTTTGTTATTCATTTTCTGTTTGTTATAAAATATATGTGTGATAAAATTGATATTATTTATATACATGATGTTTTTTACTTAACATATTTTCAACATTCTTCCAGTTTCCCATGTGTAAAGCATAGTTAAATAGTATTCTTGAATGTAACCATCCATATTATATTTAATCAGTTTCTTACTAATGAACATTCAGTTTATTTCTCTCTCTTGCTGTCTCTGTAACATGATGTTTCAGAAGACATTCCTCTACTTACATCTTTGTGCACATCTGCGTGTTTCCTTGGGGAAATTCCATAGCAGTGACATTCTTGGGTCAGGGACTAACATACATCACATCAATGATGTAAGACACCAAATTACCCTCCAGAAAAGTATCTGTTAATTTTTACCAGGAAGACTGCATATTCACCAGGAATATTACTACTTAAGTCTGCCGGTTTAATAGGGGAAAGCAGTATTCTGTTCTGGGTTTTTGAATTTACTAGTTTTTTTGCATTGATAAAAAATGCTTATACTTTCTTTTATTTATTTCCACTCCTTTGGCTAGTTTGTTATGCAATTTTATATGAATGTTTGTATAGTTTATTAACTCTCTTATAAAAAATTCATATGATCCCTGCAGTTAGTCATTCCAAAATCTTGTATACCTGCTTTTTGCCAGTACCAACACTGGCCTTTGCAGCCCCTCTGACTTTTTCATCCTGTTCTTATGCTCCGTTCAGTATTTTCTTGGGGTCTTTTTCTTCTTATATAGACATGTCCTGCAAATCTATGTTTGGGTTCATTTTTCTTTGCATAACCCCAGGAATTGTAAATCATGCCAAAGCCAGTTGTCCTGCTACCACCAAAATGAGTTCTGATCTAAACACAAAGATAACATCTGTTGTGGTCTTATACATTTTGACTGATTTTCCCCAAATTTCTTAGGGACTGTTACCTTTCCAGGGTGAAGAACATTCATGACCATTTGTTTCCTCTGAAGTAACTGGTTGGTGGTGATCCTCCTGGTCTGCATATTCACAATATCATAGATAATGGTAGTCAATCCTCAGGGAAGAAAAGCTAACCCAGGGAAAGATCAAAATTTAGCTTTTCTTCCCTGCCTAAATTCAAAATATGGCTGTATACTTTTGCATCATCTTTAAGTCAAAAAAGCACAATTGAACCATCATAAATTGGAGAACTACATAAACTTGAAAGTCTGTGTATTTAATTTCAAACATTTAGTTGTTTGGTAAGGATAGTGCTATTTGGTTATTCGGAAAGGCAGTGTAAGAACTGGTATATTAGTAGGAAATAATGCTAAGACAGTAAGCACATACTAATCCCTCCTGATTTGTTGTCAGAATAGTTCTTATTGTGTGACTTCCTTATAAAGTCAAAGCTAAGTTTAATTAAAATTTGAAAATTTAAAAAAATCTTCTTACTCATCAGTTTAACACAGTTTTCATTTTTTAAAAAAGATTTATTTATTTATTTGAAAGAATTACCTAAAGAGGAGAGGCAGAGAGAGAGAGAGAGGTCTTCCATCCGCTGGTTCACTCCCCAGTTGGCTTCAATGGCACGAGCTCTGATGATCCAAAGCCAGGAGCCAGGAGCTTCTTCCAGGTCTCCCACGTGGGTGCAGGTGCCCAGGGTCGTAAGCCACGTTCTACTGCTTTCTCTGGCCATAGCAGAGAGCTGGACTGGGAGAGGGACATCTGGGACTTGAACCAGTGCCCATATGGGATGTTGGCACTGCAGGTGGTGGCTTTACCTGTGATACCACAGCGCCGGCCACATCATTTTTTTTTTTTTTAAGATTTATTTATTGATGGCCGGCGCCACGGCTCAATAAGCTAATCCTCTGCCTAGCGGCGCAGGCACACCAGGTTCTAGTCCCGGTCGGGGTGCCCAATTCTGTCCCGGTTGCCCCTCTTCTAGGCCAGCTCTCTGCTGTGGCCTGGGAGTACAGTGCAGGATGGCCCAAGTGCTTGGGCCCTACACACCATGGGAGGCCAGGAGAAGCACCTGGCTCCTGGCTTCGGATCAGCGCAGTGCGCCCGCTGCAGCGCGCCGGCCGCAGCGGCCATTGGAGGGTGAACCAATGGCAAAACCATTGGAGGGTGAACCAACGGCAAAGGAAGACCTTTCTCTCTGTCTGTCTCTCTCTCTCACTATCCACTCTGCCTTTAAAAAAAAAAAAAAAAAAAAGAAAGGCAGTTACATGGGCAGGGGGTAGAGTGCACTTCCATCTGCATGTTCACTCCCCAAGTGGCTACAACAGCCAAGGCAGGTTGAGGCCAAATCCAGAAGTCAAGAACTCTGTGTTTCCTATGTGGGAGGAGGGGCTCAGGTACTTGGGCTATCTGCTGCTTTCTGAGGCCATAAGCAGGGAACTGGATTGGAAGTGGATATCAGACTTGAACCGGCGCCCAGATAGGATGCTGGTGTTGTAGGTGATGCCTTCATGCCTTTATCCACTGCACCACAGTGCCGGCTCCCATAGTTTTCATTTCTACTCTTTAATTTTTTTGTTCTTCCACATTTGTGTTTTATGTAGTTGCTACATTCATATTTATTGTTTTCACCTAACATTATTGGGACCATTTCTATGCATTTGGTTTTAACTGATATTTAAATCTTAAAAAATAAACTATGTTCTATAGAATTTAGAAAACAAGAAAATGAAAATGACTAATATTTCATAGGTAGAGAAAATAGCATATATGATAAATTAGTGTCTCTCATTTCTCTTACGAGAAAATATTTGCTTATTGAAGAACAATTGCACCAAAAAGTAGAAAGCAGGAAGTAATCCGATCTTTTCATTCACTGATAATTTTCTGTCATATTTGAGTCTCATTTTTCCTGGTCTTTTTCTCTGTATACTTCGTGTTGAGATGTCACTGGTACCCTGATTTTCTATTTAATATTTTAGTTTTAAGCATTTTCCCATTATTAAAAGGAGCCATTTAATTGCTATTATAATATTCATCATATAATCTTAACCATATTCATGTAATTATTTCCCAATTATTTCTATTTTTAGTATTATAAATAAGTACTGAAAATATTTTCTTGAATTTTTGTCATTATTTCAGATAATATCCTTAAGATTTTTCAGAAGTAGAATCTTTAGGCCAAATGGGGTAAATTTTAGGGTTCTTAAAGACTACCAAATTGCTTTACAGAAAAATGATTGCATATTTTATATTGCTACCAGCAGCCTTATAAAAGTGATGGTTTTATTGATGCCTAGTTTACAAGGTATTTATTTTTAAATATCTGTAAATTTTTAAGTGAAAATGGCATTTTGTTGTTTTAAATTCACATTTTCCCGAGCATTGCTTGGGATAACTCAAGGTTGCTACTTCACGTGGGATTTAGTGTGATAGTGGTCATTCTGATTTTATCCTCTGTTCTCCCCAGGGTTACAGAGGAAACCTTCCATTTGCCCTTAAGAGGAGTATTCATTTTTCTGTTGCCCTATAAATCCGCTGATGAGTTTATTTTAAAGATTATGCATGATTAAAAATTAGAGTTTGGATCATTTGGATGAACAACTAAAAAGAGATCCTTGAGTTTACAGAGTCTTTTTCTTGGCCTTCTTGAATTTCTTGTAACCATACACATTTTGTCCTTGGTACTACATGCAGAACTAACTAGGAAAAGGGGTGCAAAGAGTAAGTTCCCAGAAATGTAGTTTATCTCTAAAATAAACTATTGGAACACAGTGTTTTTCTAAGTTTGGGACTTTTAAAAGTGCACCCCGAGGGAATGCCACAATATGGGTTATTTGTTCATCTTGTTGCTCACAGACCTCAGTTTCTTGAAGGTAGGAATCAGATCTCTTTAGTTTTTGTGTCCCAGGCATGATTTCAGTTGCTCAGTAACTGTGTGACTGACCGTTTGAAATGGTGAGAAGATTGAATGTGAAGGTAGAAGGCCTAGGGTTATTTCTTCTAAACTTTAGGACCTTTGTAGATTATGTGACATCTTTTGAATCACATTTTCATCAGCTGCTTGTTCCATTAACTTCACAAAATTGAGAAATATGAGATAAAATACAGTAAAGTATCTTGTAAAATTAAAAAGTGCTGTACAGCTGTGAAAGGCATCGTTGTTACTATTATATTTCTAAGTACTTATTAAAGAACTTCATTGAGTGTGGCAGCAACTACTAGTGGAATCACGAAAAATTCGTTGTTTACTCTTCTTTCTGGGCCTGCAGCTCTACCATCATTGCACCTCCCTTGCATTTAAGGGTGGTCATGTGATTGAGTTCTAACTAATGGGATGAGCAGAAATAATGTGCTCCACTTCCAGACCTGGCCCATAAAAAGCTTGCATGAGGGCCCCTGTGAGCTTTCTTCCCTTTTTTGGCCAAATAGAGACAGCCTTCAGAGTAACCGTGGAAGCCACACATTAAAAATAGTGAAGCCTCCTTGAAACTCACATGCTCGCTAACCTCACCCATGCAGTTCTACCAGAACAAGAAATAAACTTCTGTTCAGCTTAAGTTGTTACATGTTTTGGGGGCTGCTTGTTATTAGAGTGACATCTCTAGCTATTAAAAGGAACATACTAGGGCTGGCATTGTGGTACAAGTGGGTGAGTCTCTGTCTGCAACACCAGCATCCCATATTAACACTGGCTCATGTCCGGCTGCTCCACTTCCAATCCAGCTCCCTACTAATGGCCTTGGAAGGTGGTAGAAGATGGCCCCAGTAATTGGGCCCCTGCCACCCATTATGGGAGACCCAGATGAAGCTCCTGGCTCCTGGCTCCTGGCTCCTGGCTTCTGGCTTCTGCCTGGCCCAGCCCCAGCTGTTGCAACACATTTGGGGACTGAACCAGTGGATAGAAGATCTCTCCCTCTCTTTGTAACTCTGCATTTCAAATAAATAAATATATTTTTAAATAAATAAAAATAAAAAATAAAAGGAACTTACTGACATGCACTCTGTTTTTTCTTTAGAGAAGCATAATCCTCTTATAGCAGATTTACAAATAGAAGTAACAATGTAAAGACGAAAATACCTATGTTCATGGTTGTACAAAGAGAGCGACCCAAAATAAAATCGAAGAGAAAACTACTCATCTCTTATAATTTTTTTGGTTAGTAAAATTAAGCAGTTTATAATTTTTATTTTAAGATTTAATTAGATAATTTATGTATTTTTCACTTTTTATTCTTCAAGCCAAGGTTCCAAAAAAGAGATGATATCTCTGGTTAATGCCTTGATTTAATTGATACCTAGTATCTAAGCTTTTTCTTTAACATTAAGTATGGTACCTAAGACATATACAGCACAAAGTTTTCTGAAGCTGGTAATCATGCTGAGATGATATGTTATCCCTCTTAGTATTTTTTTTTTTTGTTTGTTCTACTTAATACTTTTGATTGAATACTGTAATCAATACACAATTCTTAAGTGCTGAAACTTAACTGAAAAGTGATCACTGTTAAATATAAGAGTGGGAATAAGAGAGGGAAGAGATGTGCAATTCGGGACATGCTCAAGCTGACTTACCTCAAACAGTAGAGTTAGAAACATACCAGGGGATTCCAATTCAATCCCATCAAGGTGGCATGTACCAATGCCATCTCACTGGTCCCAGTGATCAATTTCTGTTCACAATTGATCATAATGATAGGACTAAGAACCAAAGGGATCACATAAACAAGAATAGTGTCTGCAAATACTAGCTGATAGAATAAAAAAGGGAGAGAATGATCCAACATGGGAAGTGAGATACACAGCAGACCCATAGAATGGCAAATGTCCTAAACAGCACTCTGGCCTCAGAATCAGCCCTTAAGGCATGCGGATCCGGCTGAAAAGCCCATGAGAGTATTTCAGGCATGGAAAGCCAAGACACTCTGGGGGAAAAAAAAAAAAAAACTAAATGAAAGATCTCCTCAGAGTGAGATCCCAGTGGAAAGAATGGGTCATCAAAGAAGGAGGTACCTTTCTCTGAAGGGAGGAGAGAACTTCCACTTTGACCATGGCCTTATCTAAAAATGATCAGAGTCAGTGAACTCAGGGGGCTTCCATAGCCTTGGCAGCTCATGACAAGAGCCTAGGTTGATTACTGATGCCATAAACAAGAGTGTCAATTTGTGAAGTCAACAACAGGAGTCACTGTGCACTTACTCCTCATGTAGGATCTTTGTCCTTAGTGTGCTGTACATTGAGATTTAATGCTATAACTAGTACTCAAACAGTATTTTTCACTTTGTGTTTCTGTGTGGGAGCAAACTGTTGAAATCTTTACTTAATGTATGCTAAACTGATCTGTATATAAAGAGAAATGAAAATGAATCATGATGTGAATGGAAGGGGAGAGGGAGTGGGAAAGGGGAGGGTTGCGGGTGGGAGGGACGTTATGGGGGGGGAAGCCATTGTAATCCATAAGCTGTACTTTGGAAATCTATATTCATTAAATAAAAGTTTAAAAAAAAAAGAAATGGACAAAACTATAAAAAAAAAACCACAATTCTTCTCCAACTCACTTATTAGATAGCTATGACCTACCTCATTATAAAAGTTTGGGGTGGGGAGAGGCACTGATATCTAGACTCTTTATAGAAATTGTTAGGCAAGACATTTTGTTCAAAATGCGCATGTCTCTGAAACTGCAGGTTACATTCCTAAGGAATGTTGAGGAAATTCAAGTGTATGTTTATCCTTTCATCTGGCAGCTTTTACCAAGAGTTACCTAAAGTAACTGATAATACTGGATTCTACTTTACTTTTATTTGAGGAGAGATGGATCTCTTTAAGTGTGTTTAGGTTTGAGGAGGTCCAGTAATATATCTGTACAATATTAATCAAGTCTGCTTATCTGGCTGTTGAAGTTTAAAACCTTTTACTTTCTAGAATATTTTTATTGTGGTAATAAATAAAACCCTACCAAACATAATGAAAATAGCTGCTACAGAGCCTGTGTGCCTCACTGGCTAGAGGAGCCACCCCTTTTCTTAGGCGATAAATTTAATTTTACACATTATGTTTAGTAGTCTGATTTCCTCTGGGAAGCTTGGATTGTTCTGTGGGTTTCAATTAAATCAGGAAACAAGCTGATTGGACAGTAAATTAGAAATAGAGAAAGGGAAGAAATAACCACCGTAGAGTTTTAGAGGATAACAGCAAAGGACAGAGAAGGAAAAAGCTAATTGTGTGAACAGGAGACAGAGGAAATTAAATGAAATCACAAGTTGAGTCCTATTTTCCTGGATACCTTTTGGGAGTATTTAACTATTATGGCACATGCAAGAGCTGTTATTAAAAGTTATCCTGAAGTAACAACATGTGACTATATTATGTTAAGAATAATTTTTGATAGCATGGGAAGTCTTCGAAGCATACTAGTATTAAATTTGGATGGTTTTAAACATTACCTGAAATTTTTATTTAGTTTAGAATGCCTTAATTGCTAACCAAATATCTACTGGTGTTGTTTTTTTTTTTTTTTAATTAACTCTTCTACGTACATGGCATAAAAAGTGGCCAGTTGTTGATTTCTGACTACCCAGTCATTCCCCTTAAAATATAGTTTCTTCAAATCATCAACCTTGAGATTGTTTGAGTTCCTGTCTGGCTATGACAGAATGAGGCCACATTTTCTGAAATGAGATTCTTTTTAGAAAAAGTTTAGTGTAATTCCTAGCATTTTTACCTTGATTTTTAAAGCAAAGTTTAATTTTTTTTTCATGTAGATGACTTTTTTAAAAGATTTTATTTATTTATTTGGAAGTCAGAGTTAGAGAGAGAGAGAGAAGAAGAGGCAGAGAGAAAGAGAGGTCTTGCATCCACTGGTTTACTCCACAATTGGCCGCAATGGCCGGAGCTGTGCTGATCCAAAGCCAGGAGCCAAGAGCTTCTTCCTGGTCTCCCACATGGGTGCAGGGGCCCAAGGACTTGGGCTTTCTTGTACTGCTTTCCCTGGCCATAGCAGAGAGCTGGATTGGAAGTGGAGCATCCGGGACTCGGAGCAACCCATATGGGATGCCAGCACTGCAGGTGGCAACTTTACCTGCTACGCCACAGTGTTGGCCCCTCATGTAGATGAGTTTTAATACTTAGATATTTTTCCCAGAAAGGTATATCTATATGCTTTGGAATCTATCACTTGGTATTTCTAGTACAACAGAAACTGTCTTCTGAACTTTTGAACTCTTGTCTACTGGACTGATCATTGGTTTTTACGTACTTTATACTTTGGGATGATAACTAGTTGAAACAGCTAGGGCTGTCTTCATTTTATACATGGAGTAAAAAGGGCATTGCAGTTGTACTGAAAGAGAAAAATGTTTTATTAAAGTAACTTTGCATAGTTATGCTTCATAGCACGGTAAGGATACTGTCAGACAAAATCAATAGCACCTTCCAGATGGTAGACATGTAAGAAATATTTGTTGAATAAATGAATGAAAGAGCATTGAATTTAAACTAGCTTTCATTGTCATGGGAACCTACAGGCAAAATCTCAAATGTCCTTTATTTAAAGGATCTTAACTGGAAAAGATTAGCTGAGGTATACTAATTGTATTTACTTGTGTTCTGGGATGCAGGTGGCAATAAAGATAATAGATAAATCTCAGCTGGATGCAGTGAACCTTGAGAAAATCTACCGAGAAGTACAAATAATGAAATTGTTAGACCACCCTCACATAATCAAACTGTATCAGGTATGACGCCACATTCCTCCTCTTCATGCTTTCTCAGTTCTGTTTTGTATTGTGATTTTTCCTTTTCTGTTATTTCTCTTATCTGTGAAAGTAAATATGTGCTTCTGTTCAGCTGGGTATATCCATTTGTTTGTATTATCTTTAAGTTATAAAGTTCAGAAATCAGAAACTAATCTGTAGCTTTATTTTAAGTTGTCTCTCAGACTGCCAGTTATTTATTTTAAAAGTCTGCAATTGTGCATTTATTATACCTGGCTTAAACCTGATGAATTTGAGTTTTGCTTATTTAAAAATTGTACTGTTTTATCAGATAAAGACTTTTCAAGAACAATTCATATTTAAGAATAATATAAAACATTTAAACATTTTCTATTCATTAATATGAAGAACTTTTCTTTTTGAAACTGCTTTTAAGCTGAAATGTTACAGTATGTTGGTCTGTGACTTTGATCTCCAAAATATGGTGTGCACACCATGGTATGCTAAACCCAACCTGTATAGGCTTGTGGGAATGGTTGTAAATTTTAAATTTTGAGAACTGATTAACATTACATTAATAAGTTAAAACCTGCAATGAGAGTAGTATTTACACCATAGAAATAGCTTACAAATCAAGACCTTTTTTCCTTATCCTACCACTACAAGCACTTAAATGGGTTAGCATAATTGTCCTTAGGAATGTAAGAAGAAAATATTAGAACTTCTATTTCTGTTTATATTTGTCTTCTTAAATGTACTTTATAATGTATATAATAAATTTATACAGTGAAGCATGAGTATTTATGTCTGTATATATATATCTGTATATATAAATGTGTCTGTGTATGTGTATAGATATATATATACACATATGCACACAAATACATGTGCACATGCCTACATACATACATATATTTGACAAAACAACTTTTGTTAAAAAAATGTGAAGACTGGGGCTGACATTGTAGCACAGCAGGTTAAGCCGCCTGCAACATGATATCCACATATGAGTGCAGGTTCAAGTCCTGGCTGGTCTACTTCCCATCTAGCTTCCCGCTAATGCTCCTGAGAAAGCAGCAGAAGGTGGCCCAAGTACTTGGCCCCTTCACCCATGTGGGAGGCCCTAGATGCAGTTCCAGGCTCCTGGCTCTGGCCTGGCCCAGCCCTGGTTGTTGCAGCCCTCTGGAGAGTGAAGCAGTGGATGAGAGATGTCTGTGTGTGTGTCTGTGTCTGTGTGTGTGTCTGTGTCTGTGTCTCTCTCTGTAACTGTGCCTTTCAAGTAAATTAACAAATCTTAGAAAATGTGAAGACCACTGTCTTGTGATATGTCTCCTAAAAATAAGAAGCTAAGATGTGCCACTCAAACATTTCAAAAATTCTAAAACTGCCGAGGCCTCTTATGTCAGATTTTATCAGAGCATTTCTCCTTTAAGCCTTATAATAGATATTATTTCTAAAGAAGATGTTTCTAAAGAAACTAACCATATTCTTAGAAGTCTCTGATGAACCATAAGCTAAACCGAGGATGAAAGTACCATGATTCATATGATAATTCTCTTTATTTGAACTAAATAATTGGTTATGGTTGAGTAATTGTTTGATTTGTTTATGCCCGTATTGCAGGTAGCTCTTAGTTTTGGGCCTGATGGGGAATAGTCCCAAACCTCTGTTTCATTTATTTATGTTTATTTTATTTGGAAAAGAGAGAGATAAATCTTGCAACTGCTATTTCATTCCCCCCAAAATACCTGCAACAACTGGATTTGGGCAAGGCTGAAGTCAGGATCCAAGAATTCAGTCTGCATCTCTTGAGGATTAGTACTTGAGCCATCGCCTGCTGCCTCTCAGGTTGTGCATTTTCAGGAAGCTGGAATTGAGAAAAGGACAGCAACTTGAACCCAGGCACTCTGGTAGGGGATGCAGGCATTCCAACTGACATCTTTACTACTGCACCAAACACCAGCCCCCAAAACCTACATTTTAGAACAGAATTAGTTTTCAGCCTAACAGTTGAAAGAGAAGTAGTCTAAAAATCACTCCTTGAATCTAAAAATGTGGTTCCTTTCTAAACAAATGTCTAATCAGTATCGTTTGAAAAATTAAATTGGTGACAATGATACTTCTTTCTGAAACTGGAAAAAGTTTCAGAAAAACTGAATAAAAGTATATGACAGTAGAGCTATGAACAGAAGCTTTTGAACAATGTTTTCAAATTATAGCACTTTGTAACAGTATTGAAGTGTACTAGGAGAAATATCACAATGTGCTTGATTAGCTAGGCTACAGCCCAGATAAACTAAGTTCTTCTGTTTTATTATTCTTTTACTAATCAGGGTCTACCATGATAAAAACAAGACTAGGAAAGGCGGAGAAGAGGTTTGAAAAAATTGATCTTCAGAACTCCTGTTAGCTGTATTAATACTTCCCAAACTTTAAGGTACCTAAAAAGTCACCTGCATTTGTTAAAATGCAAATTTTAGTTCAGCACGTCTAGGGACTGGACCTGCAAGTCTCCATTTCTGACAGGCTTCTGGGCAGTGCTGCTCTTGCTGTACCATGGACCACATGTAGCAGAGCAAGAGTCCAGCTTTTCCACGAAAGTACTAATACAAGGGTACTGTCAGACTTACAGACTCATCAACAGTTTCTGAGTTGTTCATAACTCTGATTGTTTTATTAGTTTTAATAGAGGTAGTCTCATAGACTGTTGTGATAAATTTCAACCATTTCCTGTCAGACTAATGTGGAATTACTTATCCATAGGTAATGGAGACCAAAAGTATGTTGTACCTTGTGACCGAATATGCCAAAAATGGAGAAATTTTTGGTAAGCTTTTTTCCTTAAATTTTGTTTTAATTTTAAAAGGTCACTAGTCTGCATGAATTGAGTATTTTCTATTAATTTTTCTGCTTATTTAAGAATTGGTAATATGAGTTAGAAATTTTGAAGTATATTATAATTGAAATCTAGTAAGTTAAAGATGCAGAATAGAATTTATTTTCTTACACTTATGATATTCAAGGTACTTCTTAATTCTGTAATCTGTATTATAGAGATTAGAAATCAAAAACAAGGAGAAATTTTTCCTCTTTATCTTTCATTGTACCTTTCTTTTCTATGAAAAAATTAGTCAACAAATATTTATTGAGCTCCTGCTTGCCACAGGCTCTGTACTAGGTGTTGGGATACAGTGATAACCTCAATAAAATAATCTCTGAGTTTGTGGATCTTAAGTTCACTGTAGCTATAAGTGGTCAAGTCACTAAGCCTCTCTGGGACTTTGGTTCCTTTATCTCTAATAAGAAAATATTCGCTTTATTGGTCTCTGTGATCCATTCTTACCCTTAAAACATCATTAATATTCTCTTTGTTATAGACTTTCTCTAAAATACCTGTTTACTTTTTCCTTTATGGTACCAGAACATTGGATCTAAATATTTTTGGTTCTTAACCTAAATTTAAGTCCAAAATTGTTTCGTAAGCAATTCTATGAATGAATGATTCACATACAATATATTTTACATATTTAATGTGTACGGTTCCATGAATTTTGATACACATACACATACCTGTGAAAACATCACCATAATCAAGATATCCATCAATTCAAAAAGTTTCTTTGGAACTTTGATCCCATCCTACCCCCAGGGAACCACTGATCTGTTTTCTGTCACCATAGATTAGTTTGTATTTTCTAGAGCTTTATATAAATGTGATCATATAGTATTACACCTTTATTGGCCTGACTTCTATCCCTCAGTATAATTATTTTGTGATTCACCTATTTTGTTATGTGTGTCAACAAATAGTTTCTTTTTATTGCAGAGAATATTCTGTTACATGAATATAAGGGTACTTCAAAAAGTCTGTAGGAAAGAGAAATTGAAAGATAAATTTATTTTTGTGCAGAACAGTTTGAAATCTGTTCATTTTTCATAACATACATTTTCCAAGAATTTTTTAAAGACCCCCACATATACCCCTGGTTTGTGCTTATCCATTCATCTTGTGATAGACATTTGGATTGGCTTTAGTTTTTGGCTACTGTTCATAAGTTGCTATAAATATTCATGTACCAGTCTTTAATTTACACAGTTTCCTTTCAAGTAATATTTATCACTTCACATATAAGAATCTTAGGATAATATACTTCTGTTTGCTGCTTCAGGCTTTATGTTATCATATTTTACTCATACCTAATTTATATAATGCACAATGCAATGTTATTTTTCTTTAAAAGGTCAATGTCTTTTTAAAAGATTTCAATATATTTTTTAAATCTTATATATTTACCACATTTCTGTATGGAGATGCACATTTTTATCTTTATTCATTTGTATAGATACATATTTTTATCTAGTGTCATTTTTCTTTTTGCTAAAGAATTTTCTTTAGTATTTCTTAGAGTGTAGGTCTGCTACTGATACAATCTTTCAACTTTTATATGTCTCCAATCCAATCCTCTGAAAATTATCTTTAATTTTAAGTCTTTGATGGTAAATTATATACACTTGTGTAGTTTTGAAAAGATATAGTATTTACAGTTCAATTGTAAATAAATAGCTCTGCTTGAATTAATTGTACTTCGGGAAAGATGGTCTGCTTCTCTGTTAATTTTTCTCTTTTTTATGTTATTGCCTAATGATCTTATTTTAATTCTTTAGAGATTTGCTTCAACTAGAGGCATCATACCTGATATTAAAATAGAATGATACGGTCTTGGAAGCCAAGCATATCTGGTTTATAATGCTGGCTACACCAGAAAATTGTTACATTACTTAGGGCATTTTCTTCCTTTGGTTTTCTTTCTTTTTTTCCTTTCTTTTAGTTCTTTTCCTTTTTCTTTCTTTCCTATTCTTCCTTATATTTTCTTACTGATTCAGTGGATCAGTCTTTCAAGACTATTTACTGAAAACCATCTGTGTGTCATTGTCCTTCTTATACAATAGGAAAACTGCAATGATAAAAATTTGTATTATCATGGACCTTACATTCCAGTTTGGCAGAGAGACAGATGAAATAAGTGAATCATGTACTATATTAGATAGTGACAAGAGCAACAGAAATAATAAAGCATTGATGAGGGGTAGAGGAGTTGATTTCAGTATCAAAAGAGTAGTCAGGAAGTCATCACTGACATTTTGAGCAGACTTGAAAGCAGTCATGTAGATACGGGGCAAAGAGGGTCATCCAGGGAGAAGGAAGAGTAAATGCAAAGGTCCTGAGGCAGCAGTGCACTTGATGTGTTGACAGAAGAGAAGGCAGGCCATATATATGGAGACAAGTGAGCAGGAGTAAACAAGGAAGACTAATAAGAGATGAGGTTAGAAACATAAAGGAGAGGCCCGAGTCAGGCAAATTTGGAGACCTTATAGTAATGACTTTGGCTCTTATCTTGAATAAAATTAGGGAACAATTTTCAGCAGGGTTGTAGCAGAGAAATGACTACATATAATTTAGCATTTTTTAAAAAAAGATTTATTTATTTGAGAGGTAAAGTTACAGACGGAAGAAGAGACAGAGAAAAAGGTCTTCCATCGACTGGTTCATTCCCCAAATGGCCGCAGTGGCCAGAGCTGCGCCAATCCAAAGCCAGGAGCCAGGAGTTTTCTCCAGGTCTCTCACATGGGTGCAGGGGCCCAAGCACATGAGCCATCTTTCTACTGCTTTCCCTGGCCATAAGCAGAGAGCCAGTCAGAAGGGGAGCAGCCTGGACATGAACCGGCACCCATTAGGGATGCCAGTGCCACAGGCGGAGGCTTAGCCTACTGTGCCACAGCACCGGACCCCTTAATTTAATATTTTTAAAGTATAACTCAAGCTGCTATGTTGAGAATGGCTTATAGGGGGAAAGGGATAGAAACAGAGAGGTTAGGTAGGATGATTCTGCAGTTGTCCAAGTAAAAGATGATGACAGCTCAGACCAGAGCAGATAGTATACAGAATCACAAGTGGTCCAACTCAAAATATATTTTGGAAGTAAGTTAATAGGATTTATTGACAGATAAAGGCCACCTAAGTAGTGAGTATAATTATGGAAGAAACCAAGGTCTGACACCTACAACTCACAAACATTAAAAGACTGGGAAAAGAGGAGAAACCACTAAACAAGAAAGAGAAGGAAGAAAACCAAGAGAATGTGGTGTTCTGGAAAGCAAATGAAAAAGTATTCTTAGGATGGAGTGAACATCTGTGTCGCATTGCTTATGGATCGAGACAATGAAGTATGACAGTTGACTTTTGTATTTGGCAGTTGCTAAGAGCAGTTTTGGTGGAGCCACGAGGCCAAACACTAGATTAAAGGGGTTGAAAGCAAATCAACTCCTTCTCAAGGTCTTACTTTCTTTTAACTTATTAAGTGGAGGATATTCTTATGTCCCATAAGTTATAGTTAGGCCTGAGTGCTTGCAAAAGATGTATCATTTGGATGCTTCCTTAAAGTTAATTGTTTCTAAAAAAAAAAAAAGAAGAAGTGAAAATAACTTTGAGATACAATGACTTTCAACAGCCCTTGTCTCACTGTTGAGGAACAGGTTTTTGTTTTGTTTTTGTTTTTGTCTTTCGTGCAAATTATTGAACTCTTTACTTAGTATAGAGTTGGTACTAAAGTTAATTGAAAATGGATCTTAGTGGAGAATGGGACTAGGAATGGGAGAGGGAGGAGGAGGAGGAGTGGGAGGGCGGGTGTGGTGGGAAGAATCACTATATTCCTAAAATTGTATTTATGAAGTGCATGAAGTTTGTATTCCTTAAATAAAAGATTTCTTTGGCGGGGGTAGGGTGTGGTGAGCAAATGAGAGAAGAAAACTGGAGCGAGTAAACCAAATAACTCTTTCAAGGACTTCTGCTGCAAAAGTGAGGAAAATAAATGGGGAGGTAGTTGGTAGGGACAGTGAGGTCAAAGAAGAATTTTTAAGTCTTTACCTATTAGAATATTTTTAAAGCTTTAGATGACAGTTTATGAATAAATTAGAAATGGCTGTTACATATTAGGTATCATTTCTATGAAAGTGGGATATTCTAAATTGCCCTTTCTTGCTAAGACAAGGTTTAGATCACATTGTTTTATACAAACTGAGGCATAATTTGGAGATTTTAAACATGTAAAGTTTCTTTTTAATATAAAATATCTAGGGTAATTGTACAGTGTAAGATTTGGAAAGAAATCTGATATAGTTAGAAAAATTGGACTGTGAATGCCAGTTATCTTATTTTTCACTCTGATAAGTTAATTTTTAAGCATTAAAGACAATAAGCAGTAGAATTTAAATTAAAAAGCTGATGGAATCTTTGGGTAATCTTCATTATTTTTTAGAAGGCTTTTATTTAATGAATACAAATTTCATATGTACAGCTTTTAGAAATATAGTGGTTCTTCTCCACATTCCTGCCCTCCCACCCCCACTCCCATCCCACCTCCTACTTCCTCTCCCATCCCATTCTTTATTAAGGTTCCTTTTTGATTAACTTTATATACAGAAGACCAACTGTTTATTAAGTAAAGATTTCAACAGTGTGCACCCACACCCACACCCACACACCAGGTAGAAAGTACAGATTGAGAGCAAGCTTTACAATTATTTCTCATAGTACAACTCATTAAGGACAGAGGTCCTACATGGGGAGTAAATGCACAGGGACTCCTGTTGTTGATTTAACAATTAACACTCTTATTTTTGACGTCCGTGACCACCCGAGGCTCTCAATATGAGCTGCCAAGGCTGTGGAAGCCCTTTGAAGTCTTCATTATTTTTGAATGGAAGAATTCAAAGGGAATTTGGAGATCATTTAGTCCAGTTTATTTATTTTTTAAAGATTTTATTTATTTGAGTGGCAGAGCTACAGAGAGAGGGAGAGACAGAAAGGTTTCCATCCTCTGGTTCACTCCCCAGATGGCCGCAAAGGCTGGAGCTGGGCCAGGAGCTTCTTCAGGTCTCCCATGTGGGTGCAGGGGCCCAAGTATTTGGGCCATCTTCCACTGCCTTCCCAGGCTATAAGCAAAGAGCTGGATCGGAAGAGGAGTAGCTGGGACATAAACCGGTGCCCATATGGGATTCTGACGCTGCAGGCAGAGGCTTAGCCTACTAAGCTACAGTGCCAGCCCCCAGTCCGGTTTATTTTTGTTTTCTTTGACTTTGTCATATAGCCTATAGCCCAACAGAACTTATGGTCTTTTCCCACATGTAACTACTTCTCCCTTTTCCCTTGTCTTCGTTGTTTACAAAGTCGTCTAATCAGGGCAACTAAGTGTCAGTATTGATTCCTACCACCATATTCCTCCTCAGTTGTGATTTTAAATCCTGTCTGTTCTGTTTCCTAAATGTTTCTCGAAGAAGTCCCCATTTCTCCGAACCCATTGCTAATGTCTCAGGTAAGGTCCTCTTTCTTTCTTTTCTTTATTATGGCAGTTGTCTCCTGAATTATCTTTCTAAAACTCAAATATAATCTTGCAATATGTATTTTCTGAGTTTTCCCTAATAACCATTAATTATCAAAAAAGTAATTTCAAAAACAACATAATGACATGAGAACAGTGTTCAGTAAAAGACTGATGATTTCTATAGCTCCTGAAGTTTATTACCATTAGCCCTTAAGTATCTTTGTTCTTAATTTCTTCTAGTTAGGAAAAATCTTTATACTGCTCCATGCTTCAGAGTTGTCTGGATTTGTACACACACCGAACAGCGCTGCTGTAACGTTTAATGGGGTTGGTGGGAATGCGATGAATTGGACATCATGCTGACTTAGAGGTAGAAAAGAAAGAGGTTGTTGGTCAAAAAAAGTCAAGATAAAGAATCTAAGAAGAAAGATGAGGGGGAGGGAGTCTGGCAGAAAACAAAAATTTGCATGAGCAAAAAATACTTGTGGAAAAAGACGTAGTATACTATAGATTCAGGTAAATACAAGCAAGGAACAGTCTTATTGCCAGCCAGTTTCTGACATAGAGTATATGAGGATAGTAAAATAGAAGTGACAAGATGAAGTCTAAGCAACACCAATCAAGTAATGGAAAATATGTATAGAATTTTAAGTGACCAGAACCAAAAATGTTTTAAGTCAACTGGAGTCTTAGATGGAAAAAAAATGAACATACTTGAGAATTATGTATTTTGAACTATATATTTAGATTTATCTTTTAGGTTTATAACTTTGAAATCATTTTTTATTTAACTTGCAAGTGTTTCTATGGTGCCTGCTCAGTGTCAAGAGGGTGTTGTGTTCCTTACTTTTTTTCATTCTGTTAGTTTCGTATTTAGCTGGCCACCAGTTATACTCTGTGTTCTTGCAGAGTGGCTTGAAATTAAATCCTTCTGTTTCCACAGTCATCACTCTGATCTAGGCTTTCATCACTTCATGTATCAATTAGTGAAGACTTCAAGTTTTACCATACCCCATTTCTTTCCTGGCAGATGCATTTCAATAGAATTCCTACTTAATCTTCTAAAAATATCATTTTATCACAGCCATGTTCAGTAATCTTCACTTACCTTCCTATTGCTTATTGGATAAAATCCAGACTCCTTTATCTGTAAATAGGGTAACTCCACTGAGTGAATGGATATACCCAACTGTTCCTTTTGCATAGGTCTGTTGATTATCCTTAGGTGTGGACAGCCAAACTGCAGAATATATGACAGAGCTCCAAGAAGTTCATGGAAAGTAGAATTAAACAAGTTTATTGGTGCAAAAATTTTTTGAAATCCATGCATGTGAGAGGTCTTTACAAAGTTCATGAAAAATGAATATTATAAAAAAAGCATGGATTTAAAAATATTTTTCAAAACATACTACCTTTTGTTTCCCATGAACTTTTTGAAGTACCCTTGTACTATCTACTTCAGTTAAAAAATCAATTTGTCTATTCTTTTCCTCTTTTCCTTTCTGTTCCATTCAGTTCTGTCTCTTGGTATCTCTGTGTCTTATATGTTTTTATTTTTACAAAAATTAAGCTTATGCTAGTACTAGTTTAAGGAGTCAGATACTTCCTGCTTACCTCCATTTCTCCCTTATCGTAGGCAACCACTTTCACTTCTTTTAGCCACTTAGTTTGGTTTTACCTTCATGTCCTCAATAATGTACTTGTACTGCTGTGTCTGCATTTTTCTTCTGCTTTAGGCACATCTTTTTGAATCACAGTTGTTTCTTTCTCTAAAAATAATTTTTTTATTACTTTCATTTTTATTTCAAAGGCAGAGAGAGAGAGAGAGCCACTAATTCACTCCCTAAATCCTGACAATAGCCAGAGCTGGGTCAGGCTGAAGCCAGGAGCCAGGTACTGCATCCAGGTACCAATGCCAGCATCACAGGCAATGGCTCTACCTGCTATGCTCTTACCCCATTTCAAACTTTTTTACAGTCACCCAAAGTGGGAGCATCCAAGTATCCATCAGTAGGAAAATGTATCCAGAATAGTTTGTGGGCAGTAATACAATGGAAGATAACTCAGTAGCAGAAAGGAATGAAATGCTTATGCTACACCAACATGATAAACCTTACATTGTGCTGAAAGAAAGAAGCTAGACACAAAAGAACACACAGTGTATGGTTTCATTTACATGGAGGTCTAGATCAGGCAGCTCTGACAAATGGTAATGTAAGTTAGGCAGTAATTGCCTGAAGTGAGGGAAGAGAATTGACTGAAAAGGGGCAAGAGAGAACTATATTAGGAAATGGATTTTTTTAAATTTTGAATGGTGATTGTACAGAATATATAATTATCAAATCTCATCTATATAGTCATCGCAGAATTTGCCTTTTATTTTATGTAAATTTTACCTCAATAATCCTTTTCTCTCTCAAATAAGGAGAATATAGTAATAGAGACATATATTTGAGAACTGTTTACATAAAAACATGTGAAACTGTAATTAATAATGAGATATAAGAATGAAAATGGAATATCAGGATGAAGAAGGCTAAGAAGTGAGCTGTGATTATTTCTTCATTTCGAAGGCAGACAAGAGAAAAGAATTCATGAAGTAGAGGAGTGTCTTGGGAAACAGGGACAGTTTCTGTCCTGATTAGCTAAAGGAGAGACTTCAGAGTGAAGTGGGATAGTTGGTCAGTAAGAAATCACCTATTACTCTGAAGAAAATGCTTTTGAATAACTTGTACGTTACAGCCTTATTTCAAGAAGTTAAGAACATGTGGATGGTAAAGAAAGTGAGAATACTATTATGACACTGTTTTGCCATTTTCAAGGTGGAGGAAAAAGAGGAAAGAACGGAGGCCTGGTGAAGGTCTGTGGGATTCAGAATTTTGTCGTGGTTTTGTTTGTGTACTGGTGCTTAAGGAAACTAGAAGAAAAAATATAGGCAGGAAAGAAGAGACAGTTGATGAAACAAGGTCCCAGAGTAGCCCAGATAACATTGGAATCAGGAGCACAGAGGGAGTGGTTAGCTCAGAAGACAGATCCTTCCTTCTCGGAGACAGGGCAAGTGATGGGAAGAACCAGACACCATGTTCAGGGTACGGCTGCAGAGGCGCTTTATGGTGGAAGGAAAGATGATGCGTTTGTTGAAACATGTGTGGGTTAGAGTTCTTTCATTCTGCAGCATAACAAGTGAGATATCCGGGAAAGAGCCATACATTAGACACGCTAGAGTGGCCAGGTTAGGACAGGTAGTGTAACTCATAGGATTCTGAAGGAGTGAATGAAACAATCAATAGTTAGCAGTGAGAGAATTTATGGAAGAGGAACAGATGGCAGTGCTCTTCCAACCCAAGAAAAAAGTAGACAATGTTAGCGAATGTCCCAGGTTGTGGACTAGAGTGATGGAAGATCAACTGAAGTCCATGGAAGAGTTGCTGTGGTCAGAGAGGTCATCATTGAAAAGGCTAACTGTGACAACTGAACTGTGTTCAGCAAGAGGAAAGTGACAACAGAAGGCTGCATGAGCAGGAAAATAGAACATGGGAGAGACTGAAGGTTATGCAGAGGATAGAGTACCAAGTACATTGCCTAAAGGGAAAATATTTCGATATATTTTTTATAAAATGAAAGGCCTGCTCTTGAGCCTGTACATAACACTTCAGCAGCTTGCCACTTTGTGCCTTTGCAGTTCAGGGAAAGCCTAGGGCTTTGCATTCTCCTCATCTGCTTCTTCTTTACATTGAGAGAGACTTCCTGTGCCATCTGGTTTTCTTGCTCCATCTGACTAGGTTTACGCCAACAGAGCAATTATAGTGGCATGCTGGAAATGCATCTATAGCGTGTGATTCATGCATTAGGATGCTGTGGTGTTCATGCTCTATTTTTGTCTGGTTAATTATATTTCACCTCATTCCACAAAGAGTTGAAGTCATTTTAAAAGAGAATAATACCAAAGTAATTTTAAAATATAAATAACAAGGAGGAGCTGAATTAGAAAACACATCTAAGAGTAGAAAACAAATACACAGCCAGTGAGGGCCATAGGGCTTCATATTTGGGTCTAAATTTTGAGGCTGTCAAAGTGAAAGAAAGACACAATTGTTTACGGAGTTTTGTAAAAGAGAAAGCTACCTATTTCTCAAGGAAAGTAAAACTTTTTTTCTTTTTTTTTAAAAGATTTATTTATTTATTTGAAAGTCAGATTTCCATAGAGAGAGGAGAGGCAGAGAGAGAGAGAGAGAGAGGAGAGAGGTCTTCAATCCAGTGGTTCACTCCCCAGATGGTTGCAATGACTGGAGCTGTGCCGATCCAAAACCAGGAGCCAGGAGCTTCTTCCGGGTCTCCCATGCAAGTCCTTGGGCCATCTTCTACTGCTTTCCCAGGACACAGCAGAGAGATGGATGGGAAGTGGAGCAGCCGGGTCTCGAACCTGTGCCCACGTGGGATGCCAGTGCTTCAGGCCAGGGCGTTAACCCACTGTGCCACAGCACACAGCCCTGAAAGTAAATCTTCTCTTAGTGGTAAAATTCTATAATAAATTTTCCTTTTGGAGTTTCATCTAAGAGATACTAAGTAAGTCATCTTTTAAAAATAGATCTGAGCTTATTAAAACTTTCAGGGGCTTCCACTGAAAGTCTAGGATCCCGAACAATCATTAAACTCCACATACCCTATCCTTAAAAACAGTAACAATAAAAGTTGTCATCTCTTAAACACTTGGTGTGTGTTACTAATACTTCCATTTTACAATGGAAGGAACTGAGGGATAGAGAAACTATTTGCTGAGGGTCACAAAGCAAGTAAGTAGAGTTACCAAGTCTTAACAAGTGTTGTCTGACTTAATAGCATGAGCTTTTAACCATTCACACACACACTACTTGATTATCTTGATACTTTTCTCTGCCTCAGTGCTTTTGCACTTCCTATTTCTTCTGCCTGCAGGATATCTGCTCGTCCCTTGCTTCCTAAAGTATGTCATTTATGTAGATAGGATCTTAATGGGTATCACTAATGTGTTATCATTAAAAACTAAAAACTGGGAGTGGTTAATCATTTTGTCCACTGTGGTGGGTATTAACTATTACTATTCCTGGTTTTTTTTTTTTTTTTTTTTTTGAGTTATTTACTTCAAAGGCAAGGTGACAGAAGGAGAGAAAGACAAACAGAAGGAGAGAGATCTTCTATCCACTGGTTCATGTTCCCAAATGACCACAGCAGCCAGGTCTGTGCTGGGGTGAAGGCAGGAGCCAGGAACACCATTCTGATCTCTCACATAGGTGCAGGGGCCCAAACACTTGAACCATTTTCTGGTGCCTTACCAGGCACATTACAAGAAGCTGGATTGGAAGCAGTATAGCCAGGACTCAAACTGGCACACTGTTAATGGGATGCGTAACCTGCTATGTCCCAATGCCAGCCCTGGTAACCATTCCTTTTGCTATAGTTTGTAGCTTCGGCCCTGTGTTCCCTCCTGTATAATAGAAATAGGGAGAATTCAGACTTCTGTCTTCAGTACTTTGGAAACTGGCCAAATCTAATAACTAAATGTGATTACCTCCCCCTAATCCATAACTGAGCATCACCTATTGGTTCTCAAAATAGAACATGTAAATTTCTGATTAAAAATCTGTATCCATGTTGATCTGGAGCCCGAGAACGCTCTTTACTGTCTATGTATTCAAGTCCTGTGTTTTAAGTTCTAGCTAAGGTCCCATGTCTTTAACAGTCTTTCTCAATTCATGCTATCCACCTTGATTTCTTCTTATGAGAGCATTGTGTGTCCTTTTCTGTCCTGCAAAATTGATTTCAGAATTATCTACATACTTCCCTTGTAATTTAAAATCTTCATGTTTTTTATCTCTAATAGAATGTAAGCTAACACTGCAAATAGCACAATATAAAGCATTTTATAACTGCCTACTGAATGAATGATGTAATGGGCTACTTTGGCCTTATAGACCTTATTTACTCAGTGACGCCAACAGAACACTCTGCCAGGTTAAATCATCTGAAGTACTTCTTTGTTCAGTTTTCAAAAGGAATTTTCTGTTGGTTTACTCTTCTGGAGGTAAACATGAATGAGGAAATAGTAACCGAATCAAGGGAGCATTGGCTTCCTCTAACATATTGAGCAGTTTTTGAGTACTTAGTGTTAGTACCAACCTGTATTTATATCTTTCTTCCAACTCCCACACTTCCCTTTAAAAACTGTTTTCAGAGTGTAATGGTAAATAAGAAGGTGTATATTTAATTTGCCTAACTTTCGTTTTCTAGTTCTTACATAGTTGCTGGTGTACCTCTCTAATGGAAACTATTTTCTTAGTCTAGCAGCATAGAATAAGTAAATGCAAATTAACTTGCCAACAAGAGCTTTGAGATATTTATAAGTCTGATAAGGTTTTTACTTTAAATTTTTCCTTTGAAATCATGGGTGTGATTAATGAAAGTTATTCAGGATCCTTGCATTCTTTAGAACTGTTTTTCATGTTTGTCCATGTAGCCACGTGCAGTAAATGGTACAAAAATCATAGAGTGGTCACCTTGACAGACAATTTGGGCACTGTTCAAACAATTAAACCGGCAGTCAGCAGATTCCGGCCTGGTAATTAAACTACCCAGGGCCTTTGTTTTCAGATTTCTGCTCCTTGATATGCTGTCTTTCCAGGCTGAGCATGTGCCTGAAGTTTATTGATTCATTTCCTGTGTTTCCCTTTCAATGGTTATATATTACGAGGCCAGCTGTGGTAATTAAAAAAAAAGCTTTGTTTAAATCAAAATACCTTCAGAAGCTTGGTTCCTCAGAGTATCTAAGGGACAGTTTTTGAGTCTGTTGGTTGCTGTCTTAACAGTCTGAAGGTATAGTTAGGAAAGGAGCTCATTTGTTTTTAAATGAATTTAAATAAAATTTGAAGGTTTTACTTACTTTTTATAACCCAGTATGTCCCTAATACAAGTTTTGTTTCTGGTTTTTTTTATTTAATTATTAACCAGAGTTCCAGTTGCAGTATTGCTTAAATCTATCTTTACTTTTCCTTATTTTTTTTTTTTGAAGATTGATTTATTTATTTATTTCAAAGGCAGAGTTACAGAGAGAGGCAGAGAGAGAGAGAGAGAGAGGGATCTTCCATCTGCTGGTTTACTCCCCAGATGGCCACAATGGCCTGAGCTGAGCCGATCTGAAGTCAGGAGCCAGGAGCTTCTTCCGGGTCTCCCACGTGGGTGTGAGGGCCCAAGGACTTGGGCTATCTTCTGCTGCTTTCGCAGGCCATGGTAGAGAGCTGGATTGGAAGAGGAGCAGCCAGGACTTGAACTGGCGCCCATATGGGGTGCTGGCACGGCAGGTAATGGCTTTACCCACCACCCCACAGCACCTGCCGCTTCCATTTTCTTTAACATTGCTTTAGTTCAGAACTTCATCATTTCTCACTTGAGTTACTTCAGTAACCTAGGGTCTCTCTACCTCCAGATTTGTCCTTCTTCTATTTTGTCTTCTGTGTTCCTGTCAAAAAGATCAGTATAATACAGACAGGGCCCTTGCCGTTTTCTGCTTAAAATATTTCTTTGGGGGAAAATGTTGTGGCTCAGCTCATTAAATAACTGCTTGGTTCTAGTCCCAGCTACTCCATGCTTCTTATCCGGCTCTCTGCTGCTGTGCCTGGGAAGCAGCAGATAATGGAACAAGCACTTGAGTCCCTGCCACCCACATGGGAGACCCAGATGGAGTTCCAGGCCTGCCTTCAGCCTAATCCAGATCTGGCTGTTGTGGCCATTTGAGGAGTAAACCAGCAGATGAAAAATCAGTCAGTCAGTCAATATCTCTGTGTGTGTGTGTCTCTGACTTTGTCTTCTCCACTCTCTTTCTTACAAATAAATAAAATAAATTTTAAAGTATTTCTGTGGCTCCCCATAGCATTCAGTATAAAATCAAAAGGTACTGTAGAATGGATATATAATGATCTATCCCTTTCTTCCTTTCTAGTCACATCCCAGGCATATGTTGTATAGATTTTATTGACTGAACAAAATTTTCTGTGCAGATATATAGGTAACATGTGTTGATTTCACACATCTGAGAATGGTAGATATCAATATAAAAAGATAGCAAATTGGTGTACACTTTAGAAGGAGTATGTAGGGATAGATTTTTGGCTTAGCAGTTAATTTGGCACTTGGGGGAAGTGTTGTAGCACAGCAGATTAAGTCACCATCTGCAAGGATAGCATCTCATATGAGCACAGGTTCAAGTCCTGGCTGCTCCACTTCTGATTAGCTCCCTGACAATGCACCAGGGAAGCTAGTAGATGATGGCACATAGTGCTTGGGCCCCTGCCACCACATGGGAGATCTGCATAGAGTTCTGGGCTCCTGGCTTTGGCCTGCCCTGGCCCCAGATCATTGGAGAGTGGACCAGTGGATGAAAAATATTTCTCTCTGTGTTCTTCCCTCTCTATAACTGTGTCTTTCAAATAAATAAATAAAATCTTAAAAAAAAAAAAAAGATGCTACTTGGGGCAGCCACATCCCATCAGAATGCATGGTTTGAGTCTCAGCTACTTTTATGATGCAGCTTTCTTCCAGTGTACATCCTGTTAGGCAGCAAATGATGGCTTAGTAGTTGGATCCTTGCCACCCACATAGGAGATCCAGACTGAGCTCTGGTCTTTTGGCTTCAGCCTGGCCCAGTCATGGCTTTTGCAGGAATGTGCGGAGTGAATCAATGGGTGGAAGTTTCCTATATCTCTCTCTTTCTGCTTTTCAGATAAAATGGGGGTGGGGGGGGGGACACACCACTTAAGACACCCATGTCCTGTAACAGAGTTTGTGGATTAGAGACCCAGTACCGCTTTTTTTTTTTTTTTTTAATTAATTCAGTTAGGGAGGGAGGGGGAGGAAAGAGGGAGGAAGGGAGGGAGGGAGGGAGGGAAGGAGAGAGAGAGAGAGAGAGATCAATCTTCCATCTGCTCTCCAGATGGCTGCAATGACCAGGGCTGGGACGGGCCAAAGCCAGGAGCCAGGAACTTCATCCGGGTCTCCCACGTGGATAACAGGGGCCCAGACGCTTGGGCCATCTTCTGCTGCTTTTCCCTGGCCATTAAGAAGGAGCCGGTTCAGAAATGGAGCAGCCTAGACTCAAACCAGTACTTATGTGGGATGCTGGCACTGCAGGCAGTGGCTTAACCTGCTACACCACAGCACCAGACCTACTTACTTCTTTTCTTAAAAGAAAGATTTATATATTTATTTAATCGAAAGGCAGAGTGATAGGGAAAGAAGAAGAGAACCAGCAGCCATGTGGAATACCAGCTTCGCAGGTAACAGGTTCACCCTCTGTGCCACAGTGCCAGCCCTGCAGCCCCACTCAGTTCCAGCTGCCTGCTAATGCATCTTGGGAGGCAGCAGGTGATGGCTCAAGTGTCTGCTTCCCTGCCATCCCCCTGGGAGACCTCTTAGCTTCAACATGCTCTGGCCTCAGCTGCTGTGGGCATCTGGGGAGTGAACCAGTAAATGGGAAAATTCTCCGTCTCTTAAATAAATAAATGTTTAAAGGGGGAAAGGTATGCATGTGTTGAATTCATGCAGATAAAATTAGACTATCCATGGATGTAACATTTAGGATTTTCCCTTTTGAATTTTTATTAGACATGTGTCATAAAGTTATCTTTGAAGAAGTCATATGTAATTGAGTTATTTGTAAATCTCTCTAGCTAAGTTTTAGGGAGACTACTAACTACATGAAAGAGCCAGCATGATTCATGATTCAAAAAGTTGTTATTCCTTTCCCTCCCACCTCTGTTTAAATTGGGTCAGACATTAAAAGAAAAGTCAGGAGTAAGGTCTGTGCGGTAGTCCTCGTTCCGCCATTAACTTCTACTATAAACATCCTTGGGCAAACCACATAATGTTTCTGAACCTCAGTGTCTTCTAAAAATGAGGTTATGTGAGTCTGGTAAGTGCTGTGTGCTTGGTACTGACTAGTGCTAGAGCTTTTAAAAACGGGAAAGGAAATGAGTGACTTGACCACTGTACTAGAGGAGTTCACAATCAGTTTTCTAGCTCTAAAAAAGTTGGTGTCTGTCAGTCTAAGGAAATAAATGAGTTTCTGAACATATATTTGATGAATGGAATGGATTTGCCAGAGTTAATTAGATAAATTATTTTTAAACTTCTTATGTTTGGAAATATAAGCATAATAGGCCTTAATCAAATAGACAGGTTTCTGAAAAGCAGTCCCGTTTTCCTGTTAACGTCTATTTTAAATTTCAGCTATCTCCTGCTGATTATTGGCAGCCTGCCTTCAGTTATGGTTCAAAGCTGACATTCTGTACTGTGAGCAGTGAGCTGCTCCATGTCTGGCAGCTGCAGCTGTAGCTAGGCTACGGTGAAAAGGAGGGAGAGAAGCATCAGCTATTCTGATCTTGGCCAGATCTATACCCAGTCAAATTTTGTTAATGTGAGGATTTGGGCAGTCTGTGTTTGATTTGTTCCCTAGTTTTCTGTTTCTTTCAGGATATATTTCTAGTAAGTGAATCATTGTATTAAGGAATTTTAATAAGACTGCATTAACTCAGAGGAAGATAGTTCTTTGTCTTCGAAAGGGGAGATCAACGGTGGATTTTATCTGCTAATTAAGGTGGTAGGAAAATCATAGTCCATGTGACAAATGATATTTCCTCCTCCTTTTGACAGATATCCTTTCTGCTTTCAGAAACAGGTGTCTGAGGCCTCTGAAGACCCTCTATTTCTGAAATGCCTTTGTTTTATTCTCACACATACATAGTCTGATTATAATATTGCTCCATTGCCTACTATTATAAAATTATTATTTATCAAGTCAATACATTATTTATTGAGAAGCTGTTATGTCACACAAGGTTCTAGGTGTTAATACATCTGTGAATAAAGTCCCTGCCTTATTGGAACTTAACGTTTAGCATGTTTCCAATCGGTGGGATTAAAAAAAAAGGCGCTGTGTCAGTGTTTCAGAGGCAAATCAAAAAGAGGCCAGGATTGGGCTGAAGATTTGTTCCTTTATAAAAGGTGATCAAAGAACGTCTCAGATACATATTTGAGTAAAGACATGAAGATGGTTATTTAGGAATAAGCTTTGTAAAAGTTAGGTGTCTTGACTTACATGTCTTCCATAATATTTAATGGTTTGGCCAGGAAGAGAATTTTAAGTAGTTTTCTTTCAAAATAATAAAGATATTTTCCATTGTCTTATTTCCAGGGTTGCCTTTGCAAAACTTGTAAATGATCCAATTCCTGGTCCTTTGTTTTTAAATCATTGCTTTATGTCTGTAAACTTGCAAGCTCTTCTGAGGTTTTACAGCGATGCACCTTGTTATGGATCTGTTTTTATTTGTGGTGCTTGACTGTTACTGGGTGCTTTTAATCTGGAAACCACATTCTTCTGGGGAATTGCCTCAGATTACTTACTTGGCAGTTTCTCTGTCTTCTCTTTGAGGTATGCCTATTAACTAGATACTGACTCTCTGTGACTGGCCCTCTATCTTTTTTGTTATTCTCCTATATCCCATTTCTTTGCCTTTTCCTCTACTTTCTGGAGGATCACATAAATTTTATCTTCCAATCTTTGTTTTCCTATCACATTTTTAATACAAAGGTACTTCAAAAAGTAAATGGCAGAGTGGATATTAAAAGATAAGCTTATTTTGATATAAAACAGTTTTTAAATCCATACGTATCTTTTCATAATATGCATTTTCCATGAACTTTTTTGAAGACCCCTTCTATATATATTTTGTTCCCTAGTTATTCTTTTTAAAATAATACTCATTTTTATTATTTTTATATTCTTTCAGCTCTCTTGGAAACAACAACAATTTTTTTAAAGATCTGTTTGTTTATTTGAAAGGCAGAGTTAGAGAGAGAGAGGGAGAGGTCTTCAATCCACTGATTCAGTCCCCAAATGGCTGCAACAGCCAAAGCTGGGCCAATCCAAAGCAGAAGCCAGGAGCTTCTTTTGGGTCTCCCACGTGGGTACAGGGACCCAAGGACTTGGACCATCTTCTGATGCCTTCCCAGACCATAGCAGAGAGCTGGATCGGAAGTGAAACAGCCAGGACTCGAATCAGTGCCCATATGGGATACTGGCACTGCAGGTGGCAGCTTTATACGCTATGCCACAGTGCTGGCCCCAATAATAATTTTTTAAATATTTTCTTCCCTATGGTTTATTTCCCTCCAATTTGATTTTTTTTTCCTGTTGCTGTATTTGTTTTGATCTACATGTTTTCTGTTGGAGCAATACTTTACATCGTTATTGCACATATTCGGATGTTGATTCCTAGTGAAGAGTGGTAAACTAAGAAGCTAATTGAAACTGAGCCAGCTGGTGGGGGATTTTTCAGCCATGAATTCTACTTTTAGGGTGATCTCTTTTCTTATAATGAGAATTCCAAGTGTTGGTATCTTTATACTTTAGCTGATAGATTTTCAGAAAATTCTGCCAGTCTTCTGGTCAGAAGGCAGAGGTTGGTTGCTATAGCTTTGACTCCAGGAGTGAAGAAGGCTGTGGCATGTCAGTAGCCAGTATGCATATGTTTGCTTAATCCTCCTATTTTCATTGTGATGTCCTTGTCCTTAGCTGTGCCTGGGGTCCTTATGTGTAGTGACTCTCTATTTACACTGAAGTAGATAGAAGTCAAGGCATTCCCCAGTTGCATACAATGAGAGAAGAGATCTGGGCATAATTTCTTCTTAATTCATCTGCAACCAATGATCTTTATTTCAGCTTCACTAAACACCAGTTTTCTGAGTTCCTTGTACCATCAGTTCCTGAGTCTTTGGGGGAATGCTACGGTATAAATTATATTAATTAAAGTCACTTTCCATTGTGAGGCATCAAGTTTTTCAAGACAGTTGAGTTGTTATTTCAACTGGCTTTTTTTCTTCCTTTCCCCATGCTCTATTTTTTTTAATTTATTTTTTTTAACTTTTATTAAATACATATAAATTTCCAAAGTACAGCTTTGGGATTACAGTGCCCCCCCCAACCTCCCTCCCACCCGCAACCATCCCATCTCCCACTCCCTCTCCCATACCATTCACATCAAGATTCATTTTCAATTATCTTTATATGCAGAAGATCAATTTAGTAAATACTAAGTAAAGATTTCAACAGTTTGCACCCACATGGAAACACAAAGTGCAAAGTACTGTTTGAATACTAGTTTTACCGTTAATTCACATAGTACAACACATTAAGGACAGAGATCCTACATGGGGAGTAAGTGCACAGTGACTCCTGTTGTTGGTTTAACAATTGGACACTCTTGTTTATGGCGTCAGTAATCATCCTAGGCTCTTGTCATGAGTTGCCAAGGCAAGTGAGAGGCAGAGACAGAAAGAAAGGACTTTGTTCCATTGGTTCATTTCCCAAGTGGCCGCAACGGCCAGAGTCACACCAGTCCAAAGCAAGGAGCCAAGTGCTTCTTCCCGGTCTCCCATGTGAGTACAGGGGCCCAAGCACTTGGGCCATCTTCTACTGCTTTCCCAGGCCACAACAGAGAGCTGGATTGGAAGAGGAGCAGTTGGGACTAGAACCATAACCCATATGGTTTGCTAGTGCCGCAGGCAGAGGATTAACCTATTGCACCACGGTGCCAGCCCCAAAGGCATGATCCTTCTAAAGTTTCTACTACAAATACCTTGAATGATTAGTGAAAACTCCATTTTGGCATATGGGAGTTTAAATGAGTTTCAGCCCCATGGTTCTGGGAACCATCAGCTCATAGACCTCAGTCATTTTTTTGACTAATCTTACAGAATTTCATCCTAGATTCTCATATATCTTAATGGCACTCATATCTAGACTTTTGAACTTTTTTAAAGTTGTCTGGATAGCTCCTACTTCCCTAGAACTTTACCTTACACTGTCCAGAAACCTCAGTTTTTAATGTAGATTTCCATTGTCTTGACTCACCAAGACAACTATGTTCTGGTTAAAATCCCTGTCCCTGTTCTAAAATCCAGAATGTGCCTCTGTGGAAAAAAGTCAAGAGATCACAGCCCCACCTGACTTGTTCCCCTCTCCTGGGGATCACAGTCCTGTATTGCCTGTTGTCCAGTGTCTGAAGACAGTTTTATTTCTTTTGGCCAGTTTTCTAATTGTTTTAAAAGTAGGGTAAGTCTGGGTTCATGTAACTTCATCAAGAGTAAAGACAAAGTCAAAATATTTATTTTAAAATTTATTTCAATTATATTTTGAGTCTTTTTTTTTGGGGGGGGGGGAGTGTGTTCTGTATTTGTTGAACTTGTTTTCAGTCCTAAACTGCTTTACATTCCTCCAGAGTCTATTCCTTCTTTGTTACTATCTTTATCATTGACATCCCTTGTCTAATCCTCTCCTGCCTATGTTCAGGGAAGAGGGTTTCACCCTGCCATTGAAATTGCACTCAAAAATTTTTTTATAAAAAGTATTTATTTATTTGAAAGACACAGCTACAGAGAGAGGGGGAGAGACAAAGAGAGAGAGAAATATTCCATCCACTGGTTCACACCCCAAGTGGTTGCAAAGGCCAGGGCTAGACCAGGCCAAAGCCAGGAGCCCAGAACTCCATCCAGGTCTGCCGGGTGGTTGGCAGGGACCTGAGTACACAGGCCGTCTTCGGATTCCTTCCCAGGTGCATCAGCAGGCAGCTAAATCAGAAGTAGAGCAGCCAGGACTCTTTTAACAGGCCTTTGAATGAGATGCTGGCATCGCAGGCAGTGGCATAACCTGCTGTACCATAACACCAGTTCCCACCCTTGATTTTAAGTGACAGTAGAAGAATGAGTAGAAAGTGTTTCTGGTGGCTGATCTGTTGGGGAATGAATATTTCCCTTCTGGGTATCACCAGCTGTCTAGGACATTGCCTTGTCTTATAAGCATTACTCCTTCATTGGAGTCAGGTACTCTCGGTCACTGCAAAGATGTGTTGCACCAGATATGAAAACAGACTGATTTGGATTGGCTGCATCCACTGTGGTATTCCAACTAGTAATGCTACTGATGGTCCTTTTGCCCTTTTCTGTGCTGTGTTCTGCCTGGGAACATGAAACACTGATAGTTCTATTGCTGGTTTTTATATCTGTATGTGTTACCTCTTGAGGTCCACATTAGCTTAGCTTATGATTTTCCTCCTCAGCTTAATTTAGTCTTTTAAGAATCATAAAATATTCCCAGCCATCAATTACTTTTGTTCTCCAATGACCATTAATTAATTAATCCATTAATTTACTGTAATTTTCTGGATTTTATTTAGGATGGAGAAACTAACAGTTCTGTCTGCCATCTTGAAACAGGCAGAATCATCTCTTTTACCTCTGTGTTCAATCATTTAAAAATAATTTGCTTTTCATTAAATGTCATGGGTTTTTAAAACATAAGCATCTAGACATCCAGCTTTGCTATTAACAAACATTGAATAGTATAACATTTTCTCTTTTGAGACACTTACTTGGCCTTTCATTCAAGAAATATTGAGCCTCTTGTTTAAGTATTTGAGGAGGAGGGTGTTGTCTAAGGGAGAATGAAGAAGTCTTACCAGGATGGGCAGTGTTTGGCCTAGCAATGAACACACTGGTTAAGTCCTTGCTTTCCATATCAGAGTGCCTGGGTTTCGTTCCTGGCTCTGTTCATGAGTGCAGCTTCTTGTTGGTGAGCACCCCAAGAAGCAGCAGGCAGTGGTTTGACTGGTTGGCTGCCTACCCCCATGAGGGAGACCTAGATTGTGTTCCTGGTCCCAGCTTTGGCTCCCAGCCCAGGGCTGCTGCTGTGAGCATTTGGGAAATGAACCAGCAGATAGGACTCTCCCTCTCTGTGTTTCTCAAATAAATGTCTTTAATGTGTTACAGCTGTGCTGTACTGTGTCATAAATGCTATTTAGGAAGTACCAGAAAAGTTCTTTAGAACATCAGAAAAAAATAGGTAATTATTAACAAATAGAGATAATATATGCAGGTATAGAGTTTCAAACTCTGGCAATATAGCATCTCATAAAGGTCACCAGCAAACTAATGACCATATCTACCTTTTTTCTTTTATTCTTCCATCCCTTTGCCTTCACTGTATTAACTTGAAACGTACTAGCACTCTCTTGTTTTGGGGAGGGGGGAGATTCACTTCTGTGACAGTTTTCTTTTGTTGCTTTTAAGACCACTGTCTATGTATCTCATTATCTTATCCTGTAAGAGGAGTCCTATGCCTTCCTCACTATGAACTCCTGTACTTTCCAAGTTTCTATGCCTCTAGGGATATGATTCTCAAATCTTTTTTTCTTTAAAAGATTTTATTTATTTATTTGAGAGGCAGAGTTACAGACAGAGCGAGGAAGAGATAGAGAAAAAGGTCTTACATCTGCTGGCTCACTCCCCAAAAAGCCACATTGGCCAAAACTGAGCCAATCCTAAGCCAGGAGCCAGGAGCTTCTTCTAGGTCTTCTGTGTGGGTGCAAGGGCCCAAGGACTTGGGCCATCTTCCTCTGCTTTCCCAGGCTATTAGCAGAGCACTGGATCAGCAGGACTTGAACCAGTACCCATATGGTATGTTGGGGCCACAGATGGAGGCTTAGCCTAGTACGCCACAATGCCAGCCCCATGATTCTCAAATCTTTAACCTGAGTTTTTACATTTCCCTGAATTCCAAATCCTTTCTTACTGCCCTTTTTCTAACCTGAAATACAAAATATAAAACTAAATAATTCCCTTCTCGTCTAAATAAGCTGTTCCTATGCTCAAATTCTTTCACTAGTTTGACCATTCTGAATTAACATTACTGAATTATCCTTAACTCTCCTTCTTTGTGTTTGTATTTAGTTGCCTAGTCTTAAAAAATTTTATTTGAGGCCAGCCTGCACCCTGGGTTCTAGTCCTGGTTGCTTCTCTTCCAGTCCAGCTCTCTGCTGTGGCCCGGGAGTGCAGTGGAGGATGGCCTAAGTCCTTGGGCCCTGCACCCGCGTGGGAGACCAGGATGGGGCACCTGGCTCCTGGCTTTGGATCGGTGCAGCGTGCCAGCAGTAGCAGCTATTTGGGGGGTGAACCAATGGAAAAGGAAGACCTTTCTCTCTGTCTCTCTCTCTGTCTAACTCTGCCTGTCAAAAAAATTTTTTTTTATTTGAAACATTTCTCATTTCTGCTTTCATTTCCATTACCTTAACCCTAATTTAGTCCCCCATTAACTCACTTTTAGCCTGTGCACAATTGCCAGTTTAACGTAAGACACCACTTCTATTGTTACTATCTCAGAAATCTTCTGTAATTTCTCCTTACCTTTGTCTTGGCTTGACATTGAAGGTCCTCCCTCCCTCCCTCCCTCCTTTCCTTCCTTCTTTCCTTCCTTCCTTCCTTCTTTTTTTTTTTTTTTCCCAAGCATTTTCATTTTATTTGAAAAGAAGAGAAATAGAAGGAGTGAGCTTTTTCTCTCTACTGGTTCACTTCCCTGATGCCCACAACAGCCAGGGCTGGACCAGGCCAAAGTCAGGAGCCTGGAACTTAGTCCAAGTGTTTCTTGTGTTTGACAGGGACCCAGCCAGTTGAGCCATCACCTGCTGCCTTCCAAGATACACATTAAGTAGGAAGCTGGGTTGGAAGCAGAGGACCTCAAACTCTAACCCGGAACTCGGGTAAAGGATGTAGTCATCCCAAGTGGCAACTTAACCACTATGCCGAATGCCCGCCCCTAAAGTCTTCTGGTTGTAGACACAGCCTTGTTTTCCAGTTCATTTCCTATTATTTCCCTGTGTATCCTGTAAGAGAGATAATGAGCTTTGGAATCACAGACTTGGATTCGTATCCCAGCTCAGCCAAAGATTAACTGTGTGAATAAATAACTTTGGAAGGGTTTTCTGAATATCAGATTCTCAATTGTAAAGTGGTTGGTGTGTAGAATGAATAAAGTAAACTAGGGGCCGGCACAGTGGTGTAGCAGGTAAAGCCACCGCCTGCAGTGCCGGCAACCCATTTGGGCGCCGGTTCAAGACTCAGCTGCTCCACTTCCCATCCAGCTCTCTGCTATGGCCTGGGAAAGCAGAAGATAGCCCAAGTCCTTGAGCCCCTGCACCCGCATAGGAGACCCAGAAGCTCCTGGCTTTGGATCAGTACAGCTCCAGCTGTTGCGGGCAGTTGGGGAGTGAACCAGTGGTATTTATTTGAGAGGTGAGTTATGGAGAGAGAGGTAAAGACAGAGAGAAAGGTCTTCCATCTGCTGATTCACTCCGCAAAGGGCCACAACAACTAGAGTTGAGCCCATCTAAAGCCAGGAGCCAGAAGATTTTCCAGATCTCCCACACAGGTGCAGGGGCCCAAGCATTTGAGCCATCTTCCACTGCTTTCCCAGGCCATAGCAGAGAGCTGGATCAAAAGTAGAGCAGCAGGGACTCAACCACCACCCATATAGGATGCCAGTACTGCAGGCGGAGTATTAACCTACTGCACCAAGTGCTGGCCCAAAATATACTGCTTTTACTCTGGAATTCCAACCTTGTTAGAAGCTTTATATCTAGAACTGGACATAAAGGCCATTTTTTTTTTTTTTGACAGGCAGAGTGGACAGTGAGAGAGAGAGAGAGAGAGAGGTCTTCCCTTTTGCCGTTGGTTTACCCTCCAACGGCCGCCGCTGCCGGCGCGCTACGGCCGGCGCACCACGCTGATCTGTAGGCAGGAGCCAGGTGCTTCTCCCGGTCTCCCATGTGGGTGCAGGGCCCAAGCACTTGGGCCATCCTCCACTGTACTCCCGGGCCACAGCAGAGGGCTGGCCTGGAAGAGGGGCAACCGGGACAGAATCCGGCGCCCCGGGACTAGAACCCGGTGTGCTGGCGCCACAAGGCGGAGGATTAGCCTAGTGAGCTGCGGCGCCAGCCCCCAAATGTATATATATATATATTTTTTTTTTGACAGGCAGAGTGGACAGTGAGAGAGAGAGACAGAGAGAAAGGTCTTCCTTTGCCGTTGGTTCACCCTCCAATGGCCGCCGCGGCCGGCGCGCTGCAGCCGGTGCACCGCGCTGATCCGATGGCAGGAGCCAGGAGCCAGGTGCTTTTCCTGGTCTCCCATGGGGTGCAGGGCCCAAGCACCTGGGCCATCCTCCACTGCACTCCCTGGCCACAGCAGAGAGCTGGCCTGGAAGAGGGGCAACCGGGACAGAATCCGGCACCCCGACCGGGACTAGAACCTGGTGTGCCGGCGCCGCTAGGCGGAGGATTAGCCTATTGAGCCGCGGCGCCGGCCCCCCCCAAATGTATATTTTTAATCATCAAGCTTTATAATTCCCTCTCCTCTGTTTTCACCAAGCAAATTTTGCTATATATATAATATATATGTATAAAATTTCCCATAGTTGGAATCTGATAAACAAGTTACCCTGTATGCTTTCTTTATTATATAACATACAAGCATTTTGAGCCACTGAATAATATCTGTTGTCCTTTATATATATGTGTGTGTGTGTGTATTTGTTTTGTTTTGTTTTTACTATTATCTTTCTGATGTACCTTTGACTGAAGTTGCTAGTGAGCTGGGGTTTCTCATTCATTCATTTAGTAATTCAACAAATATTTGTCAGTTCATATCTTATTAAAGGACTGTTTTGGACATTGTTCTAGGTAGTAGAGCTGGGAAGAAGTCAGGCAAAATTGCAGCTCATACAGAGATTACAATCTAGACTAGAAAAAGACATGAAGCGTGTAAGCATAAATAAGAAAGTTTCAGGTAGCAATAAGTGCTTTGAAGATAAAATTTGGATATGGAGCAATAAGAACTCTAATACGTAACTGGCAGTGTATAAATTTTTAAGCAAAAAACAAAAATAATATATGATCCAACAATTTCACTCTGTTTCATATACATATAAACCAGGATGTACCTAAAAAACTGTTCATAGCATTATTGTTCTTATTTTTTATTTGAGAAACAGAGAGCTTCCATTTGCTGGTGCACTCCCCAAAAGCCTGCAACAGCTAGAACCAACTGGGCTGAAGCTGGTAGCCAGGAACTCAGTCCAGATCTGTCATTTGAGTGGCAGGAATTCAGTTACCTGGTGTCGCATGTACCAGCAATTCATTATTCCTTTTTACTGCTGCGTTGTATTACTTTTATGCATGTACTATAATTTATTTATTCATTTACCTGCTGATGATATTTGAGTTGTTTCTAATTTCTGGCTATTACAAATAAAGTTGCTATAAGCTTTCACATTCAAATCTGCATATACACATATACACTTTAATTTCTCTTGGTTAAATACCTAGAAGTAGAATGGCTAGGTCATACAGCATGATAGGTATACATTTAACTTTTTAAGAAATAAAGTATAATATGAAAGTATTTCAAGTCAGTAAATGTGTTCCAGTAAAATTATTTTAAATCACTGTTTATATATCCATCAGTAAAATATGATATAATAAATCTAACCAATTCCTTGTTGGATTTCCATCATTATCATAAGCATCCTTAAGACTAAATCTTTAAACAGATTTTTAAATTATTTAAGGTAAATGACTAGAAATGAAATTGCTCAGCCAAAGCTTTTGTTATAGATTGCCCTCCAGACACATAAGAAATTGAATATTCACCAATCAGATTTTTTCATTTATGTAGTAGATTTTTGTGACAGTCCTTGTTTGTTGGTGGTAGTTTTTTGTTTTTGTTTTGTTTTGCTTTTTAGTCTGTACTTATAAGTGAAAATAAGTCTTGAGTCTCAAAAAATGGTTTATTCTGTTTGAATCATGTAGTAACTGAAATTCCTTTTTTTTAAGTGAGATGCTATCTATGAAAGCATTACCTTGAAATTAGGGAATCTGTAATGCTAAATAATAAATGTTTAAGAAATTTTAAAAATAATAAATTGCAGAATAAGATATTACTTTATTTGGAATTTTAACTATATTGTTACTATTTAAAACAGTTTACTACTTAAAGCAGTTTATATATTATCCTAGTTCTTTCAGACTAGTATAACAAAAAACCTTAGACTGGATAACTTATGAACAACAGACATTTCTCAGAGTTCTGGAAGGTTCAGGTACCAGTGTTGTTTCCTCACAGAGAGCACCTTCTCCCTGCATCCTCACATGGCAGAAGCCGCAGGTTAGCTCTCTGGTGTCTCTCATGGAATGCTTTTCCCTGAATGGAGCGTTCACAATCTACTCACCTCCTAAAGGCACCACCTTCTAATACTGTCACACTGGGGATTAGGTTTCAAGATGTAAATTTGGTTGGGCCGGCACCTCGGCTCACTAGGCTAATCCTCCGTCTAGTCCCGGTTGGGGCACTGGACTCTGTTCCGGTTGCTCCTCTTCCAGTCTAGCTCTCTGCTGTGACCCGGGAGTGCAGGGGAGGATGACCCAAGTACTTGGGCCCTGCACCCACATGGGAGACCAGGAGAAGCACCTGGCTCCTGGCTTCGGATTGGTGCAGCATGCTGACCGTAGCGGCCATTTGTGGAGTGAACCAACAGAAGGAAGACCTTTCTCTCTGTCTCTCTCTCTCTGTCTATAACTCTCTATCTCTCTCTCTCACTGTCTAACTCTGCTTGTCAAAAAAAAGATGTAAATTTGAGGAGGATACAACATTCAGGCCATAGCATGGAATATGTAGCTCATGCTAGCATGATATATTTATGTTCTATAGATATATTTGTACATAGAAAGTTTGCATTTCATTATATATGTACCTGTTTTCCTAGATACAGTGGGAAGTTTGGAAATTACTAATCATGTTATACAGAGATTGTGTTTGAGGGGTAGAATTATAAAAAAACTTCCTTTTGTATCTATATTTGAATTTTTTTCACAGTGAGCCTGTATTACATTTACTATTGGAAGAAAGTATGTGTTCATTTGGAAAGGATGTGGCTCTTATAGTTCAATTTAGAGACATTTTAGAGGTAGATCTTTTTGGAAAAGGGCCAGCTAGACAGCACACAATGGCAAATGTGTCTTATTGTTGGAACTTTTGTCTCTTTACCAATTATGTTCTCCCATTAGTGTGTTCAGCAAACGAATACATTTTACTCTTTTCTAAATTCTGTCAGTCTATGCATATTTTATAATTGATATGTTATGTAGCTTGTCAGTTCCAGTGTTCTAGCGCTTATTATATATCAGCACGCTGTAGTTGGTTAGGGTAGTGTCACATAGTTTCCTTCCTTTTTCTGCGCATTTGTCTCTCCATCTGTGAGTACAGTATTTTGTTGATCCTTGCACATACTCCATGTATCTGTCTATACTCTGACTTTGAATTTGCTAATCAAACATATATACTCTAGTTGTTGACCACTGAGTTCTAAAATAATATAATTTCATTGCAAGTACATAGTAAGTTATTTTCCCCTGATTAGGCAGCATCTTGTCTATGAATGAAGATAACCAAATGAAGACATTTGAGTACTTGACTACTTTATACTGAGTATCAGGTACTTGAGTACTATATAATATAGTGGTTGAAAAGTCACTCAGCTATATACCAGGCGACCCAAGTAATTATCCTAGCTCTGTTACATACTTAGGTAGTTATATTACCTACTTGGAGCCAATACTTGCCATGATAATCTAACCAGGAAGGAATATTCACTCATTCATGAGGATTAAGCAAGATCATATATGTGAGAGCAGCTTATAAATAGTAGTGTCTGTTACTGTGTTAACTTGGAGTTCTTGTGGTGGCACGGGTGGTTGTCATGGTGGTAGGAAGAATAATAAAAGGAAGGTATCACTAGTGCTTTTCTCAACATCACTTTCTCATAGCTAATAAAATGTTTTCTCTGAAATAGCTCTTCTTTTAAAACATTTAGTTGTTAGGAGCATTCATTAGTATTGGCACATCCAGAAGTTGATCCAGTATATAATGAGAATAAAAGATGTAGTTTAGTTTTATAATAAAAAACACAAATTTGAGTTATATGAAAATGTAATAGTTTCTTCACAGCATTAACTGTTAACAGTTTATTAGTGCTGAAGCCTTTATTTTTTTTAAATTTTTTTACTTTTATTTAATGAATATAAATTTCCAAAGTACAGCTTATGGATTACAATGGCTTTTTCCCCCCATAACTTCCCTCCCACCCGCAACCCTCCCCTCTCCCACTCCCTCTCCCCTTCCATTCACATCATGATTCATTTTCAATTCTCTTTATATACAGAAGATCAATTTAGTATATATTAAGTAAAGATTTCAACAGTTTTCACCCACACAGAAACACAAAGTGAAAAATACTGTTTGAGTACTAGTTATAGCATTAACTCACAATGTACAACACATTAAGGACAGAGATCCTACATGAGGAGTAAGTGCACAGTGACTCCTGTTGTTGACTTAACAAATCGACACTCTTGTTTATGGCATCAGTAATCACCCTAGGCTCTTGTCATGAGTTGCCAAGGCTATGGTAGCCTTTTGAGTTTGCCGACTCTGATGATATTTAGACAAGGTCATAGTCAAAGTGTAAGTTCTCTCCTCCCTTCAGAGAAAGGTACCTCCTTCTTTGATGACCTGTTCTTTCCACTGGTTTCTCACTCGTGGAGATGTTTCATTTAGGTGTTGTGTGTGTTTTTTTTTTTTTTTTTTTTGCCAGAGTGTCTTGGCTTTCCATGCCTGAAATACTTTCATGGGCTTTTCAGCTGGATCTGAATACCTTAAGGGCTGATTCTGAGGCCAGGGTGCTGTTTAGGACATCTGCCATTCTATGAGTCTGCTGTGTATCCCGTGAAGCCTTTATTGATATGTGATTTTGTAGGCCATTTTCACATAAAACATTGCATTAGTAGTTGTACATATCTTGTGTAAATATACTAAACAGTATAATATAGCTTAATATCTTTAACTTATCTATATTTTAAATCTTAGCTTTAGCAGTTATCTTTTTCTTTTTTTTTCTTTTTTTTTTTTATTTGACAGAGCTAGAGAGACAGAGAGAAAGGTCTTCCTTCTGTTGGTTCACCCCCCAAATGGCTGCTACGGCCGGTACTACGCCGATCCAAAGCCAGGAGCCAGGTGTTTCCTCCTGGACTCCCATGCAGGTGCAGGAGCCCAAGCACTTGGGCCATCCACTGCCTTCCCGGGCCACAGAAAAGAGCTGGACTGGAAGAGGAGCAGCTGGGACTAGAACCGGCGCCAATATGGGATGCAGCAGGTGGAGGATTAATCAAGTGAGCCACAGCGCCAGCCCCTGCAGTTATCTTTTCATTAGACTTTTTGAACAACCAAATTCCAGCCCATAACTTGATTAAATCATCTGTGTTGTGAACTTTTTGAAGCTGGAGAGAATCTCTGGTTTGTAGAGGAGAACATAATTATGTAGAGAGAGCAAGGTATATATATTCTGCTTGCTATTCTTTAAAGCCTAGAAGGAAGAAGAGTTTTGTCCTCTAAATTGAAACTCAGTAAGGAAAACCTCTTGTGAAAATAACATTGCTCTAAAAACCAAAGATGCTTCTTTGCTTATCATTTTTATAGTATTTATTGTGCATCATTGTATAAATTGTAATGATGAGATGCTCCAGTAGATGTAAAATCTTTGGCATGTTTATGAATTTGGAGAAAGAAAGTAGAGTTTCTTAATATACTGTGCTGTTTGAATTACTAGGTGTATAAATAGAAAAATGGAAGAAATTGAAAATGAACAAAGTTGTTCTTTAGCATTAACAGCAGTTTTCTTTCTTTTTTTTATTTTTATTTTTTTGACAGGCAGAGTGGACAGTGAGAAAGAGAGACAGAGAGAAAGGTCTTCCTTTGCCTTTGGTTCACCCTCCAATGGCCTCCGCGGCCTGCGCGCTGAGGCCGGTGCACCGCGCTGATCCGATGGCAGGAGCCAGGTACTTATCCTGGTCTCCCATGGGGTGCAGGGCCCAAGCACTTGGGCCATCCTCCACTGCACTCCCGGGCCACAGCAGAGAGCTGGCCTGGAAGAGGGGCAACCGGAACAGAATCCGGCGCCCCGACCGGGACTAGAACCTGGTGTGCCGGCGCCGCAAGGTGGAGGATTAGCCTAGTGAGCCACGGCGCTGGCCAACAGCAGTTTTTAAAAGGTTTATTGAAAAGCAGAGTTATGGATAGAGAAAGAGAGACGAGAGAAAGAGATCCTCCATCCACTGGTTCATTCTCCCCACCACCCCCCATCCAATAAATAAATCTTTAGGGGCCAGTATTGTGGCGTAGGAGGTGAAGCCTCCACCTGCGATGTCCACATCGCATATGGGTGTCAGTTCAAGACCTGGCTGCTCCACTTCCTATCCAACTCCCTGCTAATGTACCTGGGAAAGCAGCTGAGGGTGGCCCAAGCCCTTGGGCCCCTGCATCCACGTGGGAGACCAGAAGAAGCTCCTGGCTCCTGGCTTCAGGTCAGCCCAGCCCTAGCCATTGAGGCCATTTGGGGAGTGAACCAGCAGATGGAAGATCTGTCTGTCTCTCTCTCTCTCTCTCTCTCTCTCTTCCTCTCTGTAAGTCTGCCTTTCAAATAAATAAAAAATAAATCTCTTAAAAAAGGAATAAATCTTTAAAAAAGAAAATCCATGTTCTTAAAGTCTAGTGTTGTGGCACAGCAGGTTAAGCTGCTATTTACACCAGTATCCCATATCAGAGTACCAGTTCAAGTCCTGGCTGCTTCCCTTTCCATCTAGCTTCTTGCTACTGTGTCTGGGAAGACAGCTGATGATGGCCCAAGTGCTAGGGCTCCTACCAGCCGTATCAGGCACCCGAATGGAGTTCCAGACTCCTGGCTTGGGGCTGGCCTAGGCCTGGCTGTTGCAACCATTTGGGGAGTGAACCAGTAGATAGAAATTTGCCTCCTCTCTGTTGCTCTGCCTTTCAAATAAATTTTAAAAAATCTTTTTAAAAAATCCATGTTCTTGGAGCTGTAGTACAGTGGGATAAGCCACTGCCTGTGATGCCACCAGCATCCCATAGGAGCACTGACTCAAGTCCTGGCTGCTCCACTTCTGATCCATCTCCCTGCTAATGTGCCTAGGAAAGTAGCCATTGATAGCCCAAGTATTTGGGCCCCTGCCACTCACATGGGAGAACTGGATGGTCCTGGTTTCAGCCCAGACCAGCCAGAGCTGTTGCAACCATTTGGGGAGTGAATGGAAGATCTCTTCTGTCTTTCTGTCTCCCCTACCTTCCCACCTCCTTTTTTTCCTCTCTCCCTCTGCCTTTCAAATAATATAAGTAAATGTTTAAAGTATGTTTTGTGAACTACAACCATCATAACTTTCTCAGAAAACTATGAAAAGATTCCTAGGTCCCATATCAGACCTGTTGAATCAGATTCTTTAGTTATAGAATCCAGGGCTCTATATTTTACTTCCCATGGAGACTCTTGGGTATTGAGATGTGAGAACCACTATGCTACACTATGTTACTACCGAGTTTGCATATATAAAGTCAAATAGTAAGACTGATGAGTGGGAACATGAAGAAGAATCCTGATAGTATCATAAACATATGAAATCATGGAATGATGAGTAAATTCTCTATGAGCCAGAAATATTGTAGTCTTAGAGAACAAGTTGTGATATAGAAGATTTGGAAGACTTTGAATTCTTAAAGGTTAGGACAGTACTTTAGAAAGGAAGTTAGCTCTCAGTGGATCAGAGTTGAGTACTAACTTTTCCTACCCCATGAACGCCTTTCTCATATCCACATCATAATGCTGTAACACTGTGTTACAACTCTGGCTGTTTCCTTCCTTGAACTGCGGCATTGAGACCAGATGTTTTATTTACTGTTTTGTGTCCATTGCCTCACCTACTCCTTAGTACACACGGCCCCTTAATAAATGTCAAATTATTTCAGTTATTTCTATTTAAAACTCTTGAAAGTCCTGCAGTGGGCTGGAGCCACTTCTGGGCCAACATGTAGCAACCTGAGAGCCTTGAGCATCATTTCCCTGCCTGGACCAACAGATTCAGGAGGAGCTTCAAGCTGTGACTTGGATTCCATAGACCAACCACTGAAGTTTTAACCTGACGTTGAATCCTTAGTCTTTCCAGATAGATGCCCCAAGACGAAAGTTTCTGGGAAGACACAACAGCCTCTCATCTTTCTCCTCAGTGACTTGACCCTCCGTTGTGGTTCCAAGTATCCTTCTCAGTCAAAACGGACACCCCAAGAGCAGGACAGAAAGGAGACCATCTAACCGTGGAGAGAAAAGACACTGTTACATTGACTATGAAAGATGAATCTTGCATTACAAAATACATTACAAAAATCTCTTCAGTCTTACTGTCCTTTATGAAATTGTTCTGGAAACCATCAGATGAGGAAAGCAGCCCTTTATCCTTTAGAAATCATTTATCAGTTTAGAAATGCTCAGTGACTTGATCTTCAGTCTTCGGACCAGCTTCCCATCTCTTGCACTAAAAGAACTGCCTCAACAGCAAGAAAGAACAGAGAAGCTGTATGTAGCAAGAAGGCAGTGGGAAGGGGAGTTGGCATTCTCATAAGAGAGAGTATTTCAGAGAAGATTTTAAAGTTGTAGTCTAAAGAGGCTTGTCTTCCTCACAGTCTGGAGATCAGACTGAGTAAGAGATGTGAATGTGCATATTATCTTGTGGAAAAGCTTTCTAAAACTCTGATGGCACCGCACCGAATGGTTAGTTGTAGCAACAGCATGCCAATTTGTGCCCAAGAATTGTCTCAGAGTTAGGTTTAATCCAATTTCAGTGCCAGAACCAAAATGTCCCACCATGATGGTAGGATCAGTGGGAGGTCTGTCATGTGTGTTGTCCTTTTCCCTTCTTAGATCTGTCTTTCCATGTTATCAGTCATGTCAGTTTAATCTCTGTAGTTGGCCCCTTTGATTTCACTTTGCTGTCTTCTGCTTGATTGAATGACCATTCTCCTGCACTTGCATGTGTATTTTAGGATTCTAAAGTTAGTTTTAAAATGGGACCTACTGTTAAGAATTTAAAGCAAGGACTAAGAGGAAAACAGAAATGAAAATTGGGTAAAACATGATTATATACATATATACATTAGTAAATATTTTTCTGCTCCACAACAGTGATTTTATTATACCCCCAAAGGAATTTCTGTTGTATTATTTCAATTTTTAATGCAAAGTAAGTATGTTTGAAAGAGAGGAGAAAACTCTTAGAAGCTCCAGTGATTGGATGGATCCTTATGGAGAAATAAAAAAGAAAAAACGTCAGGCTTAGAGAAGCTAGTTCCCTTTTCTCCACTGAATATTTCATTTGTTTGTGGAAATCTCTGTTACATGATCTTCAATGTTGTAGATTTTTAATCTTTGCCATAAAGAATACTCCAAGATCTAAGATTATTATTTAAATAATATTTGGCTATGGTCAGATTGTTCGGCCAAAATAGATACTGATTACCTGCCTCTCTTTCTTTATTGTTTCTTCTTCTTTCTTGGCTCAGTGGTATGATGTTGTGGCATTTACCCTGTTTATTGTTCTGTCTATATAAAAGCCAAATTGGTGGTTATTACAAGTAAAAGTAAATTCTTTAATATCATGCTTTTTTAAATTAGTATAAAGTTGACTTTCAAATTGTTGTTTACAATTCTAAGACAGGCATCTCAAGTAGCTTTTAAATTAGTTTCCCACACCTAAATGCAAGTGAGAATTGTACATTTTTCTGCTTGTCATCAACTGCGTCTTCTCCTCAGTCTTAACCATCTTTCACTAACCATGTCCATCTGTTGTGTCTTATTAAGAATCTGCACACCCATTGGCTTCACACTTGTAGAGGACTATTGTGTAAAAGCCTAGAGAATGTGACTGTGTCATGTAGGAGGTGAAATTTCCCTCCCCAAGTAGGAACTAGTTTTATTTTTCACTGGAGATACCTTATTATGCTGTTCTGCAACAATTTATCAGATTTATTAGTGGATACTTAAGCTACATTGAAATGGTATATGAGAAGGAGAATTTAAAAATTTATTCCTTTAATATTTAAATTAAAAAAATTTTTTTCCTCTTTCTTAAATTACTTTATAAAACCTGAAATCTTCAACTTGCTTATTTAGGTCAGTAGATATTAGAACTTTTATTAATTTCAGTTTTTTAATAGTAACTATTGCTAAACATTTATGTGGGGATTCACTGCATTTTTGGCTGTGCGTGCATAGGCTTTTGATGATGATAATGATAGCAGTGGTGGATGTTATTGCAACAACAATGGCCTAAAAATCCTATCTAGATATACTTGTTGGAGGGTCCATCTTTGTGGTTCATAATGGCCTGCATGTGGCTCTAAGCGCTTCACTGGCTGTTTTTTTGTTTGTTTGTTTTTTTGTTTTTGTTTTTGTTTTGACAGGCAGAGTTATACAGTGAGAGAGACAGAGAGAGACAGAGAGAAAGGTCTTCCCTTTTCCATTGGTTCACCCCACAGTGGCCGCTACGGCCGGTGCATTGCGCTGATCCGAAGCCAGGTGCTTCTCCTGGTCTCCCATGGGGTGCAGGGCCCAAGGACCTGGGCCATCCTCCACTGCACTCCCGGGCCACAGCAGAGAGCTGGACTGGAAGAGGAGCAACCGGGACAGAATCCGGTGCCCTGACCAGGACTAGAACCCGGGATGCCAGCGCCGCAGGCAGAGGATTAGCCAAGTGAGCCGCTGCGCTGGCACACTGGCTGTTTTATGATTGGTTTCTTACAGGTTTGTTCCTCCTACTAGACTGAACTCCTTTGATGGTAAAGAATGTTACTTATTTATATTTGTATCTCTGGCACCTGGCAGATGTGACTTAGCCCACAGCATTTTTTAAAAAAAATTTTTAAAGATTTATCTATTCATTTGGAGGCAGAGTTACAGAGAGGCAGAGGAAGAGAGAGAGAAAGAGAGAGAGAGATTCCATCTTCTGGTTCATTCTCCAAATGACTGCAACAGCCGGAGTTGGGCCAATTTGAAGCCAGGAGTTAGGAGCTTCTTCTGGGTCTCCCATGCTGAGTACAGGAGCCCAAGAATCTGGGCCATCCTCTACTGCTTTCCCAGGCCATAGCAGAGAGCTGGATGGATGACAAGTGGAACAGCAGGGTCTCGAACCAGCGCCCACATGAGATGCTGGCACTGCAGGCGGTGGCGTTACCCACTACGCCACAGCACTGACTCCAGCCCACAGCATCTTGTAAGTGCTCTGTAAATGTTTATTAAGCCATTGAGAGAGTTGACTCTCTAACATTGATAATTATATCAATTATATCCTGTTTTGAATCAGGATTATGTCTCTGTGGACCCTGATAGAATTGGCCAAGAACATATTTATATTGCTTTTAACCATTTCTCTGTTAATAATGGTTCTGGTTTTTCATTTACTAGGGAATGTGTTATTTTTTAACTTACAAAGAAAGTTCAACTGTTTAAATGTATTCATATGCAGATAATTTTGTTTGGTTGTCAAATGCTGATAGGCTGTAACATAAGGGTACATGTTTCCTGGTTATTATGTGACTTCTAGCTAGTTTGTTACCCATTTTCCATATGTATGACTCACCAGTTCCTCTTTTACTGACATAGTAATTGTCACCGTTTTTTAAAATGTCTTTTTAGAGAAACTCATTGAAATTAATGAAAAGAAAAGAGGGACAAGTTATTTATAATGCAAAATAATCCATTCAGTTTGCTTTCAGAATGTATGTTAACATTTCTGAAAATGTCTATCTGAAATTATGTTTTACAGTATGATTACATATAACATATGATATTTGTTGTTAGTGGTTCTGGCATTCCAAATAAAATAATCATGCTATGAAATTCTGACTTGAGTCGCTAGTAAGCTAGTAGCTCAATTCCCATTTAGTTTTTTGATTTAACTTTTCTCAGAAACTTCTATTTCTCCATTAATGTGATATCATCATGCATTTTAATTAGCTTGTTACAGTCTGTCTTCATCTGTTTTGTACTGTATACAGAAATACCTCAGACTGGATAATTTATGATGAACAGAAATTCTGGGCAGGCATTTGGTACAGTGGTTAAGACACCACTTAGGATATCTGCATCCCATATGGAAGTGCCTGGGTTTCAGTCCTGGCTTCCTTTCCAATTCTAACTTCCTGCTAATGGATACCTTGGAAGATAGCAGGTGACAGTTCAAGTACTTGGTTCCCTGACAGCCATATGGGAGACCTGGATTGAGTTCCCGGCTTCTGGCTTTGGCCTGGCCCAGCTCTGGCAGTTGTGGGCGTTTGGTGATTGAATGAGCGGATGGAAAATTACTCTTTCTGTGGTTCTGCTTCTCTCTCCCCCTCTCCCCCCACTCCCCCTCCTCCGTATTTCAAATAAATAAAAATTTGTTTTTTGTGTTTAAAAGAGGAGAACTTTCTCACAATTCTGGAGGTTAGGAAGTCCAGGATGAAGGTTTTGACAGCCATGGTGAGGAGAGATACACTGTCCTAAAGGGTCAGAAAACTGAACAGTGAGAAACCTAACTATCCAGGAAGCCTCTTTTAATGACTTGATCCAAGATTGTCCAAGATGGCAGAATAAGGAGGGAGCTTGCTGCTGTAGTCTAGGGAAAGATAGAAAAGAGGAGAGAGTGCAGTCTGAGGGAAGAGTTAGGGAGAAAACTGCAGAGGAAACTCCAGGACCCCAGCAGCTGAGAGCCTCAAGCATCAGCCTTGGAGAGTGAGGTGAGACTGCAGCAGCCCAAGCCACTGGTGTTAGAGCTGCAGGGAGAGCCTGCCATGAGTCCGGCTTGGAGCTCTGTAGGGGACAGCGTACCTGCCAGCCTAGCGGTAAGAGGGGGCGGCATGTTTCTCTCTCCCTGACCACCTTAATCTGTTGTCTTGTAACTGGCAGAGAGAGGGTAGGCACCATTCTGGACATAAATAACAACTGCGCCAGCTAGTGTCCTCGTGTCCAGTAACCAGCTGAGAGGAGATGCCTGAGTCTGGCTGGGAGAATTGACAGGGGGCTGGGCACTCGAAACTGTGGGAGCCTTGTGTGCTGGGACTGTGGAAACACTGTGGCTGTGTGAGAGGGTGCAGGGCGTGGCTTAGTCTCTGGACAGTCATTGTGGGCAGCTTCACACACTCCGGGCTCCCTGATTGCCAGGTGAGGATCATTACTGAGGAATCTGTGCCCACACTGAGGACTGCATGGATTCTTCGTGTGGTTCTTGTTGCAGTACAGTCAGACCACAATAAAGAAGAAATAAGAAAACTAAAAAACAGCATTGCAGGGATACCATCTAATGACTCAGCATACAGGTCTTAGGAGTACCTGAAGGTGTGGAAAGAGAGAATGGATTAGAAGCCCTTTTAAGTGAAATAATATAAAAAACTTTCCTAATTTGTAGAAAGAAAGGGACATATAAGTAGAGGAAGCACATAGAACTCTTAACAGACATGACCAGAAAAGATCTTTACCATGACACATTGTAATCAAACTCTCCAGAATTAAACATTAAGATTCTAAAATATATACAAGAGAAACGCCAAATTATTTTCAGAAGATCTCCAATTTGACTCATAGCTGCCTTCTCATCAGAAACCATACAGGCTAGAAGAGAATGGCAAGATATAGTCCCAAGTGTTAAGAGAAAAAACTGTCAACCTAGAATATGTACCCTACAAAGATATCATTTATGAATGAAGGTAAATAAAGACCTTCCATAACAAACAGAAATTGAAAGAATTTGTCACTACTCATCCAGCCTTGGAAAAGATGCTTAAGAATGTGCTACACACAGAAACACAGAAACATGGTCATTACTATGAAAGAAGGTGAAGGCAGAAAATGTGGTAAAAGTACAAAGGAAATCCAAAGTAAACAATAGTAATATTTATGGGAAAATGGCAGGGCTAAGTCATTACTTACCAATAGTCACCTTGAATGTAAATGGGCTCAACTCTTCATTAAAAGATACAGACTAGCTGAGTGGATTAAAAAGCAAGACCTGGGGCCGGTGCCATGGCTCACTTGGTTAATCCTCTACCTGCAGCGCCAGCATCCCATATGGGCACCAGGTTCTATTCCCAGTTGCTCCTCTTCCAGTCCAGCTCTCTGCTGTGGGCCGGGAGGGCAATGGAGGATGGCCCAGGTGCTTGGGTGCCTGCACCCACATGGGAGACCAGGAAAAGCACCTGGCTCCTGGCTTCGGACTGGTGCAGTGCCATGGTGCAGTAGCTTAATCCTCCGCCTGTGCGCCAGCATCCCATATGGGCACTGGTTCTAGTCCCGACTGTCCCTCTTCCAGTCCAGCTCTCTGCTATGGCCTGGGAAAGCAGTAGAAGATGGCCCAAGTTCTTGGGCCCCTGCACCCACATGGGAGACTAGGAAGAAGCGCATGGCTCCTGGCTTCAGATCGGCACAGCTCCATCCATTCTGGTCATTTGGGGAGTGAACCAACGGAAGGAGGACCTTTCTTTCTCTCCCTCTCACTGTCTGTAACTCTAACGCTCAAATAAAATTTTAAAAAATCTTAAAAAAAAAAAGAGGAAAGTTTATAGCAGTTGGTGCCTACATCAAGAAATTGAGAAGGCCACCAAATAAATGAGCTATCATTGCATCTCAAGGACCTAGATAAACGACAGCAAACCAAACTCAAAATTAGAAGGAGAAAAGAAATTATTAAAATTAGAGAAGAAAAATCAACAAAATTGATACACCAAAAAACATACAAATGATCAGTGAAACAAAAAGATGGTTTTTTGAAAAAATAAACACAATTGACGTACCATTGGCCCAACTAACCAAAAAAACGAAGAAGACCCAAATCAATAAGATTAGCGATGAAAAAAGGAAATATAACAAGAGGTACCACAGACATAAAAAGAATCATCAAAACAGTGCACAGATTGGTGGCCAGAGCTGTGGTATAGTGGCTAAGCCTCTGCCTGCAGCACCGGCATCCAGTATGGGTGTGAGTACATGTCCTGGCCACTCCACTTCTGATCCAGCTCTCTGCTGTGGCCTGGGAAAGCAGTAGAAGATGGCCCAAGTCCTTGGGCCCCTGTGCCCACATGGGAGACCAAGAAGAAGCTCCTGGCTCCTGGCTTCAGATTGGCTCTGCTCTGGCTGTTGCATCCATTTGGGGAGTTAACCAGTGGATGGAAGACCTTTCTGTCTCTCTGTAACTCTACTCCTCAAATAAATAAATAAAATCTTGAGAAAAAAAAAAGTGCACAAACTCATGACAAGAGCCTCAGGTGATTACTGATGTCAAAAATAAGAGTGTCAGTTGTTAAAACAACAACAGGAGGCCGGCGCCGCGGCTCACTAGGCTAATCCTCCGCCTAGCGGTGCTGGCACACCGGGTTCTAGTCCCGGTAGGGGCGCCGGATTCTGTCCCGGTTGCCCCTCTTCCAGGCCAGCTCTCTGCTGTGGCCAGGGAGTGCAGTGGAGGATGGCCCAGGTGCTTGGGCCCTGCACCCCATGGGAGACCAGGAAAAGCACCTGGCTCCTGGCTCCTGCCAACGGATCAGCGCGGTGTGCCGGCCGCAGCACGCCGGCCGCGGCGGCCATTGGAGGGTGAACCAACGGCAAAGGAAGACCTTTCTCTCTCTCTCTCTCACTGTCCATTCTGCCTGTCAAAAAAAAAAAACAAAACAAAACAAAAAAAAAAAACAGGAGTCACTGCACTTACTCCCCATGTAGGATCTCTATCCTTAATGTGTTGTACTATGCGAATTAACGGTAAAACTAGTATTCAAACAGTACTTTATACTTTGTGTGTCTGTGTGGGTGCAATCTGTTGAAATCTTTACATAGTATATACTGAGTTGATCTTCTGGATATAAAGATAATTAAAAATGAATCTTAATGAAGAATGGGATGGGAGAGGAAGTAGGAGATTGGATGGTTTGCGGGTGGGAAGGAGGTTATGGGGGGAAAAAACCGCTATAATCCAAAAATTGTATCTTCAAAATTTATATTTATTAAATAAAAGTTTTCTAAAATAAAGAGTGCACAGATTATAAATTTTGCATTCAATAAATTAAAAAGTGAAAAAAGCCACATGTAACTCATACCTATAACATAACAAACACTTTAGAAAATCCTCTGGCCCCTCCCATTCACAACTGAATTTCTCTTTTCCAAAGATTATAACCATCCTGTTGTCTAACAGTATGGATTAATTGGTTGGATTTTGAGTTTTACACAAATGTAAACACACATCATGTGTTTTCATGTTTTGTTTCCTTGACATAACACTTTATTTGGGAAAGTCATTCATACTGTTGCATATAACTGTTAGACTAGACTGTAATACAGTCAAGATTAAGGCCTTTTCATTCTTGTATGGACTCTACTGTATAAATAAACTCTAATACATTTTTTAAAAAAAGGCCTTAATCCCATTGATGGGGTAAAAGGCTCGGAGTTTTTTTTTTTTTTGGGGGGGGGGGAGGTGGAATCCTTGTCATTTAATCATCTCTTAAAAACCCCACCTGCCAACACCCTCATGTTAGCCATTAAGTTTCTTTTTCTTTCTTTCTTTCTTTCTTTCTTTCTTTTTTTTTTTTTTTTTTTTTTTTTTTTTTTGGTCAGGAAGAGTCAGACAGTGAGAGAGAGACAGAGAGAAAGGTCTTCCTTCCGTTGGTTCACCCCCCCAAGTGGCCGACACGGCCGGTGCACAGTGCCGATCCGAAGCCAGGTGCTTCTTCCTGGTCTCCCATGTGGGCGCAGGACCCAAGCACTTGAGCCATCTTTTACTGCCTTCCCTGGCCACAGCAGAAAGCTGGACTGGAAGAGGAGCAACCGGGACAGAGTCCAGCGCCTTGACCGGAACTAGAACCCAGGGTGCCAGCGCCGCAGGCGGAGGATTAGCCTAGTGAGCCACAGCGCCGGCCGCCATTAAGTTTCAACACCTGCCATTTTGAGGCCACACATTGAAACCATACCACACTCTAAAGGATGTTTAGCTAAAACTCAAATTGCCTTTGAGAGAGAAGTAGAAACCTTTGAAAGGGATTTTCCTTGTATTTTATTATATAGAAAAAGGAACCTCAATGTCCTTTTGTTTTCTAATAGCCCAAGAATAAATTTCTGCAGACATTTATTGAGCACCTAACATGTATTCACTTTTTACTGCTGTGGACTGCAAGTTGAAAATGTGTGGTGTTTTGCTCTCAAGTATTTCAGAGTGAGATATATTTGTTTAACAATGCCAAGGCTTAAAGAGCCAGGGAGCCTTTGTTGCATGAGATGCCGTGTCAGTTGGAACCTGAAGGACTTGCAATCACGTGGTCTGCACTTGAAGCTCTGCTGCCCTTGCCAGTAAACTCTCATTTCAGTGTACATGCTCTTGTGAAGCATTGCGGGCTTTGCAGTCCTTACAGTGGTTTGGCATCTCCTTACTCATGTTGATTTTATTAATCAGAATGTACTACTGTTTCTAACAACCTATTACTCCCGCAAAAATGGAAGAGAATGTAGAGAGGGGGGAGTCGCTCAATTTCAGATAAAGGTAACAGCATGAGCTAATGTACAAAATTAGAAAATGATGAGGTTTATATGGAGAACAAAGCAGTTCAGGTTGACTGGAGCAAATGGAGGAAAAGTAGGAAGAGGAGATGGTGATAAGAGTAAGGGCTTAGACAACTGAAAGCATATATGATAGAGCTTCTGAATTTTTTTTTTATTTTTTTAACTTCTATTTAATGAATATAAATTTCCAAAGTACAGCTTATGGATTACAATAGCTTTTTCCCCCCATAACTTCCCTCCCAACCACAACCCTCCCCTCTCCCACTCCCTCTCCGCTTCCATTCACATCATGATTCATTTTCAATGCTCTTTATATACAGAAGATCAATTTAGTATGTATTAAGTAAAGATTTCAACAGTTTGCACCCACACAGAAACACAAAGTGAAAAATACTGTTTAAGTACTAGTTATAGCATTAACTCACAATGTACGGCACACTAAGGACAAAGATCCTACATGAGGAGTAAGTGCACAGTGACTCCTGTTGTTGACTTACCAATTGACACTCTTGTTTATGGCATCAGTAATCACCCTAGGCTCTTGTCATGAGTTACCAAGGCTATGGAAGCCTTTTGAGTTCTCTGACTCTGATGATATTTAGACAAGGTCCTAGTCGAAGTGTAAGTTCTCTCCTCCCTTCAGAGAAAGGTACCTCCTTCTTTGATGACCTGTTCTTTCCACTGGGATCCCACTCGCAGAGATCTTTCATATAGGGTTTTTTGGTTTGTTTTTGTTTTTGCCAGAATGTCTTGGCTTTCCATGCCTGAAATACTCTCATAGGCTCTTCAGCCAGATCTGAATGCCTTAAGGGCTGATTCTGAGGCCAGAGTGCTATTTAGGACATCTGCCTTTCTATGAGTGCTGTGTATCCCACTTTCCCATGTTGGATCATTCTCTCCTTTTTTAATTCTGTCAGTATTAGCAGACACTAGTCTTGTTTATGTGATCCCTTTGACTCTTAGTCCTATCATTATGATCAACTTCTGAATATTTATTAGGCCAAGGAGCAGCATGAGCTAATTAATACTATAAGCGTGAAAGAACTGTTGAGAATTTTTTGGTAAAGAAATGACATATTCAGAATTCTGCTCTAGAAAGATTAATTTGTATTGGAACTGGGAGCTGCTGGAGCACGGGTCACCTTGACAAGTATTACAGCAACCAAGGTGAAATGCATTCAGGACTAACATGGAGTAATAGCAGTAGAACTCAGTTGGGGAGGAGGAAAAAGAAGGGAGAGGCACCAGCTGAAGAGACTGAAGAGGGAAAATTATCACAGGAAGCAATTGATGGAGCCCTGTGTTGCTATTGATGAAAGAATTCACCTGGGCAGTGAAGTGGACTGAGCACAGTTAGATTTATTGAACGTGCTGCGTGGAAACAGTGGGCAGGACAGCCAGAAGCTGACTGCTACAATGCGGGGTCTGATCTGAGGAGTAAACCTGCTACAGCCACCTCCTTATGCTTAGGGTGAGTTTGTTTTCTTGCCGTCTGACCCATTCTCCCACTTAGATCATTGGCCTTTCCAGGCAGAGCTGGTAAGTTTGTATTGCCATTAGCTGGGGGTTTTAAAGCTCTGACATTAAAAGCATGAAAACAAGAAGGTAAAAATTTGTCAGGATTTGATTTGAAAATCTAATGTGTGATCCAGATACCTTTGTGCTATCTGTGGAACATCTTTCACACTTAGATAGTTTGTTCTCTTTTAATGACCAGACTTTGGTTATTTGTATTTTAATAATGATTACATGGATTGTTTTTTGCTTTTTTACTTTTTTAGTTTTTTTTTTTTTTTATTTTTTATTTTTTTTGACAGGCAGAGTGGACAGTGAGAGAGAGAGACAGAGAGAGAAAGGTCTTCCTTTGCCGTTGGTTCACCCTCCAATGGCCGCCGCTGCAGCCGGCGCACCGTGCTGATCCGATGGCAGGAGCCAGGATCCAGGTGCTTTTCCTGGTCTCCCATGGGGTGCAGGGCCCAAGCACCTGGGCCATCCTCCACTGCACTCCCTGGCCATAGCAGAGAGCTGGCCTGGAAGAGGGGCAACCGGGACAGAATCCGGCGCCCCAACCGGGACTAGAACCCGGTGTGCCGGCGCCGCAAGGTGGAGGATTAGCCTATTGAGCCACGGCGCCGGCTACTTTTTTAGTTTTGTTGCTAAGTTTTATTATCACTGGAGCTGTATTGTAGTGCTTCATCTGTTATCGTTGGCCTCCTTTAACTTACAGTTTTAGTCTAATTGGTCTTTTGCCTTTTTAAAAAACTTTGTTTATTTACCTGACAAGCAAAATGACAGAGAGGTGATGGGAAACACAGTGAAAGACAAAGGTCTTCCATTCTTGGCTCACTCCACCAGGAGCCCGGAACTCTTTGGGTCTCCCGTGTGTGTGGCAGGGCCTTGAATACTTGGACCATCTTCCACTGCCTTCCCAGCACATTAACAGGGAGCTGGATCAAAAGTGGAGCAACAGAGCCTCTAACAGACTCTCTGAAATGATATGCTGGTGTTGCAAGTGGTGCCTTAACCTGCTGCAGCACAGCACTAGCCCTGGACTTTTGTCTTTCTGTCTACCATGTGTCCTAAACAGGACTCCGTAAGTAGTAGAGTACACACTCAACCTAGCTCTTAGATAGAGATATACATGCCGGCACCACGGCTCACTAGGCTAATCCTCCGCCTGCGGCACCGGCACACCAGGTTCTAGTCCCGGTCGGGGCGCCAGGTTCTGTCCCGGTTGCCCCTCTTCCAGTCCAGCTCTCTGTTGTGGCCCGGGAGGGTGGTGGAGGATGGCCCAAGTGCTTGGGCCCTGCACCCACATGGGAGAACAGGAGGAAGCACCTGGCTCCTGGCTTCGAATCGGTGCAGTGCGCCGGCTGCAGCACGCTGGCCATGGCAGGCATTTGGGGAAGTAAACCAATGGAAGGAAGACCTTTCTCTCTGTCTCTCTTTCTCACTGTCTAACTCTGCCTGTCGAGAGAGAGAGAGAGAGAGAGAGAGAGAGAGAGAGAGAGAGATACAGTGTGAAGTTACATAGATGTCTCATGGTAATTCAAGGGTAAGAAATGCGGCTTAGCTGGGCATCATCAGAACAGGAAAGCTAAAGGCTGTCTTTTTCTTAAATAGCAATAATGCTTTTCCTTCTACGTTCTCTGCTTCTTGCTACATATCTCTCTCCTTCTCTCTCCTTACCAGTTTCCTCTGTCTACTGATTCCTTTTTGCAATGATTCATATGAGCTCCCTGTTTTTATGTATTCTTTCAGTTTGTTCCTCATAACTAATTGCCATCTTCCCTTTTTTTTTTCTCTCATTTTCCTAAAGGAGTCTGATTGACTCAACTCATTTTGCAATCCAAGTCACAGTGTCCTTTCTAATTCAGCAACCTTTCAGCTATAAGTAATAAAAATCTTACAGTGGCTGAGAAATGAGGGAATGTGTTGCTCCCTTTTATATGAAGTCCAGAGGAAGGGCAGCCTTTAGCAGTGGCTGATTGGAGACCCAGGTGTTGGCAGGAACTCCAGGTTCTTCACAGCCTTCACTCTGCCACCCTCAGTTTTAGCCTTTTTTTTTTTTTCCACTTGCGCAGACATTTGTTGAGCACTTATCAAGTACAAGTCCGGGTGCTAGCTGCCACGGGAAATACAGAGTGAACACAGATGCCCCCTGCACGCAAGGGGCTCACGGTCTAGACAGTAAGACAGCACATAGTTGGCTGGAGCTGGGCCTTTGCAGGGGGAGCTATTTGAGAGAAGGAGCACATGTAGACAGGGAACAGAGGCAGAACATGGCCCAGTGAGGGAGCACTTGGTTAGGATTGTACAAGTGGACAGTCAGAGATAGATAGCATGTAGACTGCCTGCATACTAAGCTCCAGGGGCTTAGATTTCATGCTGTGGCCAAGAGCCATCGAAGATCACTGAATACGAGCAGAGATCTCCAAACATACACTTCAGGAAGATAAATCTGGAATGTGGTAGTCAGAAAGGGAGATGAGTGAGCTGAGAGGGGACCTGGCTGGTCAGGACCACTGCCCCCGGTGATGCCAAGAGAAGACTGGTGGGCAACGCATGAGAGCAGATGCAGAAGCCACAGGAGGGCCGGTGGTGAAGGATGGAGGGGCAACAGATGCAGGCTGAGTCCACAAGGCGGGTAGGGAAAAGTGTCTTCCTGGAGGGCAGAGCCAGAGGAACAGTGGGGTTTGGGGAGAGTGGTGAATCCCGAAGAGTAAACTCAGAGTTTCTCAAAATGTGACCCCTGGGCCGCTGGCATGGGGGCCAGGCAAGCAGCAGACTGAAGCTGCAGTTAGCCTTGTTCTTAGTAAAATTGCTATGGCTGTTCCAGCCTTCACATGCAGGGATAATAGTGTTCAGAGAAAGGAGTGGTCATTTCTTCCTGTGGCTTTTTCTTAGTGAGAAATTTTTTCCTAAAATCTGTGCTTAAGTTTGGTTGGCTGGCATTGCAGCTAAAGATTGCTTCAGGTTAATAAACTCAGTTAATGAGCGAGAGAAACCTTCAGAATATACCATTCCTAACCATCACCTGCAAGGGGAGTGGGACCAGCCTGAGACTAAATCAGGCCGTCTCTGCAGTTGTGATTGTCTTCTGTGGAAAATGCAGCTTTATATCTAGAGTTACAAGGGAATTGTGGTCTTTTGATGGAAACCCAGAAGAGTCCTTCTGTTCCAAAGTATATGTCCATATAGGAGGACCTTCAAAATCTTCATGGAAAATATGCATTAGGAAAAAAACTTTGCATGGATTTCAAAATTTTTTCTGCACCAAAAGTAAACTTATCTTTTAATTCCATTTTTATATAAACTCTTTGAAGTACCCATATACATTAATGTATAAATGTTTCTTTCAAAATAAGAATTAGGTGGGAATTTTACCTGAAGAAAATTGGAGTTCCTTTTATTGGGATGAAAAGTTTCCTGGAATAATTTCTGGATCAGGTGTGTACCAATGTAGTATACACCACATATTTAATATATAGGTATAGTATATGGTTTGTACCTAAGTATAAAGCAAGGCCACTCTCTGCTATGAGCAAGGACTGTCCAGCAGTATATGGCAGACAGGGACACTGAAATGTGTCTGCTGTATACCTCTTTTTGATCCATCTTTTGAATTCTTATAGGCAGAAAAAATTTCTCAGATTTTCGTAATTAATATATTGATTTCAGTAAATATTGCTTCTCAGTATTTCTGTCATGAAAAATAGTGGTCACGTGAAATTTTTACAAAGTTTAGAATTATTACTAAGAATATAATTTACATGATCTGTTTCCTTGCTGAGGTTGGGTATACCGGTTACTAAGATGAATCTAAAAACATTGGATGTCTGCTCTCTCTTTGCTTGCTATAGTATGTAAGCAAAAGATTGAAAATACAACCTCATTGAAGAAGATTGTTTATGGACCAAAAGAAAAAGTAAACTAGTTTAGAACCCAAATAGATTATTCTTTTCAGTTAGAAGCCCAGATGGACTCTACTCATCCCTCCCTCCCTCCCTTCTCTCTCTCTCTCTCTCCTTCTCTTTAATATTTATTTATTTGAAAGGCAGAGTTATACAGAGAGCAAGAGAGAGAGAGAGTCTTCCATCTACTGGTTCATTTCCCAGATGGCCAGCAATGGCTGGAGCTGCACCGATCTGAAGCCAGGAGCCAGGAGCTTCCTCCGGGTCTCTCATGGGTGGAGGGGCACAAGGACCTGGCCATCTTCCACTGCTTTCCCAGGCCATAGTAGAGAGCTGGATCAGAAGTGGAGCAGCCCGGACTCGAACCAGCGCCCATATGGGATGCCAGCACTGCAGGCGGTGGCTCTATCCACTATACCACAAACGCTGGCGCCCAGATAGACTCTTTTCACAGATCTATGCCAATACACTTTTATGTAATTTGAGACTGACTTATTTTTTCAAAATTAGTTTTTAATTGTACATATTTATAAAGAACAGTGTTATTCAAAATATGTATATAATATACATTTTGATCAAATCAGGGTGATTAGTGTTTCTACCTCCTTAAGCATTTGTCATTTCTTTATGTTGGAAACCTTCTCTCTCCTCTCCTAGTTATTTGTGAAATATATATTACATTTTTATAGTCACCTGCTTGTGCTGTGAAACACTAATATTTGTTTTTCCTATCTAACTGTACTTTGGTACCTGTTACCAATCTTCTCTTATCCCTCCTGCCCTCTAGTAACTGCTATTCTACTTCTGTGAAATCAACTTTTTTGGCTTCCATGTGAGTCAGAACATAGGGTATTTGTCTTTTTTATGCCTGGCTTATTTCCCATAGCACAATATTCTCCTGTTCCATCCATGTTTCTGCACATGACGGGATTTCATCCTTTTTATGACTGAAAAACATTCCTGTATGTGTGTATCTCACATTTTCTTCACCCATTCATCTGTCACCAGATAAGCTCAGTTGGTTCTGTGTCTTGACTGTTGTGAATAGTGCTGCAATAAGTCTGCAAGTGCAGGTATCTCGTTGATAACCTGTATTTCCTTTGGATCTATGTACCTCGTAGTGGGTATAGCTAGATCATAGTAGTTCTGTGTTTAGTTTTTTGATGATTCCCCATATTGTTTTCCAGATTGGCTACACTAATTTATATTTCTACCGGCAGTTCATAAGAGCTCCCTTTTATCCACATCCTTGCCAGAATTTGTTATTTTGTCTTTTTTCTTTTAGCCGTTCTAACTGGAGTGAGAGATTTCTTGGTTTTGATTTGCATTTCCTTGATGATTAGTATCAATGAGCATTTTTTCATTTGCTTATAGGCCATTTGTGTATCTTCTCTTGAATAATGTCTATATGGATCATTTACCTTAAGTCTGATTATTTGGGTTTTTTGCTGTTGAGTTTTTTGAGTTCTTGATATTAGTCCCTTGTTGGATGTAGATGTATGTTTGTTAATATTTTCTCCTGTGTTGCAAGTTATCCCTTTACCATGTTGATTATTTCCTTTGGTGTAAAAAAGGCTTCTTAATTTTATATAATCCCCTGTGTCTATTTTTTGCTTGTGTTTTCTGTGCTTTTGGGGTCTTATCCAAAAAATCATTGCCTGTACCAATGTCTTCAAGTTTTTCCTCTATATTTTCTTCTAGCAGTTTCATAGTTTCAGGTCTTACATTTAGGATCTTATTCCATTTTGAGTTGATTTTTATATAAGGTGAGAGAGAGGATCTAATTCTTCTGCATATGGATATCTATACTTTTCCCAGTGCCATGTGTTGAAGAAAATAACCTTTATTCTTTCGCAAATTGTATTTGGGGGGAATGCTGTGGCCTTGTGGAAGATCAGTTAGCTATACATGCTTGGATTTATTTCTGAGTTCTCAATTCTGTTTTGATGCCAGTGCCATGCCGTTTTGGTTACTATAGCTTTGTAGTATGTTTTCAGATCGGTATTATGATGCTTCCAGCTTTGTTCTTTTTGTTCAAGGTTGCTTTGACTATTTAGAATCTTTTATAGTTCTATATGAATTTTAGGATTTTTTTCATTTCTGTGAAGAATACCATTAGTGTTTTGAGGGGATTGCATTGAACCTGTAAATCCCTGGGTAATGTACACAATTTAACAGTTCTTGTAACCAGTGACACGGGATGTATTTCCATTCATTTGGTTCCTCTTCAGTTTCCTCATCAGTATTTTGTAGTTTGCATTGTAGAGTAGGGATCATTCATTCAGTTAAATTCATTACTAGGATATTTTTATTTGTTTGGGGTATATTTTTTGATAGCTGTTGTGAATGAGATTGCTTTCTTGATTTCTTTTTCAGGAAGTGTATTATTGGTATGTAAAAATACTCTGATTTTTGTTATGTTGATTTTTGCATGCTACACCTTTACTGAATTTATTTATCAGTTCCGGAAGTTTTTTTGGTGCAGTCTTTGTTTGTCTACATATTAAATCTTGTTATCTGCTAACAAGGATTATTTGAATTCCTCTTTCCTTTTGATTGATTGCTTTATAAGCCTTGTTAGTAAGAAAGAAACACCACAGATTGTAGAAACAAGGTGGGAAAGGGAAGCGGCTACAGCACCAAACACAGTCGTCGTCTTTTCAGTTCTGTTTATAGCCCTGATAGTTACTTTTTTTTTTTAGATTTATTTATTTATTTATTTGAAGATTTATTTATTTATTTGAAAGAGTTACACAGAGAGAGAAGGAGAGGCAGAGAGAGAAAAAAAGACAAAGAAGTCTTCCATCCGCTGGTTCACTCCCCAATTGGCTGCAATGGCCAGAGCTGTGCCGATCCGAGACCAGGAGCCAGGAGCTTCTTCCAGGTCTCCCATGCGGGCGCAGGGGCCCAAGGACTCAGGCCATCTTTTACTGCCTTCCCAGGCCATAGCAGAGAGCTGGATCGGAAGAGGAGCAGAAAGGACTCGAACCGGCGCCGATATGGGATGCTGGCACTTCAGGCCAGGGCTTTAACCTGCTGCACCACAGCGCCGGCCTCCAGACTCTTTTTTTTTTACAGGTAGAGTTATAGACTTTGAGAGAGAGAGACAGAGAGAAAGGTCTTCCTTCCATTGGTTCACTGCCCAAATGGCTACTACGGCCGGCACTGCGCTGATCTGAAGACAGAAGCCAGGTGCTTCTCCCAGGTCTCTGATGCAGGTGTAGGGGCCCAAGCACTTGGGCCATCCTCCACTGCACTCCTGGGCCACAGCAGAGAGTTGGACTGGAAGAGGAGCAGCTGGGACTAGAACCCAGCGCCCATATGGTATGCCAGTGCCGCAGGAGGAGGATTAACCAAGTGAGCCGTGGTGCTGGCCCCAGACCATTATTTCTTAAAGCATGTTACAAAAGCCAATCCTTGACCTGCTCTTTGAGGAAAGTTTCTGTAGTGACAAACAGTGAGAATACTAAATCCTTCTGGAGATCTACACTGCAGGTTAGTAAGGGCAGGGAATTTTTGTAGGAGATAACACAAATGTCTTTAATCCTATAGTTTTCAAACTTTCTTAATCATCGGGTCTCTCTTTTTACATACCATTAATAACTTACAGAGCACACCGAGCTGCAGGTGTCAGCTCTAACCTTACGAAAGTAGTGTTGTAGTGAATATGACGTAGTAGTATGTTGGAAAATATGAGACAAGAGATTCTGAGCATAAACTGCTGCTTGGAAGTTGCTGGAATAATCTGGTTAAGATGTGACAGATGGGATAATAATACCAAATATTTATTTGTCAATTCAAAAAATAATTTATTTGCCAGGTACTGTTTTAGATCCAAGAGACACAGGGGGAAAAAATGTTCAAAAAATCTTGTCCACTGAAGTTTATTTACATCCTAAAAAAAAACAGAGGAAAAGAAATAGAATAAATAAATCTAAAATGATTAATGAAGACTGCTAAAAAGAAAAATAAAAGCAGCCAGAGCCCCGGGGCAGTGGAGGCCTTTGTGATGAGTTGACATTTAAGCAGAAACCTGAGTGAGTGAGAAAGAAAGCAATGCAAAAGATCTGAGGTAGGAACCCAGTGTCGCTAGAGTGGGATGAGATGGCAAGTGGGGAGAGATGGTGAGGGGTTGCATATGTTAGATAGGCAGTGGTTGAAATCATGTAGGGCCTAATAGATCGTGGTAAGGCTTTCTTTCCGAGCCGATAGCGTTCCAGCAACATGGTGAACGTTCCGAAAACCCGCCGGACCTTCTGTAAGAAGTGTGGCAAGCACCAGCCCCACAAGGTGACACAGTATAAGAAGGGCAAAGACTCTCTCTATGCCCAGGGAAAGCGGCGTTATGATAGGAAGCAGAGTGGCTATGGGGGACAGACTAAGCCGATTTTCCGGAAAAAGGCTAAAACTACAAAGAAGATTGTGCTGAGGCTTGAGTGTGTGGAGCCCAACTGCAGATCCAAGAGAATGTTGGCTATTAAGAGATGTAAACACTTTGAATTGGGAGGAGATAAGAAGAGAAAGGGGCAAGTGATCCAGTTCTAATCTTCGTCTTCTGTTTTGCTATGAAGACAATAAAATCTAAAGGTTACCACTGTTCAGTTCATTTGGTCTTTTGGAAGGGAATGAACCAAAGCCATCAATAAAACTCCTCTTGGAAAAAAAAAAAAAAAAATAGATCGTGGTAAGAGCTTGGACTTTTATAACGAGTGTCAAGCAGAGCATAGATATGGTGTTACTTAGTTTTTCTGTGATCGCTCTGCTGTTTGGAAAACAGCCTGGAGGGGAGCTGGACAAGAAACAAGGCGACTGGTTAGGACCGTTACAGCAGCCCAGGCAAGAGATGAGGCTGGGTTAGACTCAGAGTAGTCCTGCATTTGGTAGTAGGCAGTCAAGCTGTTGACCTCATGCCCCAGGTTTCATTTGAAGTGTTTAATAATCCTCAGAAAAATCTTTTGAAGTAGATATGGTTATTATCTCTGTTTTAAGTTAAGGAGACCAAGACACAGTATCTTGCCCAAAGTCACACAGTGGTACTGGATTTGGAACACAGATGTTTTAACTCCAGAGCCCGTGCTCTAACCTTTAGACTGCCACATTCTCACTTTTTTTTTTTTTTTTTAAAGATAGATTTATTTATTTATTTGAAAGTCAGAGTTACACGGAGAGAGGAGAGGCAGAGAGAGAGAGGTCTTCTATCCGCTGGTTCACTCCCCAGTCGGCCACAACGGCCAGAGCTGCAGCTGGGTCTCGAACCAGAGCCCGTATGGGATGCTGGCGCTTTAGGCCAGGGCATTAACCTGCTGCGCCACAGTGCTGGCCCCCATATTCCCACTTCTGAGAGGAAGCAGAGGCACCCCCTGGGCCAAAAAGTAAGTCTCTGTTTCCTCTAGTCAATACTACCTCATGTCTTCTGCCTTCTATCTCCTATCTGCATATGCAAAAATTGCTAAGAAATAATCTTAAGTTCCACTTTAATCACCTTTTAAGTTACTTCTACTTGTCTTTTTTTTTGTTTATCTGTGGAATTCGAAAGCTTTTCAAAGTTTCTTAAGAGAAATCATGTTTTCTGGATGTTTTTCATTACAAGAAAAGGTTGGGATAGCACAATGTGGGATTGTGCAGACTGGAGTATGGTACAGAATGAAGTACAAGCCAAGTATTCTTTTAGGGTTAATTCTGACAGTTCTTTGAAACGTTATACCCAAAAAACACCACAATTAAACACACACACTCACTCTCTTATTCTTGCGCTTACTCTCTCCTTCAGTTAGAGAAATGGGATAGCAGTCAGCTCACTGTAGACTTGTTTCTCTGCTTAAGATAGCCAATTACTGGAATTCTGAAGGGCATATTTGGAACAGGAAAACTGCTATTGCTGATCATATTACCCTTATCTTTTCCTTGTTTTTCCCTTTCTTAGGAACTTTCTATGGGTGGAGAAAATAGTCTTAGAAATTTGCACATTTGAAATATTTTTCCAGCTGCAATGGCTGTAATCAGATCAAAGAAATCAAGGTTAGATTAAATCTCTCCCACAATCCATTGGATTTTGTTTCTAAAATACTCACAGTGGACTTGAGAGAAAGATTGAAATGAGAAAAGAATAGATCTAGATGCTGTGGGAAGTCACTAGGTTTTGGTATGTGCCAGGGATGCCATGAAGCAAGTGGAGGCTGTGGTTGGGATGATTCTTAGGTATAGCCCAAATGGGTAGGAGAGATGCGCATCAAGTTTTAGAAATGGCAGAGGACCACTAAACCTACCATTCCATTTTTCAGAGACTTTGGTTTTCTTAGTGCTGCACTCTAGGTTACTAGGCCTCTATTAAGTGTCAGAACCTTGGAGAGTTCCAAGGCAGAGGAAATGGTAAAACAGGACTGTGACTACTGCGCTGACAGAAGTCAACAGGTTGAAGACTCTCATCAATGATGCCAAAGCAGACTTCCTTGCTTTCTATTAGAATCTCCAAGATGTAAAAGACTTCCATTTCTGCCTGCCCCACCCTCATGAAAATTGTGGTAGGCTTAAGGGTTTCAGTCCATCTTGTGGAACAAGCACAGAGTCATAGTTGCAGTGGGGTTTGTGTTAAATTCTCACAGAGGGGCTCACATGGTTAATCTCCCGCCTGTGGCACCCACATCCCATATGGGCGTCAGGTTCTAGTCCCAGTTGCTCCTCTTCCAGTCCAGCTCTCTGCTGTGGCCTGGGAGTGCAGTGGAAGATAGCCCAAGTGCTTGGGCCCTGTACCCCAAGGAGGAAGCACCCGGCTCCTGGCTTCCATTCGGTGCAGTGCTGGCCATGACGGCCATTTGGGGGGTGAACCAATGGAAGGAAGACCTTTCTCTCTGACTCTCTCTCTCTCTCTCTCTCTCTCACTCACTGTCTATAATTCTATCTGTCAAATTGAAAAAAAGAAGAAGAAAGACTTCTACAGCATTTTCCAGGTTTAGATGAATTATTTATTACATATACTGAAGGGGCAAAACATGATGCCAAGGTACAGAAACAACTTAAGGTCTATAGACAGGTGAATGGGAAACAAAAGGTATATTCATACACACACACTTATGTGTATATACAATGGAATACTTTTCAGCCTTTAAAAAGAAGGAAATCTTGTGATATACAACAACAGGATGAAGCTGTAAGACACTATGCTAAATGAAATAAGCCAGTCACAGAAGAACATGATCCCTGTTGCATGATTCATCTAAAATAGTCAAATTGATAGAAACAGAGTTGAATGGTGGTTGCCTGGGTCTGGGAGCTGGCGGGGCATGGAGGAAATGGTCAATTGTTCAACAGGTATACAGTGCCAGCCCCCATTAATGGACTTTTAGATTGTTTCCTGGCTTGTCTGTTTTTAAAATAATGTGACGCTGAGTGTACTTGAATATATGTCCATACAAACTTAATGTAATTCTGTGTCAAAGATTAAAGTTTGGTTTTGGTAATTACCATTGATGAATTTGAATATGTGCCTTAGGTCTGAGCTATGACCTATAGCTTACTTCATTATATTGTATAGCATTTGAGTCTCCAGCTATTTGATTAAATCAAAGATGTTTTCAGTTTTGGGTTTTTTTAGGCTTGAAATAATGACTTTGGATTTTACTTTGAGAGATATGGGAAGCCATTGAAAGATCATAGGTAGAAGGCTGACATGATAGAACTATTTCTAAAGATAACTCTGGCTACTGTGTTAAGAATGGAAGACAAGGAAGAAACAATAAAAGTAAAACCGGTTAAACTACTGTAGTAGTTCAGGCAGGGAATAATGGTGGCTTGAACTAGAGGGAGAATGATGGAGTTAAAGAAAAATGGGGGGCAGCCAGTGCCGCGGCTCACTAGGCTAATCCTCCACCTTGCGGCGCCGGCACCCCGGGTTCTAGTCCTGGTTGGGGTGCCGGATTCTGTCCCGGTTGCCCCTCTTCCAGGCCAGCTCTCTGCTGTGGCCAGGGAGTGCAGTGGAGGATGGCCCAAGTCCTTGGGCCCTGCACCCTATGGGAGACCAGGAGAAGCACCTGGTTCCTGCCATCAGATCAGCGCAGTGCACCGGCCGCAGCGCGCCAGCCGCGGCGGCCATTGGAGAGTGAACCAACGGCAAAGGAAGACCTTTCTCTCTGTCTCTCTCTCTCACTGTCCACTCTGCCTGTCAAAAAAAAAAAAAAAATGGGGGGTTTATGGATGAGGTTATAGACGTGGCGATAAATGAGGTTAGAGATCAGGATACCCAGCATTTTATTAATGAATTAATAAATACATGGCTGACAGATAAATCAAGAAGGAAACATTTAAGGTTTGAAGGAAAAAATTTAAGAATTACAGTTAACTCCTTTACATCTATGTCACATACATGGTCCTTTTCTGTCTACTTCCAAACAGATATTATTTGACTAGAACTAAACTGGTAAGAGTTTGGAGAAGGAGTTAGGGAGAGAGGGATGAGGGGAGAAGGGGGAGAGGGAGGGAGCTAGCTATAGAAAATATATTTGTATATGTAAATCTGTATCTCTCATAGGTAAGTTATTGCTAATAGCAATTCTATGTAAAGATAGTGTATTTTTATAGAGTTGCTTCTATTTCATCACTTATTACAGAAATAACCTCTTTTTATTTTGACTTCTATATAAAAATAACCTCTTTATTTTGACTTCTTAATGTTTTCTCATACACAAAAATTCCAGTAAATTGAGTTGAAAACCTCTTGGTAAACAAGTAATTAAGTTGTTAATCCTTAGCTGTATTATAGCTGTGGTCGTTTACCCAGTATTTAGACTTTATGGTCTTTAGACCTTGACTTTGGTTGCATTTTGAATGCGTCATATCCTTAATCCCTTCCATCCTCTCTGAATGTGTTTTATTGACCATAAACTGCATTTCTAAACCCTGCTCCATCTACATTCTCAGCTCCTAAACTATTGCTGTATCTTTTATCTGATTGTTATGGTGATGCCCATATTTGATAAAATTCTATTCTATTAATGGTACAAGCTGTAACCTAATTACAGTAGTTTAAAATACTGTGGATCAAGTATTTATCATATATCTGTGTAATGAAATTTTCTTAGGGAAACATTAAAAAGCCAGAAACTCACTGCATGTGAGTTATAAATCCATAGTGGCACTGATTGTTTAATCCTTTAAACTTCAAAGGATCAAATCCAAAGACATTGACAGATCTCATTGACTTTTTCCAACTTGTTTAATTAATAGACATCCTTATTTATATAAAAGCTTAAAGACCCACAAATATTTGAATAGCATGTAAGGTATTCTGTTTGAACTGTTAACAGTATTAGTGCATGATGGATTTTAAAAATAGAGCAAACTCAGAATTTCCCCAAGCCTTTAGCTTAAGCTCCTCTTGAATTACACATTTCTAAAACTTGTTAAACTCCAGTAGGATATTCTTTACTTAACTATGAAATGCTTATTGCTAAGATATTAGTAAACCTTGGATGGTAATTTTTAAGAACACCATCCGAATTATAAAGGAATAATTTTTATTAACATTCTCATGGTAATTATATAATTAAAAGTGATTAATTTTAGCATGACTTAGCAAATTCCTAGAAAGCAAAATGAGCTTACTATTAATTTTTTTTTGTCTAGAAGAAGGAACAAGAGGATGGGGAAGATTGATTAGAAAGAGACTCTGCTGAGAATTTGCTCACTCAACAAGGTAGTCAGGAAACTCATGCTCTAAAATCTTTAGAAACAACAGTTGTTACAGGATATGGGGCTCTTTAATGTCTTTCAAGTTGTAAAGCCATTTTCTAACTTAGGTAGGTCTAGCGTTCTAAGCTAAAGACACAGAGTGAGATACTTGGCCTTGACAAAAAGAATTGGTGAAGGAGATACCAAACACCATCTTCAGAGTGTTTCATTTTATATTTTGTATGTCAGCACTGTGGGATAATTAGTGTTTGGGTTTTCCTAAGAGCAAGGATTAGAAACCCATGCTAATGTCTTTCTTGGTTAACCATACCTGTGGCACAAGACTAACCACCTAAGCCACCTGGAGACGTCATTAAATTTAAGAGGTGAATCTGAAAACCCAACTCTATGAAATCATGTCACTTTTGCTGAATATTAATCTTTTAAAGGCTGCAGAAGAAAATCTTGCTCAAGACTGTACCTGTTCCTCTGTTACTCAGAGTCATTAGCCCCTGGATTCTTAGGACCAGCAGATTTCATAAGCTTGTCAGTTCTTTTCCATTGTTAAAAGCAAACATTTATTCAATAGCAATATGCTCCCAGGGTTTTGTACCCGTTCTTTTATTGAACTGTATTTCTGTCTCTCTGAACACTCTATTTGGCACCCTACAACTAACTTTGTGAAAAGTCAGGTGTTTTCCAGAACTACTAAAAGTGAAGATAGAGGATCTCCTGTCTGTATTACAACCCTGATAATGGCCCAAATTGGAGTGATTTGTCTTTTTTTTTTTTAAGATTTATTTATTTATATATTTGAAAGTCAGAGTTACACAGAGAGAGAAGGAGAGGCAGAGAGAGAGAGAGAGAGAAAGAGAGGTCTTCCATCCACTGGTTCACTCCCCAGTTGGCCGCAATGGCTGGAGCTGCGCTGATCCAAAGCCAGGAGCCAGGAGCTTCTTCCAGGTCTCCCACGTGGGTGCAGGGGCACAAGGATTTGGCCATATTCTACTGCTTTCCCAGGCCATAGCAGAGAGCTGGATCAGAAATGGAGCATCCAGGACTTGAACTGGTGCCCATATGGGATGCTGGCACTGCAAGCAGCGGCTTTACCCACTGTGCCACAGCACCAGCCCCTACTTTTATCTTTCTTATGAGCCTCTTAGATTTGGTCTGTTTTCTTCTGGCTTCTTACAGTGAATTATTTTTTATCTAGAATTCTGACCTTTCAGCTTCACTGCTGAATAAGAGCAGTTTCATGGCTTCCATATATCTAATTTCTCTCTAGTCATAAAACAAGCACCCTAGGGATTTTTGTAGTAGAAATAACGGGATGAGAGATGAGACAAAAACAAACCAAGGGGCCAGCACTGTGGCATAGCAGGTTAAATCGCTGCCTACAGTGCCAGCATCCCATCTGGGTGCTGATTCTAGTCCCAGCTGCTCTACTTCTGATCCAGCTCCCTTCCAATGTGCCTGGGAAAGCAATAGAGAATGGCCCAAGTCCCTGGGACCCTCCCACCCATGTAGGAAACCTGGAAGAAGTTCCTGGCTCCTGTCTTCTACCTGACCCAGCCCCAGTCATTGCAGCCATTTGGGGACTGAGCCAGCAGATGAAGATTTCTCTGTCTCTCCTCTTCAATTCAGACTTTCAGATAAATAATTTTTTTTAAAAAAAGTCAAATTTGAAGCCACATTTTCATACAAAGCTGATGTCCATTTGAGTATTAATATTGAATTAAAAAGCAACTTTAGCTGTTTAACTTTTTACTTAAAAAATTATTTTCTTAACATGTAAAACTTATATATGTTTATGGGATATAGTGCAATAGTCCAACAAATGCATAAAGTGTAAGCTGGTCAGATCAGGTGGTTAGCATCCCCACCTCTATGTGAATAGCTTCCCAGCTCCTCTGCTCCAGTTCTTCATATAGTGTATAATAAATTATTGTGAACTCCATTCTCCCAACTATGCTGTGTAACACTAAAACCTATTACTTCTGTGTTTTGTTATCCTATATCCAATATCCCTGTATCCCTTCTCCCCCTACCCTTCACATTTTCTGGTAATCACTATTCTAATTTCATATCAACATATATATATTTTTTAACTTCCATAGACGAGGGATACCCATGCAATCTTTGTCTTCTGTATCTGGCATATTTCACTTAACATAATGACCTCCATCCAGTTCCGTCCTTCTGTGAAAATATCAGAATTTCATTCTTTTTATGATTGAGTAAAATTCTATTGTGTATATATTTCACATTTTTTATAAATTCATCCATTGATGGATATCTAGTTTATTCCTGTATCTTGGCTATTATGAACAATACTGCAGTGAACACGGGAGTGCAGATATCTCTTTGGTACACTGATTTTGTTCCCAGAAGTGGGAAAGCTGAGTTATAAGGTAGATCTATTATTCATTTTCTGAGGCACTTCCATACTGTTCTCCATAATGGCTGTACTAACAGAGGTTACTTAATGTATTTGGAAACTATGACCTGCAAAGATGAAGTGATCCCCCAAGAGCTAAGAATATAACCTAGAGTTTTTAACGTGGTTTTTTGTTTGTTTGTTTGTTTGTTTGTTTGTTTTGTTTTGTTATGTTATCTTCTTCAGTTACTCCTTTGACTTAGGAGTTAGCCCTAACTAACTCCTTTATTTCTTTTTTTTTTTTTTAATCTTTTATTTAATGAATATAAATTTCCAAAGTATGACTCATGTGTTACAATGGCTTCCCCCCCCATACCGTCCCTCCCACCCACAACCCTCCCCTTTCCCACTCCCTCTCCCCTTCCATTCACATCAAGATTCATTTTCGATTATCTTAATGTACAGAAGATCAGCTTAGTATACCTTAAGTAAGTATTTCAACAGTTTGCTCCCACACAGAAACATAAAGTGAAAAATAATAGATGATTTTTTTTAAATGATGATGAAATCAGATCAGACCTATTGTCATGTTTAATCCCAGTGAGAGTCAAGTTGGGAATTGATAATTTCTTTCTTTTTTTTTTTTTTTTTTTTCTTTTTTTTTTACAGAATATCAGTTTAGTGTACATTAAGTAAAGATTTCAGTCGTTTGCACCCCCATAGAAACACAAAGTGAAATATACTGTTTGAGTACTCGTTATAGCATTAAGCCTCAGTGTACAGCACGTTAAGGACAGAGATCCTACATGAGGAGTAAGTGCACAGTGACTCCTGTTGTTGACTTTACCAATTGACACTCCTGTTTATGGTATCAGTAATCTCCCTATGCACCAGTTATGAGTTTCCAAGGCTATGGAAGCCCCTTGAGTTCTCCGACTCTTATCTTTTTTAGACACGGTCATAGTCAAAGTGGAGGTTCTCTCCTCCCTTCAGAGAAAGGCACCTCCCTCTTTGAAGACCTGTTCTTTCCACTGGGATCTCACTCACAGAGATCTTTTTGCCAGAGTGTCTTGGCTTTCCATGCCTGAAATACTCTCATGGGCTTTTCAGCCAGATCCGAGTGCCTTTAGGGCTGATTCTGAGGCCAGAGTGCTATTTAGGACATCCGCCATTCTATGAGTCTGCTGAGTATCTCACTTCCCATGTTGGATCACTCTCCCCTTTATTTATTCTATCGGTTGGTGTTAGCAGATACTAGACTTGTTTATGTGCTCCCTTTGACTCTTAGTCCTTTCATTATGATCAATTGTGAACTGAAATTGATCACTTGGAATAGTGAGATGGCATTGGCACATGCCACCTTGATGGGATTGAATTGGAATCCCCTGGTATGTTTCCAACTCTACCAATTGGGGCAAGTCAGCCCGAGCATGCCCCAAATTATACATCTCTTCCCTCTCTTATTCCCACTCTTATGTTTAACAGGGATCACATTTCACTAACTCCTTTATTTCTGAAAGTGAATCATGGGCTGGCGCCACGGCTCGCTTGGCTAATCCTCTGCCTGCGGCACCAGCACCCCGGGTTCTAGTCCCGGTCAGGGCACCGGGTTCTAGTCCCGGTTGGGGCACCAGATTCTGTCCCGGTTGCTCCTCTTCCAGGCCAGCTCTCTGCTGTGGCCAGGGAGTGCAGTGGAGGATGGCCCAAGTGCTTGGGCTCAGCACCTGCATGGGAGACCAGGAGAAGCACCTGGCTCCTGGCTTCAGATCAGCACAGTGTGCCAGCCGCAGCAGCCATTGGGAGTTGAACCAACGGAAAAAGGAAGACCTTTCTGTCTCTCTCTCACTGTCTAACTCTGCCTGTCAAAAAAAAAAAAAAAGTGAATCATAATTGGTTCTTCAAAATCATGACTAATCAGCTGTCCCCCTTTTCTATCACTGAATGTGGAAATAAATAGGAAACAGGGAGTAAATCTAGGTGATAATAGCTGGTAAACTGGCTTTAAAAAGATGCTGAAGTGACCTCCTCCTGAGCAGAAACTTCAGAGTAGTGTTTTCTACCTCATCGTACTTATGGAGCCAGTAATTAATACAGTCTACATGAGCAGCTCCCAACGCAGTGTTTTCAAGACCAGTCAGGTTGGTTTTTTTTATCTAAAGGTACCCAGATGTATAAAAATGACACAAGTGTATGTGTAATAGTTAAGGAACACAAAGTGTCACAGTCATACATTGTGTGGCAGGTGTTCAAAAGGTTTATTTTTTATAATTGTTTTGAGTTTTATAGCTGAGCAAACTTTTTTCTAATACTGAAAAATTGTATCAGTTGTATTTTTGCGGTGATGTTATATTGCAAACAACCCTCAAAATTCCTTGATTTGCATCAAGAAATATCTTTTGTCTGTAGATCATCTGGGATGGTTCCATTTTGAGTCACAGATTGGGTTCAGATCTGCACCATGTCTCTCATTTGAGGCATGCTCTCCTCCTGGTAGAAATACAGATCAAACTACAACATCCCCCATGAGTAAGACTAAACGCAACAGCACAGTGACACACCACCTGTTCTGAGAGGCATTACAAAGTCACATAACAAAGAGCATGGATAAATAGTGATATGAGCAAGAGTAAAGAAATGGGAGCAGTAATCTATCCCAGAAATATTTCACCCTCATAACATAAGTTTGTCAGTGAACTAACGTCCTCTTTGATTTCTAAATAGTTGAGCAGGTAGTTAGAATCTGTTTTCAGCTAACCCTTCCCTGTCACTGTTTTTTCTATCTGACAAATGACTTCGCAGTGTCATTGCTTACTGTATGGGACCCCAGGAAGCATACAATCAAAATTAAACCACTAGGTAGTAAACTAAGAGACTTGACTTTTCATTAACCTGTTTACCCGAGAAGTTTGATATGCTGTTTAGCTAGCTTCATTGCAAAATTGTTCAGCTTAATACATAGTGTTATGTTCCCAGTTCCCATTTCTGAATGAAACAATTCAACATGGCTTTCCTGTTGTTTTGATTCACTTAAAGAACTTAGTGAAGATGTGAAAGAGGTATATTTGCCCTTTGATTTATGAGTGAATAATAACAATGTCTTAGACCTCACGGTCTTGGCTAAAATTATAGATATCTTTAAAATACATCTATACAGTAACCAAAAAGTAATAAATACAGTAATAGTAATAAAAGTAATAGATTTTTTTTTTAAGATTTCTTTATTTAGTTGAGAGGTGGAGTTACAGAGATGGGGAGAGACAGAGAGGTCTTCCATCCGATGGTTCACTCCCCAAACATCTGCATCTGCCGGAGCTGGGCCATCAAAAGCCAGGGGTCAGGAGCTTCCTCCTGGTCTCCCACATGGGTACAAGGTCCCAAGCGCTTGGACATCTTCCACTGCTTTCCCAGGCCTCAGCAGGGAGCTGGATTGGAAGTGGAGCAGCTAGGACTTGAACCGGCACTCATATGGGATGCTAGTGACACAGGCAGAGGCTCAACCCTCTACACCACAGTGCTGGCCTGGGTACACTTTAATCAGTATCTTATTCTCCAGGTTTGATGTTTTTATCCTAATACCTAAGAACTTCATGGTTTGGTAAAAAGTGTGACCAGGGGTCCAGCGCTGTAGCCTAGCTGATAAAGCTGCCACCTGCAGTGCCAGCATCCCAAATGCACACCAGTTCAAATACCAGCTGCTCCACTCCTGATCCAGTTCTCTGCTGTGGCCTGGGAAAGCAGTAGAAATGGCTCAAGTTCTTGGGCCCCTGCACCTACATGGGAGACCCAGAAAAATCCTGGCTCCTGACTTCAGATAGGTACAGCTCTGGCTGTTATGGCAATCTGGGGAGTGAACCAGTGGATGGAAGACTTTCTTTCTCTCTCTCTCTCTCTCTCTCTCTCTCTCACTCTACTTCTGCCTCTCTGTAACTCTGCCTTTCAAATAAATAAATCTTTAAAAAAAAAAAGTATGACCAGATTGCATTTATAAATATTATTATAACACTACCATAGATTGAGTAAATAACTCACAACATCCAGTAGTTCAGCTTAGAATGACTCATTATCAGTCCAGTCATATTCATTGCTCAGAAATAATTCACAGCAGACTTTGAGGTCCTGTAGAGATTATAAAAATAGGTGGGATGAAGATACCTATTTGAGGGATTGTCTGAAATGTTTAATGCCATTGAGATGACATCATCATCTTCTAGTAATTTTTTTTCATCTTCTAGTAATATTAAATAGGACTCCAGGCACTTTCACAGGCTATTCATTTGACATTATTATTTTTTTAAATCACTGCCTAAGAAACAGTTCTTGGACATTTAATGAAACATTACTTACCTCAAAATTGGCAGGAAACCCCAGCTTTTGTTCTGGAACTGTATTGAGAGAGTGCATGGTGTTTGAGACAGTATCTCATCTTGTCTGTAGACCAGTATTGCCTCATGACATCATTTCTATAATTAGCTTGAAGTGCTAGTTAAAGTTTTTATTATTTAACCTTTTTTTTTTTTTTTTTTTTTTTTTTTGACAGAGAGAGAGACAGAGAGAAAGGTCTTCCTTTGCCGTTGGTTCACCCTCCAATGGCCGCCGCGGCCGGCCATCCTCCAGTGCACTCCCTGGCCACAGCAGAGAGCTGGCCTGGAAGAGGGGCAACCGGGACAGAATCCGGCGCCCCGACCGGGACTAGAACCCGGTGTGCAGGCGCCGCAAGGCAGAGGATTAACCTAGTGAGCCACGGCGCCAGCTTATTATTTAACCTTCTTTCAAATAAGTATTATAAACTTGTTTGCATTCAGGACTGATTTTATTTGCTTGTGTCTCCCACATCAGCTATGGAGACCAATTCTATAGATGTGCTTAAAATTTTTTTTGTTTAATTTTTGGGTAATGGAACTTTATGACTTTTTAACATGGAGTTACATTTCAGATTATTTTTTAGTGCTTCTTTTTTTTCTTTTTTTTTTTCTTTTTTCTTTTTAACTTTTATTTAATGAATATAAATTTCCAAAGTACGGCTTATGGATTACAATGGCTTCCCCCCATAACGTCCCTCCCACCCGCAACCCTCCCCTCTCCCATTCCTTCTCCCCTTCCATTCACATGAGGATTCATTTTCAATTCTCTTTATATACAGAAGATCAGTTTAGCATACATTAAGTAAAGATTTCAACAGTTTGCTACCACACAGAAACATAAAGTGAAAAATAATAGATGATTTTTTAAATGATGATGAAATCAGATAAGACCTGTTGTCATGTTTAATCCCAGTGAGAGTCAATTTGGGAATTGATAATTTCTTCTTCTTCTTTTTTTTTTTTTTTAACAGAAGATCAGTTTAGTATACATTAAGTAAAGATTTCAACAGTTTGCACCCCCATAGAAACACAAAGTGAAATATAGTGCTTCTAAAGTATACAGTAAAACCTTTACATTGTGTCTCAGTATTTCAAAATACAGTCTCCCTTCTGGGGCCTGTTAATCCTTGTTAGTTTGACTTCTACTTCAGTTTCATCACATGCCTTCCCCCCTTCCCTGCTCAATGTGTTTCTCTTGGGCTGCTTTTGGTTTCCTGAACCTGCTACATCTTATCCTGGAGGGCTTTATTCCACTGTTGAAATAGGACCTTCTCATAGAAGCCTCTCTTGGTCACACTACCTAAAGCAGCCTCCACCGGATACTTTCCACTTGGGCACCCTGCTTCCTTAGCATTCATTGTACCCTGTCATTATTTTTGTCTACTTATTTTTTTCTCTAGCGAAATAGAGGCCTCATTAGAACAAAGTGCTAAAGCATAGAGACTGACAAAAAGAAGTTACTCAATTATTTGTTGAGTGAATGAATAAATGGGTGATTCTTACCCTTTAAATTGAAAATAGTTTAACTCTTCCTTAATTTGAGAGGGTGAGGGAGGAAAGCACCGTGCTTTGGGTTTGACCTGAAGAGTTAGTACAGTTAAGGCCCCTGGGTGGTCCTGTGCTACTCTGCTCATTAGTCTGATATAATTGATTTTAACTGAGGTGTTTGGGATTTTTTTAAAATAGATATATACACATATTTGCAACCTGATCCAAAAATCAGGTTCTTTGTACATAATATGATAAAATATATACAAATAATTTCAAAATGAGAATTGAAGTTTTTTTCTTAATAATTTGTGTTGTAAATACTAGACTCTTGTAAGAAACTATAGACTGCAATCTTTACTTAACATACGCTAAATTGATCTTCTGTATATAAAGATAATTGAAAATTAATCGTGATGTGAAGGGGAAGGGGAGAGGGAGTGGGAGAGGGGAGCGTTGTGGATGGGAGGGAAGACACGGCAGGGGGTGGGGGGGAGAGGCTATTGTGGTCCATAAGCTGTACTTTGGAAATTTATGCTCATTAAATAAAAAAAAAAAAAAGAAACTATAGACTGCATGATATTCTCAGACAACAAGGTAAATTGCTATGCATACACAGAGACCAACAGTATAAATAGGGAAATAAAACCTTCTGCAAGGGGTATTTGCCATCAAGTTAGAATTCATATGCAGACAGTCCCTGCCCATCTGTCTCCTGGAAGAAGTCAGATAGTTCCTGTGTCTGGGCCCACAGCTACTTAGATCTCAGAAGTTTGGCCCCTTGGTGGGAGCAGAGCTACGCTGCCCCCAGCCAGCTGTCCTTGGGCCCACAGTTTTTCCTTGAGAAATCAGAGAAGTGTAGAAACTAAATCACTTGCCTAAGTCACACAGCAGTTTAGCATAGAGATAGGATTCGAGACTAGGCTTGTCTGACTTTAGAATTTACTTCTACTGTATTTGTAAATCTCTGTATATAGAAATTTTATCGTATTATAAATTTTACTGTACGTGTGAAAAATCTTTTAACTCATCTGTGTAGTGTCTGCTGCTATCATCATAATACTATAATACAACCTATTGGCTTCTATGTAGAGATTAGAAATAATTTTGGAAAATTTTGATTAAATTTGTGCTTAATTGTTGCTGAAAACTTGAAGATATAGTCATGTATTTCATTTGTGATAATCTTTAAAGCTTTAGATTATGTAACTAAAAGCGCATTTTACTTCTCAGAAGACCATAGTTTGCTTCAGTAGTTCCAAATGACTTGAAGAACTGATTCAGAGACTTAACAGATGCAGTCTAATGTAGAGAAATTGCTGAAAACACAGTTAAATTGCCAGAGTATACCAGAGGCAACAATTTCCTTAATTTTTGTCAAACACACAATTTGAAATGATTATATGCTTGCAAAAACAAACAGATAAAGTATTTTACAGTCTGTAGTTTCATATTCATACATCTCAAGGTTGAAATTTTAATATGATAAACAATATTATAATCTAATATATAAAATTAAGATAATCTTAATTTTCTACTAATTGAATACAGATCAGACACCTAATCCATTTTCTGTTAGTATTTGCATGTCTAGTGGTGTGTTTATTACTGTTTTTCAAGATTTTATTTTATGGACCTTCCTTTGTTGGTTGTTTATTCAAGAGTGATTAGTAAAAACCAGCACAGGGTAAATTGGCAAAGGCTGGAGTTCTGATCTACAATAAGAAGTGGTTTTATTTCACATAACATTTTTGAACTGAAGAGAGGAAAAAACTGTTAGAAAAAAAGAGATTTGGATACAGGGATTGAAAACAATGGTATGGAGTGGCACTGTGGCGTAGTTGGCTAAGCTTCCACCTGTGGCACCAGCATCCCATATGGGCATCAGTTCATGTCCAGGCTGTTTCTCTTACAATCCAGCTCTCTGCTAGTGGCCTGGGAAAGCAGTGGAATTGGCCCAAGTGCTTGCTCCCCTGCCACCTGCATAGGAGGTCCGAAAGTACCTCCTGTCTCCTGGCTTCGAATGGGCCCAGCTCCATCATTGCAGCCATTTGGAGAGTGAACCAGTGGATGGAAGTCCTGTCTGTCTCTCCCTCTCACTGTCTCTAACTCTACCTCTCAAATGAATAAATGGATTAAAAAAAAAAAAAAGTGGTTCTTCAGAGTCATTAGAGGAGCACAAATGAACCACTTTTTTTTTTTTTTTTCCCTGAAAGAGTTACAGAGAGAGGTAGAACCAGAGAGAGATTTCCTCCATTCTGCTGGTTCACTCCCCGAATGACTGCAATGGCCAAAGCTGAGCTGATCTGAAGCCAGGAGCCAGGAACTTCCTCCGGGTCTCCCATGCGGGTACAGGGGCCCAAGGACTTGGGCCATCCTCCACTGCTTTCCCAGGCCGCAGCAGAGAGCTGGATCAGAAGAGGAGCCACCACAACTCGAACCGGTGCCCATATGGGATACCAGCGCTGCAGCCTGGGGCTTTAACCTGTTGCACCACAACGCCGGCCCCATGAGTCACTTTTGATTGCCTTCTTGGAGCCTCAGGGCTCATAGAGGTCATGTTCCTGAAAATACTGTTTATTTCTCTTCAAATTTAGTAATTAGAAATGTAAAAGTTTTATGAATTTATGGGTTAGGAACATCTGACTGTTAATTATCTGAGTTTTTGGAGGACTATTTAAGTATAACATGTTATTGGCATCAGCCTTTTACTCCCAAATTGCAAATTGAAGACACTACAAATTAAGTCCTTTTAACATAACATGAAATATTTAATTGCGTAAATTATTAATGTTTTGGACAGTTATTCATCTCTAACTTTGAGGTATGCTAATGGTTTCTGGATGAAGGATATGTGGCTTAAAAAGATTTTGACATCCCTGAAACAAGGGAACTCATCTGGGTTGGTTTTCCCACTTCATTGGTAAGATTCTGGGGGCATCTGCCCCTTCCACCAGGGGAACAGAAGGGATACCACTTGAGAGTGATGGTTATCATGATGATAGTAGCTAACATTTATTGAGCAATTATCATTTGGTAGGCACTGTGCTATGAAATTTAGATTTTTTTATGATAAGAGCAGAATAAAAACATTGATTAATTATACTACATAAAACTTTGGAGAAGATATTGTGGTGCAGTGGGTTAAGCTACCACTTGGGATACCTGCATCCCATATTGACATGTTGGTTCAAGTCTTGTCACCTGCATTCCTGGTCCATCTCTCTGCTAATGAATCCTAGGAAGCAGTAGATGATGATTGAAGTGCTTGGGTTCCTGCTACCCATGTAGGAGGCCCAAATGGAATTCTGAGCCTCAAGCTCAGCCTGGCCCAGCCCCATCTACTGCAGGCATTTGGAAAGTGAACATGTGGATGGCAGCTCTTTCCTCTCTCTTTGTCCTGTCACTCTGCCTTTCAAGTAGATGAAAATAAACTTTTTTCTAAAACTGTATAACTTGAAACCTAATTATTAGGACCTTAGTTAACAATTTATGGACATATATTGAGAACCACAGTTTTAGTATTCATTGGTGGTCATATATATGAATTACTAAGGACTATAAAATTTTTGAGGTTCAGTGACTGTAAGGTGATAGTTATAGTGACTTAGAAGATGTTAATGAAGTTTATAAAAAGAAAGAGGAGGTCAATCTTGATAACATTGCAGTGACCAGAAAATCTGTATAGATACGCAATGAAGTAACTGTTAGGTCAAATGTGATTGGCAAATCTGTAGATTATTTTTATAAAATGTCCAAGTAATGAATAGAATCCTCAGGGCAGAATTCACTAACCTAATATTTTACAGTCCCCATTGAAATTGTATGCAAAGTAAATTTATACATTTGTATGCATGTTAATTTTCATTAGATTCTCAGTGGGATCTGTGAGCAGACAGCCCCAGTTCAAAGTGTTAAGGCATCTCTTGGCTGAGGTGACTAAAATGGCGCCCCTTAGAGAGGCACAATTAGAAGACTATTAAAAAACACTAGCAATGTCCAGCTAAAAATAATGCAGATCAAAGATGAGATTGTTTAGATTAATTCTATGAAGGAATGAGTGTAGCAAAAGAAAGGCAAAGTGGGTCCAATGCTGTGGCGTACCAGGTAAAGCTGCTACCTGCAGTGCTGGCATCCCTTGTGGGCGCTGGTTCGAGTCCCTCCTGCTGTACTTCGGAACATCCAGCTCTCTGCTATGGCCCGGGAAAGCAGTAGAAGTTGGCTCAAGTCCTTAGGCCCCTGCACTTGCATGGGAGACCCAGAAGAAGCTCTTGCTCCTGGCTTCGCATCACCCCAGCTCCAGCCATTGCAGCCATTTAGGGAGTGAACCTGTGCATGGAAGACCTCTCTCTTGCTCTCGTTCTCTTTCTCTTTCTGCCTCTCTGCCTTTCCAATAAGTAAATAAATCTTTAAAAAAAAAAAAAAAAGAAAAAGAAAAAGAAAAGCAAAGACAAAGGCCCACATTAGGTAATAGTAGTTTTATGGAGTGAGCAGAGAAAGAAGTACCTGTTGGTGAAAGGAATGGAAGAGAACCACAGAAATACAGAATCAATAGGGAGAGGTGTTTATTTCAGAGACCAAGTAAGAGCTAAATATAATTGAGAGGTCATTTAAAAAAATGATAACTGGGAAAAGGTAATGATTTTAGCCTAACAGAGTTGCTAATAACTTTAAAGCAGTTTCAGTTGTCGTGAAACATAGAAACCTTATTACAAGGCCCAAATACAGAGTGGTTAGGAAAGAAAGGTAGCCTAATATAACAACACCAATAGTGTGATAATTGAAAATAATCGCAGCAAACTTTCTGAGAACTTTTGTATGTCAGTCATTAACCAGAGTTTTTATTTTCTTTTTTGATTGAATTTTTTTTTCATTTAATCTTTACATAACCTTGTAAGATAGATTCTATTATTACCTTTATTTTGGGGTTAGCATATTGAGGATTCAGGAGGTCAAGGTCCCCTAACCAGCAAGTGTGAAAACAAAAATTGAACCCAGACATTCTGATTCCTCAGCCTTCATTGGAAGCCCCATTTTAAATGTTAAAAATATCTACAGGAGCAGGCTTTTTGCCTAGCAATTAAGACGCCAGTTGGAACACCCACGTCTCAACTCAAAGTACCTGAGTTCAGTTCCTGCCACCAGCTCCTGATTTCAGCTTCCTGCTAATATGGATCCTGGGAGGCAGCAGTAAAGGTTCAGAAAATTACATGGCTGCCACCCCACCCATGTGGAAGACCTGGATTGAATTTCTAGCTCTTTGCTTTGGCCTAGCTCAGACCTGGCCATTGCAGGTATTTGTAGAGCAAGCTAACAGAAGGGTGCTGTCTGTCTCTCTGTGTCTCAAATAAGTAAATAATTTTAAAAAGCTATTTAAGTATCTACAGTGCTGAAAAAAGCATGTGGCAGGGCCAGCATTATGGCACAGTGGGTCAGGTTACCACTTGTTACGCCAGCATCCCATGTTGGAGTGCCGCTTCAGATCCAGCTGTCTGCTGGTGTGCCTGGGAAGGCAGTGAAAGATGGCCCAAGGTTTGGGGCCTCTGCCACCAGGCTCCTAGATTTGACCTGTCACAGCTCTGGCTGTTGGAAGCATTTGCAGAGTGAACCGAAGGATGGAAGATCAATCAATTAATTTATCTCTCTTTCTCTCTGCCTTTGAAATAAAGTGAAAATAAATTTTTAAAGAATTTTGAATTGTTTTAGGTGTGGACTGTCACCATTCATCTGGACTCCACTGAAGTATGATTGGAATTATTTCTCCAAAAGCAAGAAACTTGGAAAACAGGATGTTATTTGAACACTAATCCTTGTTTATTAAAAATTAATAAATAGAAGCTTTTTGAGGAAAATAAATCCCTCAGTACGAATAGTAAAGTTATTATACTTTGGTGAGTAATTCTAAATTCTCTCTTTCACAGATTATCTTGCTAATCATGGACGATTAAATGAGTCTGAAGCCAGGCGAAAATTCTGGCAGATCCTCTCTGCTGTTGATTATTGTCATAGTCGAAAGATTGTGCATCGTGACCTCAAGGCTGAAAACCTCCTGCTGGATAACAACATGAATATCAAAATAGCAGGTAACTGGGACACAGCTGTCACATGATCTAATGTAAGCCATCACACTCAGTGTGGAAACGCACCCTCAAGTACAGAGTCAGGGGGCACTTCTACCTGATGACATCAAGCTTTCTCAAAGTACGCCTATGTGTAATTAAAAGTAAGAGAAGTAAATTCATTATTCATATACACAGCGGCAGGACTATACCTGAAGTTTGGTTGGTGTCCAGGTCCCTTGGGGTGGAGGGAGCTCTGCTTAAAGAGGTACATTTGTTGGAATATAAATGTGATTAGAGGGTGGGTAGGCTAGAGGAGCAGCGCAGGTTGCTGGTACTCTGACCTGCTCTCAGTTATAGCTGTTGGTAACAGTGAGTCACAGACAAAAGAAAGATGAAGTAAGATGAGAAATAATCTGAGACGTAAAAGTACCTTGCCTTGCTCTGATGAACTCTTTTCAGACTTCATCTAAAACATGGAAACTAGAGTTAGAGATTATTTCCTTTGTTTTCTTCCCACCATCTACACAATTGTAAAGATTATTTCTTTTCTATTCTGAATGTTCTCTTCACAAAGTCAAAAGTGACTCATTCAATAAATATTTATGTATTGAACTCTATACCATACCAAATACAATGCTTTGATATGTGGAAAGGATTTCCCAGTGTATAGCAAAACAACATTGTACACCCTGAATTTATACAGTTTTTATTTGTCAGAGCTGGAAAAATGCAGTAATTAGTTGCCACAAAAAAGTCTCCACAGACTGTAGTGGCAGTGTAGTTAAAAGAACATTTTCTACCTGAGAAGTTGAGGAAACTTCAGAGAAGGAACTATTTGAACTTTGGCTTCAGGGATGAGGTGTTTTTTTTTTTTGTTTGGTTGGTTTTTTTAAGATTTTATTTATTTATTTGAGAGGTAGAGTTACAGACAGTGAGAGGGAGAGACAGAGAGAAGATTTTCCATCCGCTGGTTTACTCTCCCAAATGGCTGTAACGGCTGGAACTGGGCCTATGCAAAACCAGGAGCAGGAGCTTCTTCGGATCTCCTATGTGGTGCAGGGGCCCAAGTGCTTGGGTCATCTTCTACTGCTTTCCCAGGCTATAGCAGAGAGCTGAAGAGGAGCAGCTGGAGCTAGAACAGGCACCATAGGTAGAGGATTAACCTACTGCACTACAGTGCCGGCCCCTGTTTTTTTTTGTTTTGTTTTGTTTTTAAGATTTATTTATTTACTTATTATGCTTGAAAGGTAGAGTTATAGACAGAGGGGGAGAGACAGAGTAATCTTCTATCCACTTGTTCACCCTCCAAATGAATGCATTGGCCAGAACTGGGCCAGACTGAAGCCAGGAGCTTCTTCTAGGTCTCCCACATGGGTGCAGGGGCTCAAAGACTTGGGCCATCTTCCACTGCTTTCCCAGAGGCATTAGTAGATAGCTGGACCGGAAGTAGAGCAGCCAGGTCTTAAACCAGTGCCCATATGGGATGCTGGTGCTGCAGACGATGGCATTACCTGCTGTGCCACAGCACTGGCCCCTCAGAGATGAGTTAAAAGCTTGCCAGAAGTAGGATGGTGCAGGCAATTAGAGATTGAGATGTTGGGGAACTGTAGCTTGACATTGGTTAAATGTAAAATCTTTAGGCATAGGATACTGCTACCAGAGGGACTACAGGTTTTTAAACCTCTTTTATTTGAGAGAGAGCGAGCTCCCATCCACTGATTCACTCCCACAAATGCCTGCAATGGCCAAAGCCAGGAGCCAGGAATTCAATCCAGATTTCCCACATGGATGGTGGGAACCTAACTACTTGAACCATCACCTATTACTTTCCAGGGTACACATTAGCAGGAAGCTGAAGCCAGATGTGAAACTCAGTTACTCCAGTGTGAGACATGAGCATCTTATGCCATCCTTTTTTTTTTTTTTTTTAAAGATTTGTTATTTGAAATGCATAGTTACAAAAAAAGGGAGAGAGAGGAAGAGACAGAGAGATCTTCCATCTGCTGGTTCACTCCCCAAATGGCCACAAGGGCCAGAGCTGGGGCAGTCCAAAGTCAGGAGCCAGGAGCTTCTTCAGGGTCTCCCATGTAGGTACAGGGGTCCAAGCACCTGGGCCATCCTCTGCTGCTTTCCCAGGCACATTAGCAGGGAGCTGGATTGGAAATGGGGCAGCTGAGACGAACTGGCACCCATATGGGATACCAGCACAGCAGGCAATAGCTTTACCTGATAGGCCATGGTGCCTGCCCATTTATACCATTTCTTAACCTCTAGGCCCAGCTCTGATTAAAAGCCTGGGTTAAAAGCTTAGCAGAGTTACAAGTGGTGATGTTTCATTCTACACTTTTGGAAGGGAGGCAAGCAGACCCCCAGGTGAGAGAAGCTAACCAAGGAATTATGTGTGACTAGCTGTGTTGGATACTTACTGAACTCAGTAAGTTTAGGGAGGACGTAGTCAGCCTTGGTTTCCTGTACTATGGTATAAATATAAATTTAAGCCTTTGATTTGTGCATTGAACTAACTTATTTCTATGCCAGTTCCCTTAGTTTTTGTCTTGTGCATTTAGGGGAAGGTAAATAACGTTTACTCATTTTCTTTTAAAGTCAGTGTCATGTATGTTATAGGACATCTTGTGGATTTTGAATTTTGTAATTTGTGATTTTCTTTTAAGATTTATCTATTTATTGGAAAGTCAGAGTTAGAGAGGGAGAGTTCCTCCATCTGCTGGTTCACTCCCAGATGGCTGCAATGGCCAGAACTGGAGCGATCTGAAGCCAGGAGCCAGAGCTTCTTCTGGGTCTCCCACATGGGTGCAGGAGCCCAAGGACATGGGCCATCTTCCACTGCTTTTCCAGTGAGCTGGGTCAGAAGAAGAGCAGCCAGGACTTGAACCATCACCCATATATGTTGCCAGCACTGCAGGCAGTGGCTTAAGCCACTATGCCACAGCGCCAACCCCATGTGATTTTCTCCCCCACCCCCAGAAACCTTTTATTTAAGGAATACTAACTTCATGCTTTTCATAAATACAAGTTTAGGAATTTAATGATTCTTCCCACCGTACCTGCCCTCCCATCCACATTCCCACCCTTCTTCCTCATCCCTCTCCTATTCCCATTCTTACTTTTTACTAAGATCTACTTTCAGTTAACTTTATACACATACAGTTAACTCTATACTAAGTAAAGAGTTCAACAAATTGTATAAAAAAAAAGTTCCTCAATAATCAAGGCAAGGGATATTCAAAGTCATTGCATCTCGAAGCGTTAATTTGACTTCTATAGATTTTTTTTTTTAGGATATATTTATTTATTTGAAAGTCAGAGTTACATAGAGAGAGAAGGTGAGGCGGGCGGCAGGGGGACTTCCAGCCGCTGGTTCACTCCCCAGTTGGCTGCAATGGCCGGAGCTGTGCCAATCCATAGCCAGGGGCCCAAGGACTTGAGCCATTTTCTACTGCTTTCCCAGGCCACAGCAGAGAGCTGGATCAGAAGTGGAGCAGCCAGGACTCAAACTGCTCTGTTAGTTACCATAAATCAAGGAAAACATATGATATTTGTCCTTTTGGTACTGGCTTATTTCACTAAATATGATGTTTTCTGGTTTCATCCATTTTGTTGGAAACAACAGGATGTCTTTTTTTTATTATTAATGCTGTGTAGTATTCCATAATGTATATATTCCATAATTTCTTTATCTAGTCTTCGGTTGACAGGCATTTGGGTTGATTCCATATCTTAGCTATTGTGAATTGAGGTGAAATAAACATAGGGATACAGATAACTCTTTGTATGTTGATTTCATTTCCCTTGGGTAAATTCCCAGTAGTGGGATGGCTGGGTCATGTGGAAGGTCTATATTCAAGTTTCTGAGGTATCTCCATACTGTCTTCCACATTGGCTGTACCAGTTTACATCCTACCAACAGTAGATTAGGGTACCTTTTTCCCCACTTTCTCACCAGCATTTGTTGTTTGTTGATTTCTGTATAAAAGCCATTCTAACTGGGGTAAGATGAAACCTCATTATAGTTTTGATTTACATTTCCCTGACAGCTAGTGATCCTCAGCATTTTTTCATGTGTCTGTTGGCCATTTGGATTTCCTCTTTTGAAAACTGACTGTTTAAGTCCTTTGCCCATTTCTTAACTAGGTTGTTTGTTTTGTTGTTGTTGAGTTTTTATCTCTTCATATATTTTGGATATTAATCTTTTATTAGTTCCGTTGTTTGCAAATATTTTCTCCCCTTCTGCTTCTTCACTTTACTGAGTGTTTCTTTTGCTGTACAGAAGCTTCTCAATTTGATGTGATACCATTTGTCAATTTTGGTTTTGATTGCCTGTGCTTCTGGGGTCTTTTCCAAGAACTCTTTACCTATGCCAGTGTCTTACAGGATTTCCCCAGTGTTCTCTAGTAATTTGATTGTATTGCATCTAGATTTAGGTCTTTAATCCATTTTGAGTACATTTTTGTGTAAGGTGTAAGGTAGGGGTCTTGCTTTCTACTGCTACATGTGGAGATCCAGTTTTCCCAGCACCATATGTTGAAGTGACTGCGCTTGCTGCAGGGATTGATTATAGCTCCATTGTCAAAGATAAGTGGGTTGTAGATGTGTGGTTTGATTTCTGGTGTTTCTATTCTTTTCCATTGATCTAACCATCTGTTTTTGCACCACTGCCAGCCTGTTTAGATTATAACTATCCGGTAGTATGTCTCGAAATCTGGTATTGTGATGCCTCTGCCTTTGTTTTTGCTCTTTAAGATTGCTTTAGCTATTCAGGTTCTCTAATGTTTCCATATGAATTTCACCATTTTTTTCTATATCTGTAAAGAATGTTGTTGGTATTGTGATTGGGATCACATTGAATCTGTAAAGTACTTTCAGTAGTATGGACATTTTGATGATATTGATTCTAAACTGTAAAGAAAGAAAGAGAAGAAGATACAAAATAATGGAAAAATCTTCTATGTTCATGGATTGGAAGAATCAGTCAATTGCTTGGATAGCTCAGGAAAATTGGAGCTAGTTCTTCTTTCAATGTCTGGTAATATTCAGCAGTAAAGCCATCTGGTCCCGGGCTTTTCTTTGCTGGGAGGGTCTGCATTACTGATTCAATCTCTATCTTGGTTATTGGGCTGTTTAGGTTTTCTGTGTTTTCATGGCTCTATTTAGGTAGGTTGTATGGGTCCAAGAATCTGTCCATTTCTTGTAAGTTTTCCAGCTTGCTGGCATACAGCTCTTTGTACTAATTTCTGATGATTCTTTTTATTTCTGTCATGTCTGTTATTACATTTCCTTTTTCATCTCTAATTTTATTTGGGTCCTTTTTTTTTTTTTGTTAGTTTGGCCAGTGGTCTGTCAGTTTTGTTTATTTTTTCAAAAAACCAGCTTCACATTTCACTGATCTTTTGTATGGTTTTTGGTGTCAATTTCATTTATTCTCTAATTTTAATAGTTTCTTTTCTCATACTAATTTTGCTTTGGTTTGCTGTGTTTTTCTGGGTCCTTGAGATGCATTGATAGCTCATTTATTTGGTGCCTTTTCAATTTCTTAATGTAGGTACCAATTGCTATAAACTTTCCTCTTAACACTGGTTTTACTGTATCACATAAGTTTTTTTTAACTTTGGAAATTTATATTTATTAAATAAAAGTAGAGCTTTAGGATTACAGTGGCTTCCCCCCCCCCCATAACTTCCCTCCCACCCGCAACCCTTCCATCTCCCGCTCCCTCTTCCATTCAGTTCACATCAAGATTCATTTTCAATCATCTTTATATACAGAAGATCAATTTAGTATATATTAAGTAAAGATTTCTACAGTTTGCACCCACAGAAACACAAAGTGTAAAGTACTATTTGAGTGCTAGTTAAAGCATTAATTTACATTGTATAACACATTAAGGACAGAGATCCTACATGGGGAGTAAGTGCACAGTGACTCCTGTTGTTGACTTACCAATTGACACTCTTGTTTATGGCATCAGTAATCACCCTAGGCTCTTGTCATGAGTTGCCAAGGCTATGGAAGCCTTTTGAGTTCGCCAACTCCGATCTTATTTAGATAAGGTCATAGTTGAAGTGTAAGTTCTCTCCTCCCTTCAGAGAAAGGTACCTCCTTCTTTGATGGCCCGTTCTTTCTACTGGGATCTCATTCACAGAGATCTTTTGTTTAGGTTTTTTTATTCTTTTAATTTTTTTACTTTTTATTTTTTTGCCAGAATGTCTTGGCTTTCCATGCCTAAAATACTCTCATGGGCTCTTCAGCCAGATCCGAATGCCTTAAGGGCTGATTCTGAGGCCAGAGTGCTGTTTAGGACATGTGCCATTCTATGAGTCTGCTGTGTATCCCGCTTCCCATGTTGGATTGTTCTCTCCCTTTTTTATTCTATCAGTTAGTATTAGCAGACACTAGTCTTGTTTATGTGATCCCTTTGACTCTTTTGTTTGTTTGTTTGTTTTTGACAGGCAGAGTGGACAGTGAGAGAGAGAGACAGAGAGAAAGGTCTTCCTTTACCGTTGGTTCACCCTCCAATGGCCGCTGCGGCCGGCGCACCACGCTGATCCAAAGCCAGGAGCCAGGTGCTTCTCCTGGTCTCCCACGCAGGTGCAGGGCCCAAAAACCTGGGCCATCCTCCACTGCACTCCCTGGCCACAGCAGAGAGCTGGCCTGGAAGAGGGGCAACTGGGACAGAATCCAGCACCCCGACCGGGACTAGAACCTGGGGTGCTGGCGCTAATAGGATTAGCCTATTGAGCCACAGCACCAGCCCCTTTGACTCTTAATCCTTTCATTATGATCCATTGTGAACTGAAACTGATTACTTGGACTAGTGAGATGGCATTGGTAAATGCCACCTAGAAGGGATTGAATTGGAATCCCCTGGCATGTTTCTAACTCTACCATTTGAGGCAAGCCCAATTGAGCATGTTCCAAACTGTACATCTCCTCCCTCTCTCCCTCTCTTATTCCCACTTATATTTAACAGGGATCACTTTTCAGTTAAATTTGAAAACCTAAGAAGAGTTGTGTGTTAATTAAAGAGTTCAACCTATAGTATTAAGTAGAACAAAAAACAATACTAAAAGGTATAAAGTTGTTCCTCGACAGTCAGGACAAGGGCTGGTCAAGTCATTGTTTCTCATAGTGTCCATTTCACATCAACCAGTTTCCTTTTAGGTGCTCGGTTGTCACTGATCAGGGAGAACATATGGTATGTGTCCCTTTGGGACTGGCTTATTTCACTCAGCATGATGCTTTCCAGATTCCTCTGTTTTGTTGTAAATGACTGGATTTCATTGTTTTTGACTGCTGTATAGTATTCTATAGAGTACGTATCCCATAATTTCTTTATCCAGTCTACTGTTGATGGGCATTTAGGTTGATTCCAGGTCCTAGCTATTGTGAATTGAGCTGCAATAAACATTAAGGTGCAGACAGCTTTTTTGTTTGCCAATTTAATTTCCTTTGGGTAAATTCCAAGGAGTGGGATGGCTGGGTTGTATGGAAGGGTTATATTCAGGTTTCTGAGGAATCTCCCGACCAACTTCCACAGTGGCTTGACCAGTTTGCATTCCCACCAACAGTGGATTAGTGTCCCTTTTTCCCCACATCCTCGCCAGCATCTGTTGTTGGTAGATTTTAGAATGTGAGCCATTCTAACTGGGGTGAGATGAAACCTCGTTGTGGTTTTGATTGGCATTTCCCTGATTGCTAGTGATCCTGAACATTTTTTCATGTGTCTGTTGGCCATTTGGATTTCTGCTTTTGAAAAATGTCTGCTTAGGTCCTTGGCCTATCTCTTGAGTGGGATGTTTGTTTTGTTGTTTTGGAGTTTCTTGATCTCTTTGTAGATTCTGGTTATTAATTCTTTATCTGTTGCATAGTTTGCGAATATTTTTTCCCATTCTGCCAGTTGCCTCTTCACTTTTCTGACTGTTTCTTTTGCAATACAGAAACTTCTCAATTTGATGCAATCCCAATTGTTCATTTTGGCTTTGACTGTCTGTGCCTCCAGACTTCTTTCCAAGAAGTCTTTGCCAGTGCCAATATCTTGCAGGGTTTCTCCAATGTTCTCTAATAATTTGATGGTGTCGGGTCATAGATTTAGATCTTTAATCCATGTTGAGTACATTTTTGTGTAAGGTGTAAGGTAGGGGTCTTGCTTCATGCTTCTGCACGTTGAAATCCAGTTTTCCCAGCACCATTTATTGAATAGACTGTCCATGCTCCTGTAATTGGTTTTAGATCCTTGATCAAATATAAGTTGGCTGTAGATGTTTGGATTGATTTCTGGTGTTTCAATTCTGTTCCATTGGTCTATCCATCTGTTTCTGTACTAGTACCATGCTGTTTTGATAACAACTGCCCTGTAGTATGTCCTGAAATCTGCTATTGTGATGCCTCTGGCTTTGTTTTTGTTGTACAAGATTGCTTTAGCTAGCTATTCGAGATCTCCTGTGTCTCCATATGAATTTCAGCATCATTTTTTCCAGATCTGAGAAGAATGTCTTTGGTATCCTGATTGGTATTGCATTGAATCTATAAATTGCTTTTGGGAGAATGGACATTTTGATGATATTGATTCTTCCAATCCATGAGCATGGAAAATTTTTCCATTTTTTGGTATCCTCTTCTATTTCTTTCTTTAAGATTTTGTAATTCTCATCATAGAGATCTTTAATATCCTTGGTTAAGTTTATTCCAAGGTATTTGATTGTTTTTGTGGCTATTGTAAATGGGATTGATCTTAGGAGTTCTTTCTCAGCCATGGCATTGCCTGTGTATACAAAGGCTGTTGATTTTTGTGCATTGATTTTATATCCTGCTACTTTGCCAAACTCTTCTATGAGTTCCAATAGTCTCTTAGTAGAGTTCTTTGGATCCCCTAAATAAAGAATCATATCATCTGCAAAGAGGGATAGTTTGAGTTCTTCCTTCCCAATTTGTATCCCTTTAATTTTTTTTCTTGCCTGATGGCTCTCGCTAAAACTTCCAGAACTATATTGAATAGCAGTGGTGAGAGTGGGCATCCCTGTCTGGTACCAGATCTCAGTGGAAATGCTTCCAGCTTTTCCCCATTCAATAGGATGCTGGCCGAGGGCTTTTCATAAATTGCTTTGATTGTATTGAGGAATGTTCCTTCTATACCCAATTTGCTTAGAGTTTTCATCATGAAAGGGTGTTGTATTTTATTGAATGCTTTCTCTGCATCTATTAAGATAATCATATGGTTTTTCCTCTGCAGTTTGTTAATGTGGTGTATCACATTGATTGATTTGCGAACATTGAACCATCCCTGCATACCAGGGATAAATCCCACTTGGTCTGGGTGGATGATCTTTCTGATGTGTTGTTGCATGCTATTGGCCAGAATTTTATTGAGGATTTTTACGTCTATGTTCATCAAGGATATTGGTCTGTAATTTTCTTTCAATGCTGCATCTTTTTCTGGCTTAGGGATTAAGGTGATGCTGGCTTCATAGAAAGAATTTGGGAGGACTCCCTCTTTTTTGATTGTTCTGAATAGTTTGAGAAGAATTGGAGTTTCTGATGAGAATGCAGCTGAGAGTCTAATTGGAGATCCTCTGAAAGTAATCTGGTGTTTTCTCTAGGGCACATTTTAGAATCTTTTCTTAATGTTTATTTCTGAAGAGTTTGATTACAATGTGTCATGGTAAAGATCTTTTCTGGTCATGTCTGTTAGGAGTTCTATGTGCTTCCTCTACTAATATGTCCCTTTCTTTCTCTAAATTAGGAAAGTTTTCTATATTATTTCACTAAAAAGGTCTTCTAATCCATTCTCTCTTTCCACACCTTCAGGTACACCTAAGACCTATATGTTGAGTCGTTTGATAGTATCCCCTAAATCTGCAATGCTGTTTTTTAGGTTTTTTTTTTTTATTTCTTTTTTTTGGGGGGGGTCTGACTGTAAAATTTCCAAAGATTTGTGTTCTAACTCAGATATTCTTTCTTCTGCCTCACTGAGTCTGTTGTTAAGACCTTCTACCATACTTTTTATTTGTTTTGTTGAATTCTTTGTTTCCAATATTTCATTCATTTTGATTTCTCTCTTTTTTTATATTATTTTTTTTGACAGGCAGACTGGACAGTGAGAGAGAGAGACAGAGAGAAAGGGCTTCCTTTTTCCATTGGTTCACCCCCCAGTGGCCGCTCCAGGGGCGCACTGCGTCCGGCGCACCGCGCTGATCCAAAGCCAGGAGCCAGGTACTTCTCCTGGTCTCCCATGCGGGTGCAGGGCCCAAACACTTGGGCCATCCTCCACTGCACTCCCGGGCCACAGCAGAGAGCTGGACTGGAAGAGGAGCAACCGGGACAGAATCCGGCGCCCCGACCGAGACTAGAACCCGGGGTGCTGGCACCACAGGCAGAGGATTAGCCTAAAGAGCCGTGGCACCGGCCTTGATTTCTCTTTAAAATCTCAATTTCATGAGAAAAAATTCATTTATGTCATGTACAGATTTCTTTAGCTCATGATTTGTTTCTAATTCCTTCTAAGTAATCCTATGGTCAACTTTTCGAATTCTGTTCCTGGCATTTTGTCAGTCTCTTCTTTATCTCATTCAAGTATTGAAGTGTTGTGTTCTGTTGGGGGCATCATGTTGTCTTCCTTATTCTTGTTTCTTGAATTGCTACATTTATTATTAGGCATTCGTGGTGATACTTGTTGGGTTTTTGTTTTGTTTTGTTTACCACCTGTGATGGCTTTTATCTTTGAACTATGCCTCTGTGGCTTATTGAAGTGTCTTCCCTTTCAGTGGATAACCAGAGGCACGTGCTGAATGTGGTCAGGGAGTTCTGTTCAGTGCTTTAGGGTGAGGGGAGTGACTAAGGTGACACCCAAGTTTGGCTGGTAAATCTCTCTCTCTCTTTCTTTTTTTTTTTTTTTTTTTTTCCAGAGGGGAGGTTGTTCAGCTCACACTCACCTCCTCTCAGAGGAGACCAATGCCTGGGTGCTAGCCCCAGCGTGTGAAGTTTTCATCCATGCTACCACAAGAACCACACAAAGGATCCATATAGTCCTTGGTGTGAACACAGATCCTGCAGCAATGACCCTCACCAGAGAATCAAGGCGCCCGGAGCAGGTGGAGCCAATCACAGTGACTGCCCAAAGTCCTAGCCACACCCTGTGCCATTCCACGCAGCTACAGTGTTTTCACAGTCCCAACGCACAAGGCTCCCACAGTCACAAGCTCCCAGCCCTCTGTCAGTTCTCCCAACCAGACATGCATCTCCTCTCAACTGGTTGTTGGACATGTGGACACGAGGTGGCACCGCTATTGCACATGTCCAAAATGGCGCCCATCCTTTCTCAGCTAATTACAAGATGCCGGTGCTGGGTGGTCAGGTAGAGAGAAATGTACCCCCTTTTTTTCCCTCTAGGTTGACAGGTACACTGCCTCCCACAGGGCTCCAAGCCAGACTCCCACCAGGCTCTTCCCGCAGCTTTATCACCAATGGCTTGGGCTGCTGCATTCTGGCCTCACTTCACTCCAAAGCTAGTGCTGAGGCTCTCGGCTGCTGCGGTAATGAGTCGTGCGTGTCCACACCCCTGTGTAGGTCCACAGTGTCCCTCAAATTTGCAGGGAGTTTCCTCTACCATTTTCTCCCTAACTTCCCTGAGACTGCCATGATTTTCTTTTCTAATGATATTGCCTGAAAAAGACAAAGTGTTTCGTTAAGTCAATTTGTTATATTCCCATTTTTTGTTGTGCAAATGCGATACATGGTATTAGGGTGTTTCCATAGTTTTTAAAATGTGTGGTCACTTCATACATCTATGGTTTTCTTCCTTCATTTCCTCTTTAGCCCTTCCATTTGGTTCTATTCATTTTAGTCCTTTTTGTCAACCTTTTATAATGCATTTAATTGGAATATTTTTTGTTAACTTCTTGAAAATATCAGCTACCCTAAAATTGTCTTTTTCAGAGAAGGTTGTTTTTCTTTTTTGTAGAAAAAATTACCAAAGCAAAAAATTCACAAAAACAATAACCCAACCTCATTCTAGGAGTCATTAGGCATAAAAGGGTTAAAAGTGTGACTCATATACCACAGGAAATACAAAGTGCCTTGTTACTTGAAAAGAAAATGTCAAAAGAAGATACCAAAGAAAGTTGCAATCAAAAAATACGAAATATTACTCTAACATTGTAACCAACATTTGCCTGGCAATGGTAGGTCTACTGTAATTCTGGCCTAAAATAGAAGTAGGTCAGCTCAGGGTTTCTAATGTCATTATGTGATATCTGGATTTTTTGTTTTGTTTTTTGTTGCTGTTTTATTCCTATTTTTTGAATACCTAAACTTTATGGCCTTCTAATTATTTAGAAGACAGGTACGAAATGAAATACCTAAAGTTGTCTCCTAGGTTAAGATAGTAGAAAAACTAACATTTAGTTGAGTCCTTACTGTTTTCAAGTGCTCTGTTAGGTACCTATATCATTTTATCTTCACAACAGCCTCAGGATCTCAATTGCCAGGTTTCAGAAAGATTAAACAGTTTGCTCAGATAACACAGATAACAAGAACAGACCTGTAATTCAAATTTAGATCAGCGTGAACCACATCATTGCTTCCTCTATTCCACCAGGTCGAAGTTCTAAGTACTGTATCAGTTGTTCCTCTAGAGGAACGCACCAATTGCATGTTGGGGTCCATCTTTCTGTGTTTATACATTTGGTATTCCTGCTGCCATTCCTCACAGGTGGAGACACTGCATATCTAAGCACTCACATGTTTTTACCATCCGTTTTTTCTCTGCATTTTAAAAGATTAATTTTATGTTTGAGAGAGTTAGAGAAAGGTGGACAACACAGAGGTCTTCCATCCACTGGTTCACTCCCAAAATGGCCACAATGGCCAGAGCTAAGCTGGTCTGAAACCAGGAGCTTCTTCCGGGTCTCCCACGTGGGTGCAGGGGCCCAAGGACTTGAGCCATCTTCTACTGCTTTCCCAGGCCATAGCAGAGAGCTGGATCAGAAGTGGAGCGGCCAGGACTCAAACTGGTGCCCATATGGGATGCTGGCGCTGCAGGCTGGGGCTTTAACCCGCTGAGCCACAGAGCATTTCCCAGTGAAAAAAAATTTAACTATGCTTCAATCCCAAGGAGTTAATCAAGTAAAGAACCAGACCTTTAAGTAAATATAACATGAAAAGGTTATTGTTTTCAAGGCCGTGAGGCCAAGAGAAAGACTAACTCTGCCTGAAAGAATCAGGGAAATTATTAGCTAAGATTTGATTAACAAAAAAGTATTTGTGGTGGGATTGAAAGTGAGGTGAATGGAGAGAAAGAGAAGGAAAGGTAGAGTTAGGGGATGGAGTTGCTGCTCCAAGTGGGTGGGTCATACATGCAAAGCAGACACCAGCAAAGGCTCGGAGTGTTTACAGGCCTGAGCTAGTGGAATATATCTGCCAGAGAGGAATGATGGGGAAAGAGCCGAGACAGGTAGGCGGGGACTACATCGTGAAGGATTCCACCTGCTATAAAGCATTTAGATGCATTCCAATGTCTTTGAGGAATTTCTCTCCGATATTTATTTTTACCCACAGATTTTTTTTTATAACTTTTTGACAGTCTTGCTTACCTTTAAGAACATTATTTTCTGATCTCTTGAGAATTCTTGAATTTTAAAAACATCTAATACATGAGAAAGATTTTCTTCATGGAAAGAAATTGCAAGAATCCGTAATAAAATACAAAATTATTCCTTCAAATTAAATTTTTCTACTTCTTTTACTTTTGAAGATATTTCTCATTTTAACTGATACATAAAAATTGTACATGCTTATGGAGTACCATGAGATATTTTGATATGTGTATGCATTATTATGTGTATTACACATTATTATGTGTATTACATTATTATGTAATGTTCAAATTAGGGTAAACATCTTTATCTCTGCAAACATTTTTTATTTGTTTATGATTATATCCAAAATCTTTTTTTTTTCTGGCTTTTAAGAAAATGTATATACAGGGGCCGGCACTGTGGCATAGTGAGTAAAGCCACCGCCTGCAGTGCTGGCATCGCATATAGGCACTGGTTCAAATCCCAGCTGCTCCACTTCCGATCCAGCCCTCTGTTATGGCCTGGGAAAGTAGTAGAGGATGGCCGAAGTCCTTGGGCCCCTACACACACGGGGAGACCCAGAAGAAGGCCCTTGCCCCTGGCTTCAGATCAGCCTCGCTACGGCTATTGGAGCCATTTGGGCTGTGAACCAGCAGATGGAAAATCTCAATCTCAATCAATCTCTCTCTCTCTCTCTCTCTCTCTCTGCCTCTGTGTAACTCTGGTTTTCAATAAATAAATATTTCTAAAAATGTGTATACAGTACAGTATCATTACCTGTAATCACCATACTCTGCAATAGAGCACCAGAACTTCTTAGCCCCTATCTAACTGTAATTTAGTAACTGCTCATCAACCATTCCCCACTACTCCCTCCACCTCATTCTCCCCAGCCTCTGGTAACCACCATCCTACACTTAATTTCTTTGAAATCGGCCCTTTCAGATCCCACATATCAGTGAAATCCTGTGGCACTTGGCTTATTTTACCTAGCATAGTGACCTCCAGTTCCTTCCATGTTATTGCACTTGACAAAATTTCACCTTTTGCCACGGAATAATATTCCTTTGTGTGCATGCACCACATTTTATCAGTTCATCAGTGGATGGACACTTTGGTTGTTCCTATTTCTTGGCTGTTGTGAATAGTGCTGCAATAAACATTAGAGTACAGATGTCTCTTTGACAGACTGATTTCATTTTTCTTAGTTGAATATCCAGTAGTAGGATTGCTGGATTATATAGTAGTTCTATTTTTAATTTTTTGAGAAATTTTCATACTCTTTACCACAATGGCTGTACTAATTTACATTCCCACCAAAAGTATTCAAGGGTTCCTTTTTCATGACATCCTCACCAGCACTTGTTATTTTTTGTCTTTTTGGCAATAGTCGCCCTTACTGGAATGAGGTGATATCTCAATGTAGATTTTTTTTATTTAAAGGAATTTATCATTATATTACATTCTCAAATGCATGATAATCACTACAACAGAATTTTTCTCTATTCTCATATTACTGTGATACTAATACAAAGAACAGATTAAGTGTAGTTCCTAGAGACAATTCTTAGAATCTAATGATACTTCCCATCCTCCTTCTTTCCTTCCTCCCTCATTGTAGTTTTGATTAGCATTTCCATGATGATTAGTGATGTTGTGCTTTTTCATGTACCTATCAGCTGTTTGTATGTCTTGCTTTTGAGTTTTTGGAGTTCCTTATATATTCTTGTTATTAATCCCTTGTCAGATTATAAATTGCAAATATAACTTTTCATTTTTAAATTTTAATTGTATATAATTGTGGAGCACAGTGTGACAATTTGGTGCACATATATGATGTATAATGATGAAATCAGAGTAGTTAGCATTTCCATCTCCTTAAACATTTTTAAAATTTTTTGATTAACATAGAATAATTGTACATACAGTGTGACATCTCAGTATTTGTATGTGGTGTGTACTGATCAAATCAGAATGGTTAACATTTCTGGAGATATCTAGTTACCTTATTTGAATATATGAATTCTTTTAGCCATCTTATATGTTGAAATTGAAAAGAAACACAAACCAAAACTAGGTCTAAATTAAAATATTTTCATTTATAAAACTGAAAATGGAATGGAAATATCAGAAATGATTCATTTATACTTTGAGATCAGCATCTAATTTATGCGCCCCCAGGGGGTGGGCTCTACTGAGCCAAGAATTCACCCACACCGGTGTGTGCTTGCTGCCTCAATCATGACCTCCAACCTTTGTAAATACCAGTGTTAGGACAGTCAGAGTAAGAGGCTGTCTGCAGCCGTGTTGTCTTTCAGTGGTTTTAGTAATTGCAGTACTGTTTCCTCCTAGCTGTTTTGGCTACGCTATTGCGGCATTAGAAGTTGAGATTAAATAGGTGAAGGACATTTGTTTTCCAGGTTTCCCAGTCTGAAATGTTTGTAATAAATACTTAGATAAGGATAAAAATGTATGAATTGCTTGGAGGTTTTCAGAAAATAATCACAATCCAAACAGGACTTCACGTAAAGTACTGAGTTTGGAAACAGAGAGTACTGGTGCAAACTCTGGCTGTGCCACATAGAAGCTGTGACCCAGGGCTGATTATTTAACTTCTCTGTGCCTAGGTTTCTATATCTAATAGGTAGAAATTAATCTGTTTTCCAGGAACATTGTAGAGATTAGTGATGATGGGGGGGGGCAATATAGGATAATAGGTATGAGTGTGGGCTGTAGAGCCAGGCTAACTGGGTTTGAGTCATGGCTCTGCCACTACTACCTGCATGACCTTGGACACATTTCCTAATCTTTCTGTTCTCAGTTTTCTTATCTCAAAAGGGGGAATGATATAAGTTCATATCTCATAGTGGTTATTACTTGAGTTAATATTTGCAAAGTACTTAAAACAGTCCATGGTACATAGTGCAATCTAAGTGTTTCTTAAATAAATTGTTAATTAAAGCTCCTGGCACATATAAACACTCAGTAAAGGCTAGCTATTGTTTTATTCAATGTACAGTTGATTCTATGTGAAAACAAACTGTAATTTTTGATAATGTAGCCTCCTTCAGTATGTTTTCTTTTAATTTAATTGTTTATTTGAAAGACAGAATTACAGAGGCAGAGGCAGAGAGAAAAATAGGTCTTCCTTCTGCTGGTTCACTACCCAAATTACCCAAATGACTGCAACGGCCGGGGCTGGGCCAATCCAAAGCCAGGCGCCAAGAGCTACATGGGTGCAGGGGCCCAAGGACTTGGGCCATATTCTTTTTTTTTTTTTTTTTTTTTTGACAGGCAGAGTAGACAGTGAGAGAGAGAGAGACAGAGAGAAAGGTCTTCCTTTGCCGTTGGTTCACCCTCCAATGGCCACCACGGCTGGCGCGCTGCGGCCAGCGCACCGTGCTGATCCGATGGCAGGAGCCAGGTGCTTCTCCTGGTCTCCCATGGGGTGCAGGGCCCAAGGACTTGGGCCATCCTCCACTGCACTCCCTGGCCACAACAGAGAGCTGGCCTGGAAGAGGGGCAACCAGGACAGGATCCAGCATTAGGCCATCTTCTACAGCTTTCTCAAGCCATAGCAGAGAGCTGAATTGAAAGTGGAGCAGGGGCCGGCGATGTGGCATAGTGGGTAAAGCTGCTGCCTGCAGTGCTGGCATCCAATGTGGGCGTCAGTTCAAGTCTTGGCTGCTCCGCTTATGATCCAGCTCTCTGCTGTGGCCTGGGGAAGCGGTGGAAGATGGCCCTGGTCCTTGGGCCCCTGCACCCACGTGGGAGACCTGGAGGAAGCTCCTGGCTCCTGGCTTCAGATTGGCACAGCTCTGGCCATTGTGGCCAGTTGGGGAATGAGCCAGCAGATGGAGGATTTCTCTGTCTCTGTCTCTCTCTCTCTCTCTCTCTCTCTCTCTCTGCCTCTCCTTCTCTCTGTGTGTAACTTTGACTTTCAAATAAATAAATATTAAAAAAATAAAAGTGGAGCAGCCAGGATTCAAACTGGCCCCCATATGGGATGCTGGCACTGCAGGCAGCAGCTTTTACCTGTTACACTGCAGCGCCAGCCTCGTGTTTGTTTTTTAAATTAGCCAAGGCTTTAGAGCCTTATTAATACAAATCTTAGAGGAATAAGGAAAGTTTATAACTTTAATTCTAAATTGCCTCTGCTTGATGCAAATTGATTTTTTGAGAAACTTTAAATGTAATTAGTAGTGTGGTATTAGCCTGATTAATCTGACCAGTGCCTCACTTGGCTTGTCTTTAGCACAAGAATGCTCCCTTTCTGGTTTGATGCAGCAGCCCATCTTCTCTTGTCATTGCTTCTAACAACCTTCCTACTTTGAAGAAGACCTTGAGACAGGTCTACCATATATATAATTCCTGTTTTATGCCCTGGAACTGAAAAGGGGTAGGGGAAGCGAAGACAGTGTTTATTGGAAAAACTTCTTTTATTTATTTATTTTTTATTTTTATTTTTTGACAGGCAGAGTTACACAGTGAGCGAGAGAGACAGAGAGAAAGGTCTTCCTTTGCCATTGGTTCACCCCCAAAGTGGCCGCTATAGCTGGTGCACTGCGCCGATCCGAAGCCAGGAGCCGGGTGCCTCATCCTGGTCTCCCATGCGGGTGCAGGGACCCAAGCACCTGGGCCATCCTCCACTGCACTCCCAGGCCACAGCAGAGAGCTGGACTGGAAGAGGGGCAACCGGGACAGAATCCGGTGCCCTGACCGGGACTAGAACCCGGTGTGCCGGCACCACAGGCGGAGGATTAGCCTAGTGAGCCGCAGCACCGGCCAGAAAAACTTCTATTGAAAAGTCTTCCATTTGTTGCTTTTCTACCAATAGTCTTTTGTAGTCTAAAAAGAGTTTTGCATCCATAAATTGAACTTCGTGTCTTTCAGTCCTAATTAGTACTAGCAGATTTTTAGCCTGGAATGTGGAAGAGATCTCAGTGGGTTTGGTTGGCTTTGGTTTGGCCCCTCTTCACCCCCTTCCCACTCTACCTGCTGGTATTCCGTTTGGACTAAGAAAGATCATTTGTTTGCTTGTTAGCTCATTGAACTTTCTGATTGGACAAATAGATGGTTCACTCTGGTCAGGAGGATCACATTTCATCCTAACTGTGATGGTTCTTCTCTCACTCTCCTGTCAGGCGGGCAGAGTGACTGATGTTTGGAAGTGAACTATGCACCTGGCCTTTACCATACAGTGAGGTCAGTGTTGGCTGATCAGTGTGCCACTTGTGCAATGGGTCCACTGCATCGCTGTCACTCTCCTACCTTTCATTATCAGCTTTGATTTCCTCATAATTGTCTTCTTCGTGCCTCTTAAAATAATTATAAAGGATGTGTAACTCATCTTTGAGGCTGGATAGCTGAATTCTACTGGTAAGTTTAGAAACAGGGATAAATTTAACCCTAAAGCCATCTGCTGATCTGTAGGAGGATTTTTTAAATTATAAATTAGACATTGTAACACTGCTGGAGATTCAGAATTGCCTTGGTTGTGCTGATTCCTAGAAATTATTTACATTTTCTTAGCTTGAAGACAGGTTTTCAGTGTTTTGGTTTTTTTCCCCATTTTGAAAAAAGTGAGTTAATTTACCTCACAGTTTCTCCTATTTAGTCTTTTTTTTTTTTTTAAAGAAGATTTATTTATTTTTACTTGAAACTCAGAGTTACACAGAGAGCGAACGAGAGGCAGAGAGAGAGGTCTTCCATCCACTGGTTCACTCCCCAATTGGCTGCATCGGCTGAAATTGCTCTGTGTGCACAGCTCCAAAGCCAGGAGCCAGGAGCTTCTTCCAGGTCTCCCATGCAGGTGCAGGGGCCCAAGGACTTGAGCCATCTCCTACTGCTATTCCAGGCCATAGCAGAGAGCTGGATCAGAAGTGGAGCAGCTGGGTCTCCAACCTGTGCCCATATCGGATGCCAGCGCTTTAGGCCAGGGCATTAACCCGCTGTACCATAGCACCGGCCCTCCTAGTCTTTATGTCATTTAAATGAAAATCCTGAAAGTATATAGTGGCCAGCGCCGCGGCTCACTAGGCTAATCCTCCACCTTGCGACGTCGGCACACCGGGTTCTAGTCCCGGTTGCCCCTCTTTCAGGCCAGCTCTCTGCTGTGGCCAGGGAGTGCAGTGGAGGATGGCCCAAGTGCTTGGGCCCTGCACCCCATGGGAGACCAGGAGAAGCACCTGGCTCCTGCCATTGGATCAGCGCGGTGCGCCGGCCACAGCGCGCCGGCCATGGCGGCCATTGGAGGGTGAACCAACAGCAAAGGAAGACCTTTCTCTCTGTCTCTCTCTCTCTCACTGTCCACTCTGCCTGTCAAAAAAAAAAAAATGTATTTACTAATTATAACCATTTTGTAGTAGTAAACACTGATATACTGTTTAACATTTTCTGTATCATTTTCACCACTTCTGTTTATTCTGTTTCCTGGCTACTCAAAGACCAGCAGCATAAGTTTGTAAGAAATGCTGAATCTCATGCTCAACCCTTGAGCTACTGTATTGGAATCTGACTGTTAGCATTTTCCCCAGGTTATTTATATGTGTGTTGATGTTTGGCCGATTTCAATATTTTATTTCAGCAGACAACAGAATTCTCAATTGTGTGTGGTTCCCCCTTAGACAGAAATCATCAGGATCATTTTATTTACCCTATGCAAGGCCCTGTTGTTGCTAAAGCATTGACCCTTTGCTAATGTTGTTTGAGTACTGATAGTTTATATAAATTTGTGATGACAGTAATAATAGTCTGATTATCAGGAAAATTCAAGTCAATCAACTTTCAAAATACAGAGCAGGAAGCCTAACAGCATTTCCAGTATATGAGCAGATATATCCATGATCTGTTCCTGATTAGATAGAAGAGATAAAGGACTCAGCTTTTAAGACCTACTGAATTTCCATGAGTTAGTAACTGATCTGTGGCTAAAAACTACCTCAAATGCTCATTTGTATAAATATTTCAGCCACATAAAAACCAGGTGAGAGAGTATGGATATGTCAGTGAATCTCAAAATCTTTGGTAGACTAAAACCTTGGAGTATATGCCTTAGTGTTTTGAGGATGAGAGCATGTATCTTCTAAACATTAAAAGGACAAGGTGCATCCACCTAGCACATCATGTTTTTTGTTGTTGTTGTTTGGGGTTTGTTTTTTTTTTTGTTTTTTTTTTTTAAGATTTTATTAATCTGAGAGGCAGAGTTACAAACACAGAGAAGGAGAGACAGAGAGAAAGGTCTTCCACCTGCTGGTTCATTCTCCAGATAGCCACAATGGCCAGAGCTGGGCCAATCTGAAGCCAGGAACCAGGAGCTTCCTCTGGTCTTACACATGGGTACAGGGACCCAAAACTTGGGCCATCTTCTACTGCTTTCTTGGGCCATAGCAGAGAGCTGGATCAGAAGAGGAGCAGCTGGGACTCGAAGTGGCGCCTGTGTGGGATTTCAGTGCCTTGAAGAAAGGTTTAGCCCACTACAGCACAGCACCAGCCCATGTCATGCATTCTTTTGGGGGATTATTTTCACTTTATTTGCAATGTAGAGAGATAGAGACAGAGATCTTCTGTCCAGTGGTTCATTTTCCAAATGCCTGCAAAAGTTGAGGCTGGATAGGCTGAAGTTGGTGGCCAGGAACTTCATCTGAGTCTCCCACATGGGTAGAAGGACCCAGGGACTTGAGCCATCATCTGCAGTTTACCAGGATGCATTGACAGGAAGCTGGATTGGAAGCAGAGGGGGGATTCGAACCCAGACACTTCCTTATGGGATGTGAGTGTCCTGAGTGGCAGGTTTTTTTTTTTTTTTTAATTTGTTTATTTGCATGCATTTCATGAATTCAACATTAGGAACATAAAACAAGTTATTGCATCTCAAAGGTTATTTCACTTTTTTCCCTTCCTCTTTTCCCTCCCTTCCTCCCCCTTCTTTCCTTTTAGAAATTTAATTATCTTTAAAGAAGAACCCAAGAATGATACATCTTTTGCAAGCTCTTAGACATAGCTATAATTTATGAGATATATGAATATCCTCCACTTAACATACTAAAAGGAAGTGATTCTTAAGAACAAGTTTTGCTATTAAGTCTCATGATACAACTCTTTGAAGACGTAGGTCCTGCATTGGAAGTTAGTGCACAGTGACTCTTGTTGTTTATTTAACAATTAACACTCATATATGATGTCAGTGATCACCTGAGGCTCTTGACATGAGCTGCCTAGGCTGTAGAAGCCTTTTGGATCCACTAACTCAACAAGGCCATAAGCAAAGTGGAAGTTCTCTCCTCCCTTCAGAGAAAAATACATCCCTCTTTGGTGGCTGCTTCTTTACACTAGGGTCTCACTCACAGAGAACATATTTTTCCAGAGTGCCTAAAATGCTCCCCTGGGCTTTTCAGCCAGACCAGAATGCCTTAAGGGCTGATCCTGAGGTCAGAGTGCTACTTAAAGTGATTGTCATTCCATGAGTCTGCTGTATAAATTTGCATGCATTTCATAAATACAGCATTAGGAACATAGTAATTCTTTATACTGTACCTGTCCTCCCACCCCTCATCCTCTTCCCTCTCCTGTTCCTTGTCCTATTTTTCACAGATATATTTTCATTTAACCTTATGTACAGAGGATTAACTCTGTTGTAAGTAAAGAGTTCAGTGCTTTGTGTAAGAAGGAAAAAGAAAAAGAAAGAAAACAACAACAGCAAAAAACTGTTCCTCAACAGTCCAGACAAGGGCTTTATATATTTTGGTTATTAATCCTTTATTGGTCATATAGTTTGCAAATATTTTCTCCCATTCTGTCGGTTACCTGAGTGGTATCTTAACTACTATACTGTCTACTCCTTTATCATGTATTCTTAAAATGAAATATAGATTCCAAAAATGAATTGAGGTCTGTATTTCTGAAAATTATTCTGTAATATACGGAAAGCCCTCATTTTTCAGCTGCTGCTGGCACAGGGATAAATTAGGAAATCTCTCACCTCCATTAAACATAAAGATTTTTCCTGAGTTTGTAAGAGCTTTATCTCTGATTTTAAGTTGTATTGAGCTTCTGATTAGTGGCACCCTTGGAACATCTATACGTAGTTTAAAAAAAAAAACTGGCTTCAAATTCAGGTGTTTAAACATTGGCCAGGTTATTTGCATCTGTAGGTACATGGACAAGTCAATAAAAATATCTAGGGCCTAGTCTTAATTTCTTTTTAGCATTCCTCAACAGAAGCAACCAGGGCCTCTTGGAGAAGTAAATTCAAGATGGAGGCAGGGAAAATACAAAATGAGCTTGGACCATCTTTTGGTGCCAGAGAAAAGGATATGCTTAAAATAAAATAAAATGTTAAAAACTGAGAACATGTTGAAAGAACACAAAAGCTAACATGGATTAGCTCCTAATGGCCAAACTATTTGAATATTAAAATAAATAGCAATAATATTGAGTTATAACCCAAAGAATTAAATACTCAGGAAAATACAAAATATGATTCAGCAACATAGTGAGTGAGGGAATGAATAAATAAAAGAGCATAAGGGATAGCTAGCTCCTTCATAGAGAGGAATTATAATTAATGAGGCAATGGATTTGTTAATTCATAAGATTGAATCATTCTACAATATAAACACTTGTCAAAACATCACATTATATCTCATAAATATTTAATTTATATTAAGTAAGACCACTGGAAGGAATGAGAGAAATGAAAAGTTACCATTAGAAAACCAAGTAATTGTTGCCATAATCAGGATCTGCCAGTAAATGATAAAACTGTCTAGTGAAGATTCACAAGGAAACAAGATATGATAGTCTCAGTATGGCCTCTCTAAAATATTTATTAACTACAAAGGGAAACTCAGCATACACTACTTAAGTCAGGTGATAAGTGTCAACCTCACCAGTAATTTAACATGACCCTAAAACCACCTTATACGATGCACTGAGAAAAGCACATCACCTCTGTGATGCTTTCCCCAGAAAGGCATAACCTTATCTAAGCACAAGAAAGCATCAGACCAAGCTAAATTGAGAGATAGTCAAAAAATACCTCACTGGTACTCTCCAAGGTCAGGGAAGAAGGAAGAACTATCACAGTTTGGAGAAGACTAAGGTATGGCACTAAATGCAATTTGAAATCCTAAAATGAAAAGGGAGATTAATGAGAAAATCTTGATAAAGTCTGTGATTCAGTTAACAGCATTGAATCAATATTACTTAGTTTTGATAACTTAATGCAGTTATGTAAAATCTTCACATTAGAAAAAAACTGAGTGAAAAGCATAGGAAATCTCTTAATTGTATTAACTCTTCTATAAATCTAAAGTAATTGTTTTTTTTTTCAGTATACTGTTTGCTTATGACTTTTTAAACAATTTTTATTCATTTTCATTTTATTTGAGAGATGGAGAAACAGAAATCTTCCATACGCTGGTACGCCTCTCAAAGATCCGCAACAGCCTGGGCTGGACCAGACTGAAGCCAGGAACTAAGAGCTAATTCTGGGTCTCCCATGTGATGAGAGGGACCATTACCTACCAAGATGCGCATTATCAGGAAGCTAAAATCAGAAGCAGACCTGGGACTCAAACCCAGATACTCTGACATGGGACATAGGCATCCCAAGTGGCATCTTAACCAGTGTACCAAATACCTAGTTGTGTAAAGAGTGCAGGCATTGTGACACAACAAGTTAAGCTACCACTTGGGTCACCTGCTTCCCATATTGGGGTACTGGTTCAAATTCTGGCCACTCCACTTCATACATGGGTTCCTACTACCCATGTAGGAAAAGTAGATGGATTTCCTGACTCCTAGCTTTGGCCTAGCCCAGCCCTGGCTGTTGTGGGCATTTGGGGAACGAACCCTCACAGAAGATCTCTTCTCTGCTTCTCTCTTTTCTGTGTCATTCTCCTTTCAAATAAATAAATCTTTTTCAAAAATGAAAACTAAAAAGCTAAAAACATGTCAAAATAGTCCCAAGATTGTATGCTGTTTTATGACAGAAACACTAAAAAAAATGTCTGAGGACATAAGAGCCATAGTTTTATGTAGTAACTTGCAGATCAGAGAACTAAACTAGAAAGATGTTTCCTTTCCAGCAAGGCTAGACTGGATCTGAATCTGGCATAGAAGGAATGCTCTAGTAATTGTCTTTATAGTGCTTTCCAAAATTCAAGTAATAATGCTGGTTGTTTTATTATTCTGTGTTGTTGAGACTGCCTGAACATTGGTTGACACCAGTATGGCTTTAAAATGTTTAATGAACAAATTTGGTTAGTTGACCCTTTTACATCTATGAATCCACATCCATGGATTCAACCAACTGTGTCTCAAAAATATTAGAAAAAAATGCATTCCTTTTTTGCTGACATGTACTGTATAGTTAGTTCTAAAATAGCTGTGTCTGTACAGAATCTGTAAGGCTTTTTTCTTCCCATTTTTTCCTAAACATTACAATGTAATGGCTTTTTAGATAGCATTTACATTATATTAGAGATTATAAGTAATAATCTAGAGGTGATATAAAGTATATGAGAGAATGCATATAGTTTGCTTCCAAGCAAATACTGTACCATTTTGTGTATATATAAGCGTACATAGATTTTGCTATCTGCAGGATGTCGTAAAAACCAGTCCTCCACATATTCCCAGAGATGACTCTAGGATGCGTGGATTTCAAGATTATTTTGCACCAAAGTAAACTTAATTTCATTTTCCATGAGCTTTATGAAGTACCCTTGTATAGTCCATTCCATTTAAATGAATGACGATAAAAAAAAAAAAATCCTTGTGCACAGCAGGTTAACCACTGCTTGCTATATGGGCATCCCATACTGGAGCACTAGTTGGAGTCCCAGCTGCTCCACTTCTACAATCCCCTGTTAATGTGCCTGGGAAACCAGTGAAAGCTGGCCCAAGAACTTGGGCCCATGCCACCCATGTAGGAGAGCAAAATGGACTTCTGAACTTCTGGCTTTGGCCTGGATGAGCCCAAACCATTACAGCCATTTGAGGGGCCCTCCCTCCCTCCCTCCCTCTCTCTCTCTCTCTCTCTCAATCTTTCAAATAAATAAAATCTTTTGAAAAACGAAATCCTGCATTTTCATGTTATCTCTGACTTACCCCTCATTTCCCTATATGCTTTTAAACAGAAAGTTGCAGACTATGACCAAAGAAAATTATCCAGATTCCTGTGAAGAAATAAAAAGCCTTTTATTTTTAAGTGTCTTTCAATTGCCACTTCTTAAACTTGACAATTATTAACTTGTTCAAAAATAGCTGTGTATCACTGTGCCAGGGGAGGACATAAAGGTGGTGGTTAACAGTAAGGGCTCTGTAGTCAAACTTGGCTTCTGTTCCGGTTCTGCAAGTTAGTAGCTAGCTGTATCACTTCTGCCAAGGCACTGACTTTCTACCCTTACTCCTAAAACAAACTTTCTTCATATGGTTGTTAAGAAGAAATTCTCTTCAATGAGCATAGATCAACTCATAATGCATAGTAAAACACTTTCAAAAGAGATGAGGAAAAAATATTCATTCAGCAAACCTTGGTTGAGCAGCTGTTGTCTGCAGACAGTGTACTAAAAGCACAGAGTATACTATCATTTGCCTACTCTACCCTCAAGGAACTTAATCTGATGGGGAAGACAGATAAGTAAATCAATAATGATAATAATAGCAACAACAGCCACCATTTACTGAGCACCTACTGTGTTTCAGGGTTTGCTGTGTGAATACACACACACACACACACACACACACACACACACGTCAGTACAAGAGTAGTTAATTACCCCACTTTGCAAATAAGGAAACTAAGGCGTTGAAATTTAAGGAATTTGCTTAGGATTACATAGCTAAGTAGAAAACCTAGGATCTGATCCCAACTCGTCAATGTCTTCCTTAACCCATTCATCAGATGATCACAAACGCAATGTGTGAAGGACTTTGACAAGACTGTAGACGTCTGCATATGTGATATTGTAATGCTTACTGAGTCTGGTTGTCCTTCAGTCCTATTTTCCTCGATTACCTACAGAAAACAGAAGTAAACAACTATTCAGTACTGTCCCTGTACATGAACAAGAGGCTTCCTTTGTCAAGGTCTGTAAAGCCAAGGCTGAAAGTGGGCTGCTGGAGGAATGGTGATGCTTCCCCAGTTCTTGCTCTCTGGCTAGTAAAACCAGTGAGACAGCCCAAGGCTGTGTAGAGCCCCAGCTGCCTTTCTGACAGGCCTCTGTCCCAGTCATGCCTTTGAGTTATTTCCCCAGTGTGGGGATGTTCAGAATGAAGAAGGTCTACAAGGGCTCTTTGAGACATTAAAACTTCACAGTGTTGTTTGAGAGTCTCCTCAACTTTCATATACTAAAATTTATCCTATGATTATGGTTTAAAGTATAGCAATTACTGTACCTATTTTAAGACCTCAGAAAACACAGCTCAGAACTTCTTACACTTTTCAATGTGAGTGAAATCAACTTTTTTCTCTTTAAACCTCATTTGAACATCTAGTTCTTCACTCATTTGTTTATGGTTTCTATAGAAAATGAGAAAGCATGCATGTGTTAGGATGTGATAGGAGTGCTTGGTCTTAGAGGTGGAAAACCTAAGGCCATTCTGACAGTTATTTTAGAAAGTGGAACACAGAACTGAACTGAGGTCACCTGGGAAAAAGAAGTTTTTGTAGGCACCCTTTGGCTCCTGCCCATTGGATGTCAAGATCAGACTTCAGCAGTAGTCCACCAGGCTGAGACTGGGTCTGAGATTCCTACACTCCTTTCTCCACAGAAAGCTTAAACTCCCTCTGTACTTTTTCCTGCCCCTCCTTTATATTTTCTCAGGACCTTTTTCTCTTTTTCTTTTTTTTTTTTTTTTTAAGATTTATTTTATTTTAAAGGCAGAGTTACAGAGAAAGGAGACAGATCTTTCATCCATTTGTTCACTCCTCAAATGGCTACAATAGCCAGGGCTGAGCCAGGCCAAAGTCAGGAGCTTGGAGCTTCATCCAGGTCTCCCATATGGGTACAGAGGCCCAAGCACTTGGGCCAACTTCCACTGCTTTCCCAGGAGCATTAGCAGTGAACCTGATCGGAAGGAGAGCAACCGTGGCACAAACCAACACATAGATGGGATGTTGGCACTGCAGGCAGTGACTTAACCTGTTATGCCACAGCACTGGCCCCACATTTTACATTCTTAATGCATTTAATCCTCACAGCATCTTATCTGCGTGGGTGGATTATCCCACTTTTATAGCCATGGAAACTAAGGTTCAGGAAAATTGAACAACTTCCCAGGGTATTTGAAGCCAGAAAGTGACAAAACTGAAAATCAGCTCTAGTTCTCCCCAACTTCATAGGTTTTACTCTTCCTGAAACAGTGGTAGTGTGGGTGGTTAAGTCAGCAAGCTCAGGGCATGCTTTGCCTAAGAAACACAGAGCCAGAGATGTTATACACAGTCTGAAGGTGTGAACAGACCAACACATTAAACCCTCTCAACAACCAGCTGTCTAGGTGTATTTCAGCTTTCCAGATGGGGAAACTAAGGTTCACCAAGGCTGATCTGGAGGCACAAAGCCAGCCAGCCATTCCAGCAGTAGACTCGATCTAATTCCATTTGGGGCATCACTTAGAACACCCTGTACATGTGGGGCTGCGCACCAGCTGGCTGTAGAACAGGTCCTGTCACTGAAGGAGTGTTCTTTAGGAATGTGTAACAACAAAAGACAGTATGGCTGTATTTTACAAAATGATGGGAATTCGTCCCTTCGGTAAGAACATGAGACTGTTTTTTGCAAAAGAGCATAAGGTAGAATTTTCACCAGAGCTCACTCAGTGTTTTTTGCACATATTTTAGGTATCTAAGTACAGCATTTCCAGAGTGTCTTCTGTATATCAAAGCTGTAGATTCAGTATAACTCAGATCGTAAGGGGAAGTCCAATGAGTGTTTTGAATTCTAATGAGTAAATCAGTGAAAGTGTTGCTAGGCGGCCCATGGCTGGGCCACGTAGCCATCATATGTTAATGAGCTGTTCAGATGGCTCTCAGCCTAAAACAGGATGTGTAGACTCACAGTTAGAGAGTTGTTACTTAGGAAACACTGTACTCAGTTGCCTTAAAACATCCAATATCTTGCTGTCCTGGAGTAACAGCTGTAAGAACAGCTGGTCACTTGGTTGTGTTTAGGTGAATATCTTAGAAGTTTATTCATTTGATTTTTTTTCCTTGCAGGCCATATAATACAAAGAACATTTCAATCATAGGTTCTAATAGGAATTCTAATATTGTCAAATTCAAGTGACTTTTCCACACCAATGGATTTTTTTAACCTTAAGATTTGTGATTTTAAGTTTTTTTCTAGTCTCTCCCTCACTGTCTTTAAGAAGAAAACTAGATTCACTTACAAATTCATTCATAGTATTTATTGAGTACTTACTATTTTGTAGTCATTGTGCTAAATGCTAGGGAAAGATTACAGGAGAGATGTCAGTCCTCAGAGTGAATAGCAGTGATGTTGTTAATATAGCATATCATAAAATTTATTACAGAGAAATGTAGTATAGTTTGAGAGCACAGATGAAAGTAACATTTATTTCCATCCCCAATAGATTTCGGTTTTGGAAATTTCTTTAAAAGTGGTGAACTGCTGGCAACATGGTGTGGCAGCCCCCCTTATGCAGCCCCAGAAGTCTTTGAAGGGCAGCAGTATGAAGGACCACAGCTGGATATTTGGGTATTGCTTTGCTTTGCTGTGTTAAATGCATCTATAATGATAATACTTAGTACTCTGGCCCATCTCAGAAGCTCCATGCTTAACACTTAAGCATTATTTCATGGTTCCCCAATGGCTAGACTATAATTAGTCAGAGTATCTTGAAATGGATCCCTGAGAAAGAATTTCTAGGCACAGATGCTACCCTGATATCAGCAATGATTTATAATTAAGTAGTAACCACAATTATAAAATTCAGATCTTTTAGTATGTATTATAGGATACTTATTGCAGTAGGCGAGGTTTCAGTTTTTTGTTTTTGTTTTTTTGTTTGTTTGTTTTAAATTCTGAGAAAATAAGTTCAGATAGGGATTTTTCAGAACATATGATTTCAACAGCCCTGGGGATGTGTAGGAAACAGTATTTAGAGTTCTCAGTGGAAATGTGACTGCACGGTTTTCTTCCCCAGAGCATGGGAGTAGTTCTTTACGTCCTTGTCTGTGGAGCTCTGCCTTTTGATGGACCCACTCTTCCGATTTTGAGGCAGAGGGTTTTAGAAGGAAGATTCCGGATTCCATATTTCATGTCAGAAGGTAACAAGCTGTTCGTCTTACTAATTATGCTTTACAAAATTTGTGTTCCAAATGAAATGCCTAGGCAAAAGCTTCCTTTTTCTGAGTTTAGGTGCCAAATAAAGTGACAGTCACTTTGAAAGCCCCCTTCCCTGTAGCTGAGACAAGTCCCACCCTTCCTTCTTATAACTGAAAACGGAGTGTTTCCCAGATTAAGAACAGCAAGTCTTCCCCTTTACTCTGGGTCTATAAATGTCCCAGGTTTATTTTAGACTTTATAGATACAGATGCACAATCATTTTACTCTATGAAATGTATTTTGCAAAATTTAAAAAATTTTTAATTAAGTCAACTAGCCAAATTGTCAAGTTAAGATGTAATGCCATAGTCCCTGCTTGACTTATATTGAGGTGTTACATAGGCATTGGTTCAGTTTACTCCTTCATTACATTTTTGGTTTTCATCCTTGACTCGTGTTCCCACCAGCAGTGGAAACAGTGCCTTCAGTGGTTACAAGCATGGACCCTGAAGCCAGACTGCCTGGTTCCAGTCCTCATCTGCCATTTACTGGCTGCATGGCCTTGGCAAGTTATATCTCTTGTCTGTACTTCAATTTCCTCATCTCTGAAATGGAAATCACTAAAGTTCCTCCCTACCAGAGTTGTGAGGATTAATTAAATTACTCTGTTTAGTGCACTTAGCATAGTGCCTGGCATATAGTAAGAAAAGGTTAGCTTGGGTCGGGTGGTGAAGAGCTTGATGTCAGCTCAGGGAATCAGCTGGTGCTCCCAGTTGTAGCAGTGTCATTTTCTTAGTGTAATCAAAAGTAAGTAATGTTTCATGTTATAGTTTTCTCAGCTGCACTAATGAGAAAAGCAGCAGCCCTTTGGAGAAAGTTCTTTGTCTCATTTACATTGCCCAAATGTAACAAGCTTAGATGTGGGTGAGAATCAGTTTATTATTTGCTTTTTCTAGGAATGAAGGTTATTTTTTTTCTTGAGTGGAAATTTGTCTGTCTGGATATTGTCAGTTGAGAAATCCAGTAGAAAGTTTAATGTAGCCCAGAATCAGATAGACTCACTCCTCTTTTTTTTTATGTATTCATGAACTTGACAAATTTAAGTAGCCACCTTCATGTATTATTTACTCATTTGATCTTCTGATTTCCAATGGAGAATATAAAGATTAACACTGTTGGGCCAAGTCACATGAGTCAAACAAACAACCCTGAAGGGCAAGGTGATTTATGTGACATTTGTAACATTGTGTTTTCTATAGATTGTGAGCACCTCATTCGAAGGATGTTGGTCCTAGACCCATCCAAACGACTGACCATAGCTCAAATCAAGGAGCATAAATGGATGCTCATAGAAGTTCCTGTACAGAGACCTGTTCTCTATCCACAAGAGCAAGAAAATGAGCCGTCCATCGGGGAGTTTAATGAACAGGTTCTGCGGTTGATGCACAGCCTTGGAATAGATCAGCAGAAAACCATTGAGGTAAAATGTTCAGAGATTTGACTATAGATGTCTCAGGATACTTTCACACTTAGTAACTTGATATTTCATGCTCACACCTGTCGTTCTGGTCTGTTATCAAATCCATCCCTAGAACCTAGGTATACTGTTGAATGAATGTTCCCTGAGGATTACATCAGACTCTATTTATATTTGCTTTTATTAAATGTCTAAATTCCTTCCTTTGCCCCATCTGCCAAAAAATTCAAGAGGAAAGGTTTATAGAGGATTCAAGAAAGGCAAAGATGGACACTTAACAAATCTAAGGTAGAAAGTTTCTTCCAATATGAAGCATAAAGTTTTATATAAGTATTTAACTAGTTTTGTATGGAATGTAAGTGTGCAGCCATGCAGCAAGGCTGGAGCTAAGTAGGAAACCAAAAAGGAAGGTATCAAGTTTAAGAAAGCCAGTGAAATCTAGATTGTGAACTGGAGAAACTAAGAAGGCGCAAACAGGTGGGGTCTTGATTTGGAAATCTTAGGGTTCATAGAACTGAGAAGGTCATGAACCTAGAAAATTCCTTTTGGCTTTATTTCTGTCCTCTAATAGTTAGCATATTTTTAGATATACATATTCTTAATACCTCCCCAACAGTAGTAAACAAATAGTGCTTTTAAGGAGGAAGCATGAGAGAAAACACCAAATGCCCTTGTTTGCTGTGGAAGACCAAGGCTCCAAACCGCACTGCCATTTCTGCCCCTGGGTCCAAAGCAAAACCAAACCGGCTCTCTGCTCTGCTGATTGTGCACTCAGTGATATGTTTCTGTGCTTGTCCGGGAAGTAGATCCAGAATGGCAGCTGTGAGTGATCTTCACTGAGGGTGCTCTGCACAGCACCCGCGCTGTCAGGTGGAATTAGAAGCCAAAGGAACAGTTGTTGCTCTACTCTATTAGCATCTAAGGAAAGCTGGCAGGCCAGAGATGTGAAAATTTGGGAAGCAACTATATTTTCAAGATTTCAAAAGGGTGGGACTGTAAAAATAAGCGGAAAAAATTACTTAAGAATGGAGACACAGTGTCTCTCAACCTAGCATCCAGATGTCATTCTCCAGCCCAAAACAATCACTAAAAAGTTCCCCAAAGGTTTTAATCGTTCACTTCAGAGTTTTCAGTGATTTCAACTGGGATTGAAGTGTGGGATTAGAGCATCTGGCTCAGGTTGCCACATAACCTTAGGCCAGAGTTGCGGACATGAGATGGGACTGTTGGTCTCTGGGGTCAATGTGGCATTTTTTTCTTACTGCAGAAAAATTAATAGATCCTGATCATGTAAAAGGTACTTTAAATGGTGCTTTCTAGCCTGAACTCTGGAGTAGCTTTCATTGAGGTATACTCTGTCACTGTGTTCTTAAGAGCACATGGTTTCCTCCTCTTTTTTTTTTTTTTTTTAAGAAAGGTATAGATCACTGCATTGGTTTTTATGATTCTCTGCCTGCAGCACTTGTTTTTTCTTTCAGTCTTTGCAGAACAAGAGCTACAACCACTTTGCTGCCATTTATTTCTTGTTGGTGGAGCGCCTGAAGTCCCATAGGAGCAGTTTTCCTGTGGAGCAGAGACTTGATGGCCGCCAGCGTCGGCCTAGCACCATTGCAGAACAAACAGTTGCCAAGGTAACGCCCCATTAGCCAGTGTCTTATCTGTGCATGTGCCTATTCACATGTTTGACATATTTTTCTTCTTGTGGTACAAAGGGTTAGTATTTCATCTCCTACCCTGTTTTTCTGTAAAGTTTCTGCCTCTGTCATTCACTGGATTCTCAAATGTTTTAGCACCTTTCTATTTTTAAGAATAGAAACTGAAATCCATGTAGTTTTTTTTTCTGGTAATACACATTTTTCATGAACTTTGTGAAGATCCCTCATATGCATATATTTCAAATTTGTTTCACATCAAAAATAAATTTACCTTTTAATTTTATTTTCCATGAACTTTTGAAGTACTCTCGTACTGTAAAGCGAAATAAAACATAATCATAAATAATCATTCAAAAGACAAGAGCGAGAGAGGCACATCTCAAAGGGAAAAGCTTCATGGGAAAGAAGGCATTTAAAACAGATCTTCCCAGATTTGTAGGGAGGGGCACTCGATGAAGGCACTGTGGATAGGTAGAAGAATCAGCCCAGAAGAGCAGAAGCACCCACATGAGCAAGTGTAGGTCTTGTTTAAATTAATCCAAAGAAGCTGGTGTTTGGTGCAGTAGTTAAGATACCACTTGGAATGCCTGCATCCCATGTCATAGCGTATGGGTTCTGGTCCCAGCTGTGGCTTAGAGTCCAGACTCCTGCTAATTTGTCCCTTGAAAGGCAGCAGCTGATGGCCAAAGTACTTGAGCCCCTGCTTCCCTCGTGTACTACTTAGATGGAGTTCTGGGCTCCTAGTTTCAGCCTGGCCCACGTCCAGTTTTGCAGCCATTTGGAGAGTAAACTGGTAAGTGTGAGATCACTTTCTGTGTCTACCTCTCTCCCACTCTTTCAAATAAATAAAAATAAATTTAATAAAATTATAAATAGGGGCTGGCACTGTGGTGTAGAAGGTTAAGCCTCCGCCTGTAGTGCTAGCATACCATATGGGTGCCAGTTCGAGTCCCAGCTACTCCACTTCCAATTCAGCTCCCTGCTATTGGCCTAGGAAGGCAGAGGAAGATGCCCCAAACCCTTGGGCCCCTGTACTCACATAGGAGACCCAGGAGAAGCTCCAGGCTCCTGGCTTTAGCCTGACCCAGTCCCAACCATTGCAGCCATTTGGGGAATGAACCAGCAGATGGAGGATCTCTCTCTCTTTCTCTCTCTTTCTCTCTCTCTCTCCTTCCCCACTCCCCCTCCCTTTCCCCTTCTCTCTGTGCATCTCTACCTTTCAAATAAGTAAATATTTTTTTAAAAAATTAAATGAATTAATCCACTTGGAAGTACAGTTATGCACACATAACAACATTCCCAACAGAAAACATAAATGAGTGTGGTCTGATATGTGTTGCCTAGTGACATGGTAGGTCTCATATGTGTTGCCTAGTGACATGGTAGTTTTGTTGTTGTTGTTGTTTTTATTTGAGAGACAGAGAGATTGAGCTCTTATCTACTGGTTTGCTCTCCAAATGCCTACAATGGCCAGACCTAGGCCAGAAACTGGGAACTCAATCCAGGCCTACCCCACGTGTAGTATGGACCTAGCTATTTGAGTCATCCCTTCTTCTCCCAGGTTCTGCATTAAAAGAAAGCTAGATTCAAGAACCTGAGCTGGTTATTGAACCCAGGTACTCTGACATGGGATGAGAGCATCCTGACTAGCAGCTTAAACTGTTGGGGCAGATGCCCACCCCAAATGTCTTCATTTGTGTAGCTTCAATCTATAATGTTCTGACTGTGAAAAAATCACCTGATGATACACGTCTCAGAACATTGTCCCTTCATTAAGCAACGTGATTATATAGTGCTATTTAAAAAGTTGGAGTGACAAGATGAAGCCATGTTGTAAAAAGCTTTGCCAAGGTGAAGAGTTACTTATAATTCAGGAAGCAACTGGAAACTACTGAAAGCTGTTCAGCAGGAAAGTGATAGCATTAGATCCATGCTTAAAGTACTTGATCTGGTAGCCTTGAGAAGGATGGGCTGGATGGGGAAGAGAAGAAATTTGGAGAGAGCTGCTAGGAGATCATTGTGGTAGTTAAGATGAGAAACACTGAAGGCTTACATCAGTAAGGTACTGGTGAAAGTGAAGAGGAGGAACCAAGTAGAAAAATCCTTCCAGAGGTAGTCTCTTCGTGAACGTAGCAGTGGTTTGGAGAGTCAGCTCAGTGTGGTGGTTAAAAACAAGGCCTCCAGCAAATTCCAGATTCTGCCATTTAAAGTTTCTTAAGGTCTTTTTCTGCCTCAATTTCCCAAGTGTCAAATGGTGATAAGAATAGAATGTTGTGACAGTATAATTAATTAATATTTTTGAAGTGCTTAGAGCAATACCTGGCCTATAATAAGTGTAGTAGTAAGTGTTGGGGAGAAAGGGACAGCAATGAGTTGAGTGACAGATGACTTCGCTCTGGATTCTGGGCCTGAGATAATAATGTGGTACTAACCGAATTGCTTAGGTAGAAGATCTGAATCCCAGCAGAAAGACTGGAGCTAAATAAGAGTGGTTTGTTGATGTGCCGTATTAGGATTCCTTCCACTTTTGTGAGTAATTGACTTTGGTCAAAGTGAAATTAAGAGCAAAGGAGTTTGGACTTTGTATTTCTTTCACAGCTTTACAAAATGTACAGGGATGCAGTAAAAATTTGCAGTGGCTTCTCCAGAACATGTTAAAAACCAAAGAAGTTAAAATCTTGATTTTGGTGTATTTTTATACACACTTCATATATTAAATAATGTGAGTATTGATATAAATGTGAGTAAAGTAATGTATTTGTACAGTTTTTGATGATTTGGATTAGAGTATCTAAGCATTTGGAATCATTCACAGTTGTAGGTATTGCTTTCAAGACAGGGAGGGAGATAAAATGAGAATCCATAAGTTGGTGTTATAATAGCGAGGTACAGGGATGCCTCTTCCCTCTTGTAGATGCCACCAGGCAACTGGGTAGGAAGCAGGAGCGCTCCCAGTGCCACAGCAGGCTTCCCCTGCGAGTCCCTTTGTTCTTCCTAAGCATTACACCAGGGAGGGAGTGGCAAAGGGTTACATAAACAGTTGTTCCTACGCACGCGTGTATGTTATTGTACATGATATCCTTTCATATCTAGACTTTAAGCAAATTCCCTGGGATATCTCAAATTGTATTTGATTTGGCTTGGGGTTTATATGTGTGGCACAGCTTCTTATGTTTGATAACTTTATTTTTTATTACCATCGTGAGTTTCGTTTCACTTTATGCACTGACCCAAGTCGTCATAGAAACTCACTTACTATAACGTAAAATGTCTCTAATGCAAATAGAAGTCTTCAAGCTTATCTCGAGTGCCCCCTGGATGCTAAGCAATAGGCACAGGAAGAAAATACTCGCTTCCTTCAGAGATTTCACGTCCAAAGTTTTAGCATTGGACTTATTACACAGTTGACTTCACTGTTTTTATGAATATAAATGTGCTTTTAGAAGCACTTTCTCACTTTAATTCTTTTATGTTCTAATTTTTTTTAAGTGACAAATCACTTGTTACTTGATACAGCAGTAAGAAATTGAGGAAACAGGGCTGGCACTGTGGCACAGCAGGTTAAGCTGCCGTCTGCAGTGCCGGCATCCCATATGGGTGCCAGTTCGAGTCCCAGCTGCTCTACTTCTAAAGATTCAGCTCCCTGCTGGTGCACTGGGGAAGGCAGGAAAGGATGGCCTACAGGGGAGACCTGGAAGGAGTTCCTCGCTTCTGACCAGCCCAGCTCTGGCCATTGCAGCCATGTGCGGAGTGGGCCAGCAAATGGAAGATCTTTCAGTCTGTCCTTCTCTCCCTATAACTCTTTCAGATAAATAAATAAATAAATCTTTAAAAAAAAATAACTTGAGGAAACAACATAATTTATTACAAGAACCACATGAACTGTGGAGTTACACAGACCTGGAGTTCCTTATGGAGCTGAGTGACGTCAGGCACGGCAGCATCTCTTGAGCGCCTGTGTCCTACAACATAAAATGGAAATAGTCATAACTACTACATAAGATGGCTACCAAGATAAAATTAGTTAACCTGGACCACCAGTTCAGTTCAGCAGAGGACTTACATGCCAGGCACAGTCCCAGCCACTGTGGCCTCAGAGGTACCCAGGAAATAATCCCTGCCATTAAGGAGTTTGTCAACTAGTGAAAAATCACCTGTTATTATCTAGAAGACAGTAGAATCCCATCTTAGATCCATTTAGAAAATGTCATGCCTTTTTCTCATGAAATCTAACCACTTTTTTTTTTTTAAGATTTATTTATTTATTTTTAAAAGAGTTACAGAGAGCAAGAGAGAGACAGAAAGGAATCTTCCATCCACTGGTTCTTTCCCCAGATGGCCTGGCCCAAAAAGGCAGGCTGAAACCAGGAGCCAGGAACTTCTTCCAGGTCTCCCACAGGGGTTTCAGGGTCCCAAACACTTGGGCCATCTTCCACTGTTTCCCCAGGCCATAAGCAGGGAATGGATTGGAAGTGGAGCAGCCTGGACTCAAATCGGTGCCCATGTGGGATGCCGGCACTGCAGGCGGCAACTTTACCTGCTGCACCACGATGCTGGCTCCTCTAACCACTAGTTTTAACAGTTCTTCCACTCCAATTTTCCACCAGTATGTGCAGACAAAAATGAAACAATCATCCCAGTTTCTTAATTACCCACTAGAGGTTGTCTTCTACAGCTAGAGGAAAATGTATTATATGTAGGGCTGCTGTAACAAAATGCCACAGACTAGTGGCCTAAACTGTAGAAATTATTTCCTCGTAGTTCTGGAGGCTACAAAAGCAAGATCAGGGTGCCGTCAAGGTTTTCTGGAAAGTGCTGTCTTCCTGGCCTGTAGGTGGCGGCCCTCATACTGTGTCCTCACACGGCTTTTCCTCTATGTGAGTTGGAGTGAAAAAGATCTCTGGGAGCTCTTCCTCTTTTTATAAGGATACCAGCCCTAGAGAATCAGGGGATCCTTATGACGTTAAACGTTATCTTCATACAGGGTCTGTCTCCAAAAATAGTCACATTGAGGGTGAGGGCTTCAACTTAGAAATTTGGGAAGGACACATCCAGTGTGTGACAGCTATTTGCCTATTGAAACAGTAACAATTTTCCCATGGGAAGGTACATTATTTTCACTTCACTGGTTCTGGAAAACACATATTCGGAGGCAGAGATTCACAGCATAAACATATGGTCTAAACAGTGATCACAGCTTGTTGGGTATGATCATTGTTTATTGCTATTCTTGAATCTAATAATATCTGCTTACTTGGATATTAATCTATAGTTTATTTCAATAACATAGTCTCTAATCAGCTCCATAGTGCTGTCATGGCATTTGATATTTATACCCTCCCTTGTTCCAAAAAGATATGTTTAGTCCGTGCCTAAAACCTATCATCCCATTTCCTAGGAAGTGATTGTCACAACAAAACACGTTATTCCTCTGTCCTTACCAAGTTCGCAGTCAGCTGTTGTACTCCAGGTCAGATGTAAAAGTGGTCGAGGAGAATGTGCTGTGCTAATCTGGCACTGCACAGCCCTGCCATTTACAGAGCCAGAGCTAGCAAGAGGCAGGGACCGGAAGGGGTCCGCAGATTGTTGTCATGTTGGCATCTCATTTTCAGGCTATCTTCTTCAGGTGCTGTCTTAGACTATTCTTACACAAGGAGCACCGCGCTGATCCGAAGGCAGGAGCCAGGTGCTTTTCCTGGTCTCCCATGCGGGTGCAGGGCCCAAGCACTTGGGCCATCCTCCACTGCACTCCCGGGCCACAGCAGAGAGCTGGCCTGGAAGAGGGGCAGCCGGGACAGAATCCGGCGCCCCGACCGGGACTAGAACCCGGTGTGCTGGCGCCGCAAGGCGGAGGATTAGCCTAGTGAGCCGCGGTGCCGGCTCCACTGGTTCTTGAGATGGCTGCAATGACCAGGGCTGAGCCAGGCCAAGCCAGGAGCTTCATCTGGGTCTCTTACGTGTGTGCAGGAGCCCAAGCACTTGGGCCTTCTTCCACAACTTTTTCCAGGCCATTAGCAGGAAGCTGAATTGGAACTGGAACAGCTGGGACTCAAACTGATGCCCATATAGCATGCTGGCATTATAGGTGGCTGTCTAACCCACTAGGACACAAAGCTGACCCAGGGACCTGTATCTTTTTTTTTTTTTTTTTTTTTGAGAGGCAGAGACAGAGAAAGGTCTTCTATCCACTGGTTCAGTCCCCAAATGGCCACAACGGCTGGAGCTGGACCAATCTGAAGCCAGGAGCCTGGAGCTTCTTCCAGGTCTCCCACATGGTTACAGGGGCTCAAGCATTTGGGCCATCTTCTACTGCTTTCCCAGGCCATAGCAATGAGCTAGATCAGAAGTGGAGCATCTGGGACTTGAACCAGTGCCCATATGGGATGCTGGCACTGCAGACCTGGGCTTTAACCCACTGAACCACAGCACCAGCCCTAGGAATCTGTATGTTAAGCAAAGCAATCAACCAAGACTGAAATGTGCAATCTGACTTGGACTGCAGGTATCCCAAGCTTAACCCACCATGCTATAATGCCCACACCATATGATTCAACTTCTATGAACTATCCATAGTATTTGCAAGGTACCAAGGATCACAGGGTAGAGGAGATAAACTCCAAATGATTTTTTGAAGGAAGAGTTTGTGGTGCTTGTTTACTTAGGTACTTAAAAGGAGCTATAAATAAGGGACTAAATACCATCAGGAACTTGCTATGGAAGACTGACTAGTGGAGTCTAACTTTCTCAGCCACAAGTGTCCCTTCTTCCCATGGGGCCAGCAGGCTGTGTGTCTCCTCAGGGGAAGGAGGACACCACTACCACTTCTCTTTTGTTCCTTTTCCTATATCTTTGCCAAGAAATGCATACCATCTCATACCCTTGTACCCTCCATACCCCAAAAAGGGCAGAGAGAAAGTTGAAGTACTTATACTTCAATGTGATTTGTACTGTAGTCAGTTTTGGGTGTCCGTGTATCTCTGGTTCAATTTTGAGCTCCAAAGAACAGAGACTTTTCTTTATATTTCCAAGTTGTATAATATATGAGGCACTTTAAAAACTTGGTGGAAAGCAGAATTTAAAAAGTTGATTTTGCTGTAAAAATATTTTGAAATCTGTAGTTTTTCATAATACACATTGTCCATGATCTCTTTGAAGATCCTTTGCCTATAAAGAGCCAATATATGTTTATAAATTAAAACAAAGAGCATCCCTCAATCTCTTCTAAAGACTGGCCTTCTTGCACTTTCACCTGCGTGAAAGTGGGGAACCTCATCGTGGGACAAGAATGAAATTCTGTACAACCTGTTTTAGGGTAACTAACTGCCAAGCATGCTTCAAACTGATACCTGTACTATACATATATTTCATTAGATCTTGTCTGGAATTTCTGATAAATTGCCATTTAGATTTTAATTGCCCCAGGAAGAATTATTTTATTCTAAGAACTGTATATGTTTATAGAGAAAGTATTAACATTCGCAGCGTGTCTCCTCTTGTCATATTTACAGGCTCAAACCGTGGGAATCCCAGTGAGCGTGCATTCACCGAACATGAGGCTGATGCGATCCACGCTCCTCCCACAGGCTTCCAATGTGGAGGCCTTTTCCTTTCCGGCATCCGGCTGTCAGGCGGAAGCAGCATTTATGGAAGAGGAGTGTGTCGACACGCCAAAGGTACTGACATATGGGAGACTAGGACTTGCAGGATGGCCCACAGAACTGTGGTTGGGCTGCTTGGCCTTTGTTGAGCCTCATCTTTTTCTCAAGTCACTTAAGATTGTTGTTTTTGTGAAGAATCTGAGAAAAATCTCTAGGGCCAAACTGTCATTGAGATTTATCATATGACTGTTAGTAATGTAAGTCAGACTTCCAGTGTGCTTCTTTCTCAAAAGCCTCTCTCCTTCCATATCCAGTTCCTTCTCTCTTTACATAACTAAATGCCACATAAGTGTGTGGGGTGTTTTTTTTTTTCCCCTACCAAATTACAGCTCTGAAAATGAAAAGTACACTACTGTGCTGAATTGGACTTTGTCTGTATTGTTATTATTACCTCTTTTCCGCCCAGGGTACAGCAGCTACAAAATGCTGGGCCATCTTTTTTGATCAGTTAACCGTCTTTGTCTAGTTTGCACATGCTTGAGGGGGATAAATCTGCATTGATGTACTGCATAGAATTGGCTTTTCAGATACAGAAGATGAGCTTCTCTGATTGGGTGGGTATTTGTTTAACTTTAACATGTGCTGCAGATGCCTAGCACTGAGTGATGTGCACAGAATCATTGCTGGGTAGCAAAGTGTCAGAAAAGGCTGCAGGTCTTGGCATGTGCTCAAACTCTGCTCTTACTGCCTGTGTAAACTTGGACAAGGTGACAGATGCAGTTCTCACTTGTGCAAAATGAGAATAACAATTTTATCACTGTTGTGATGATTAATTGAAATAATGTATGTAAAGTTTTGGTCCAGTTAGAGATAATTGGTAAATATTCCTTTCCTGTTGTTTTAGCCTCTTTAGGTAACAAGATGAGTCATACTTGAACTCTGCCTCACAGACTGTTGGGCTATGGTTTAGCAGAAGAAACATTATACATAGTTAAAGACAGCATATGGGGTACTTTATTAAATTGATGAGGGATAAAATATGATTGGGTTCTGAAAGAAGTATAAATCAAAGACTAGGAGGAGGCAGGGGAAGTTGCTTTTAGTTACCTGATCAGGAAGGTCTGAAGGCCAGCTGTCAGATCTGGGAACCAAGAGGTGGGTAGAACCAGGGTGAGTGGAAGCTGGGGTGGGGGATCTTCAGTGGAGGGAAAAACTTGAGGGAAATCAAATGTTAGGAAAGCCTGGGTTCATCTCAGTAAGGGCAGTGGTTTAGTTTGCCCGAGTCAAAGGGCATCTAAAGGGAAACTGTGGTATACAGGTAAACAGGGGCCAGTGTTGTGCTTGGTGGGTTAAGCTGCCACTTGTAATGCCAGCATCCCATATCTGAGTGCTGGTTTGAGTCTTAGCTACTCCACCTTCAGTCCTGTTCCCAGATAACACTCCTGGGAGAGCAGCATAGAGTGGTCCCTGCCGCCCTTGAGGGAAACCAGGATGGAGTTCTTGGCTCCTAGCCTTGGCCTAACTCAAACATGGATGTTATAGCCATTTGGGGAGTGAAGAGTGAACAAGCTGATGGAAGATATTCATATTCTCTGTGTGTGTGCGTGTGCATGTGTGTCTTGCTCTGCCTTTCAAACAAATAGTCAAAACAATAATAGTAAATCTGAACAAACTAGTTGTGAATGGCAAGCCAAGCAATTCGATCCTGCTCTCACGGTGGGGACATGTTTAAGTAGGAATGGAAACAATGTTCCACGTCTAGGAAATGACTTTGATCCATGTGTGCTTCAGAAAATTAGCTGGATGGATGCCTAGCAGGCATTCGATAGGGGAGAGACTTGTGACAAGGAAAATGGAGAGATAATGAGAGCAGTCATGGGACTGGACAGGAGGGAATGACATCAGTGACAGGTTTAGATAAAATTGATAGAATATCGGGCTCTGAAGCAAGTGAGTCCGAACAGGCAACAAGACTTTGAGCTGACTGGGAAGTGAGCGTTATTTTCAGAAACTGGGGACTCTGGAGGTTGGGCAGATTCAGAAGATGAATGATGAGTTTAGCTCGCGCAAAGCCAGGAGCCAGGCTGCCACAAGCAGTCATTCAGCCGGGTTGCTGGCCACAAGTGGTTAGTGTCCGTGCCCTGTGGACGAGACCACTTCCTGTGGACAGTCTGTTTTGTCTGCCTGTGGTTGCCTAGTATGTTAAATAACCTCATAAATTACTACTGCATTCCCACTCAGAAAATAAGACATAAATTAGGGCAACATAATTCATTTATGTCGAAGATCTAATTCCCTCAAAAAATTTAAATGTTGTCTGCTAAAGGCTTGTCTGTGAGGGCATCAGGCCTGAAACACAGATTGGGCGCTGTCTGCTGTATTATATAGGGCAAGCTATTTTTAAAGCTTGTGATTGTTACCGTAACTAGGAAACAGACGGGAAATGAATGATTTTGCGAAAGTTATAGTCAGTAGCTAGATGGTTTATTTGCATTCATGGGAAGAACAGCGCCATGCTGGAACTGGCCACCCACACTGGCAAGTGCCAGCCTGACAAGCAGCCAGGCCACAGATGACCGCTGGACTTAACTGGGGACCATGTCATTTGTGTCCCTTTTCCCTACCCACTGCCTCTTTGTTTGGGGCCCATAGATAAATGTACACAGAAAAACTGCTAGATGAGCAGCTCCTTCTTTGTTCTTACTGCTTTTTTATGTATTTATGCAATATACTCACCTGTTTTCTGAATGAATGCATCACAGCTATGTGTTTTGCTGCCCTTTTTTTTTTTTTTTTAAGATGTATTTATTTTGAAAGTTGAAGTGAGAGAGAGAGGTCTTTCATCTGCTGGTTCATTCCCTAGGTGGCTGCAATAACCGATGCTGGGCCAGGCTGAAGGCAGGAGTCAGGAACTTCATCTGGGTCTCCCACGTGGGTGGCAGGGGCCCAAACACTTGGATCATCTTCCGCTGCTTTTCCAAGGTGCACTAGCAGGGAGCTGGATCAGAAGTGGAGCAGCTGGGACTCAAACCAGTGCCCACATGGGATGCTGGGGTCTCAGGTGGAGAATTTATCAATCACACCTCATCTCTGGCCCTGCACTTTTATTTCTGAAATCTAATATTTTACAAATTGTAATTTAAAACTGAAAAAATGAAGCCAATAATAATCACACATGAAAAATTCAGAGAAGGAAAAATTTATTTATCCATAATTCCATGACCCAAATGTTATTAGAGATGTTGGCAGCCAGGTAAGCATAAAGTGTCTCAATAGGTAGTTCAGTTTTTTAGAACAAAGTTGTATTCTATTGTGTGTCATTTTGTGTCTTGCTTTACATATGATATCATGAGCATTTTCTCCATTTCTGAAATGTTCGTTCAAAGTGTGAGTCTGAGCAGCTAGCTGCCTTAACTGTTGCACCAGAATGCACCCCGCCTCACTGCTCTCCTGTTGTTGGACATCACATACTCCAGATTTTTTTCACATCTTTATATATGCTGAAGGTGCCGGCGCTGTGGCTCAGTAGGCTAATCCTCCGCCTTGTGGCACCGGCACACCAGGTTCTAGTCCTGGTCAGGGCGCAGGATTCTGTCCCATTGCCCCTCTTCCAGGCCAGCCCTCTGCTGTGGCCAGGGAGTGCAGTGGAGGATGGCCCAGGTGCTTGGGCCCTGCACCCACATGGGAGACCAGGAGAAGCACCTGGCTCCTGCCTTCGGATCAGCGTGATGCGCCGGCCGCAGCGGCCATTGGAGGGTGAACCAACAGCAAAAAGGAAGACCTTTCTCTCTGTCTCTCTCTCTCTCTGACTGCCCACTCTGCCTGTCCAAAAAAAAAAAAAAAAAAAAAAAAAAAAGAAAGAAAGAAGCACCGTTATATATGCTGAAGGTAAATATTCTTATCTAAATCTCTGACTCTACCTCTGATTATTTCTTTAACATAAATTTCTAGAACAGAAAATGCAGTGCTTTGCTTCTTGGCCTGGCAATTTGTTGATTTTAGTTTGCCTCAAGATGATAAAAATACTTTAAAAGGAAGTGTGGTAGTTCTCCCATGCTTTTAAAAATTTCATTATAAAGCATTCCCTTCGGTCAGATAATAATTAATTAAAATATATTACATACCTAATATTAAGAGTGCTGGTTTGGTTCTTTTTAAAAAAAAAAGATTTATTCATTTATTTGAAAGGCAGAGTTACAGAGAGGCGGAGCCGGGGGGTTGAGGGGAAGAGAGAGAGAGAGAGATGGATGTGTTTTCCATTCACTGGTTCACTCTCCAAATGGCCACAATGGCCAGAGCTGGGCCGATTTGAAGCCAAGAGCCAGGAGCTTCTTGTGGGGCCCAAGCACCTGGGCCATCTTCTACTGCTTTCCCAGGCCATAGCAGAGAGCTGGATCGGAAATGAAACAGCGGGGACTCTAAATGGCTTTATCCACTACGCAGTAGTGCTGGCCCTCAGAATGCTATTTTTTATAAATTATCTTAATCTCCCAAACAATAACTTTTTCCCATGTTACAAATGAAAGAAAGTGAGCTGGATAGAAGCATGTCTCCTAGTAAGGAATGGAGCTAAGGTTAAAGCCTGCAGCAGTTCAGGAGATGCCAGGCACTTAGGGTACAAATTCAGTGAGGCGCGTTCCTGGCCTCCGCGCTCACCGGCTGGGGGTGTGCTTTGGCCTGCTGTGTTAGTCTGTTCAGCTGCCACAACAAAGTACTGCAGCTGTGGCGTCCAGCAAGTCCAGAACCAAGGCTGAGTTGTTTCTGGGGAAGGTCTTCTCTCTGGATGGCAGGTGGCCACCTTCTCATTGTGGCTTCTGTCCTCACATGGCCGTTCCTGTGTGCCTGAGGCCGGGCTCAGTGTAAGCTCTCTGGTGTCCCTCTCTCCTGAGGGTACTACTGTCAGATAGGATCCCTGCTCTCTTAGAGACCCATCTTCAAATACAGCCACCTGGGGGGTATGGCTTCAACAGATGAATTGGAGACAGGGGAGATACAAGCATCCAGCCCATCAGTCTTCCCCAAGCCAGTTCTTGTCCTGATGGTAAACTCAGGGGCTTTCTCAGTCAGTGGTGGGGTCTCTGAAACGTTCACTCCATGGTCTCCTACAAGGGATGTGATCAATGAAGCTCAAGATAAAAACAATGTACCAGAAAATGTACCTTTCCCTCACGTTGTATTTTGAAGTGCTGTAATTTATAGTTAGCCTAGATTAGTTCCTAGAGAGAGCATAAGATCTTTTTGTAGCAGCTTAGGTCATCTAGATAGATCAGCGCAATAGGTCAGTCACAGAATGCTAGAACTGAATTTAGGCTGTTGAATCAAGTCCCTGTTAAATGGGCAGGCCAGGGTGGCCTGCTGATGGGCTGGCCCACAAAACTGAACTTAAGGCTGAAAAAGTGCACACCTGTTAACCATGCGTGGTCCCCACCCTGCTTTCCTGATCACATCAGACAGCGACATTGTCTGCCAGCTGCTGTGGATGAGAACTGAGATCCTTGCCTTCTAGCTTTCCTGGGAGGAGAGCCATTCCTCTTGTGGTCTGAATGAGGAGACATTCATTAACTGGTAACTTCAGTAAACTTATAAATTCTGGGGACAGCAGGGGATTCTGAGTGATTCAGAAAAAAAGGTGTTTTTCTCTGTTAAGGGGGAAAAAGCCTGTTTGTGTGCTGTACACTGTAGGAATGTCTGCTAAGATTTCAGCTGAGGCTGTGGGTGTAAAGATGCTCAGTAGATAATTACTTGTGACATTCTTTTCCCTGTTGCTTTATTCATTTCTAAATCTTCCCTGACTAGCCTTGGAAAACTATATTAGTCAACAGCTAAGGAATCCAGGGTAATATAACTTCTCACAAGGCCATTCTGTCCTGCAAGATAACTATAAAGTATAGCCCAAAAGGAAGAAAATGTTAGCAAGGGAAGGGCCAAGGAGAGGATCAGAATCGCAGGCCAGATCTTAAAGTTTTGTTTTCTGGTGCCTCGGGGCAGATTGGTCTTATCTGGGAAGAAAGCATTTGCCACTCCTTTAAAGACCACTCATCACTTTAAAACCTTCTCCTGCCTTAGCCACCTGATGGGAGTAATGGCTCTAGCCCCAGAACAGTTTTTATGAGTAACCATCCCCTCCCCCATGCAAACAAAGATCTGAGTCACTCATGGTTTCCTCTCCAAATAAAGGGCCTTGCGGGGCTGTCAGCTTGCTTGCCATAAGAGGAAAGTATCCTGTGTCTGGCACGGGGATGCCCGCATCACCTCTCACATGCATGAGCTTCCCCTGCTTCCCAAAGAAACAACAGCTCTACCTAGTGTACTCCAGGTGTAAGTGAGCTGAGCGTCTCGTGACTGGCTGTTCCTGAGCATCTATTCACAGGAGAAAATGCATTGACTTCCATAGGGGAATAGTTAAGGTAATGAGGTAAATAAGTGCCTCCTCGCTGGGACTTGGACCAGCCAGAAAGACTCACGATCACAGCTCCCTTCTGTGTGCTCTTGCTGCCTACTGTGCGGTGCTTTGCTGGGCAGCTGCCCTGCGGGGTGGAGTGCGGCCCGGGAGCTGCGCTAGTCCTTCTGAGTAGGAACTGTGGGTTCTGAATGTGCGGCAGAGGAGCAAGTTCTGTGCGTTGGGGCCTATTAACCTCTGCTGGAATTTGGGGCCTGTGAGTCATTGTTATTCTATAATGGAAGACTCTGGCTGTTTGCCATTTGAATTTTTTTTTCTTTCAGTCCTTTTTGTGGTATCAGTCCGTCTTCAAAGAATTCATACTTTCCATTCCTCAGGCACATAAGACCAATTAAAGATTAAATCAAATGGGCAGGTACTTACAAACATAAAAGTATGTTTAGAAGCTTCTAGTCTGTTCTGTGGTTGGATGTTAGAAGAATGTTGATGTCTGCTCTTAGCTGTGAGCCGTGTAGTTTGAAGAAAAAAACAAAAGATCCCATCCTATCCCTCTTCAATTCCCTTATTTAAAAGCTGTAACTGGTAAGCCCTGAGCTAATAGACCCCTGTCCATCTGGAAACCACTAAAAAGTTGTTTAGTGTAGTAACAGTGACTCGGTAACGAGAACCTGGGTGGCAGTGCCTATTCGGGTCCTAATGAGCTTCCTCTGCCCCTGAGTGCTGTGGTTGATTTGCCTGAACTTCTAACCTGGGTACATCTGTAATATTTTTACTTAATTTCTCATTTGCTACGAGACATGGCACTTTTTTCCTTTGTGGGTTTTCCGGGTGTGTCAGCAGAGCCGCAGCTGATGGCTTCCTCTCACACCCCTGACATACAGGTGAACGGCTGTCTGCTTGACCCCGTGCCTCCCGTCCTGGTGAGGAAGGGATGCCAGTCACTGCCCAGCAATGTGATGGAGACCTCCATCGACGAAGGGCTGGAGACAGAAGGAGAGGCTGAAGAAGACCCCGGCCATGCCTTTGAAGCATTTCAGTCTACACGCAGCGGGCAGAGACGACACACGCTGTCAGAAGTGACCAATCAGCTGGTGGTGTTGCCTGGGACAGGTATGACCGCAGAGGTGCACCAGGCTAAGCTTCAGTGTAAGGCCGCCACAAAACACACCCTACACCAGAGTAAGGGGAAGGGTTTATTGGTGGGGGAAACCCGACAGACCGGAAGGAAGGAGTAAAGAAGGAAAAGAGAGCGAAAGAAAGACAGGGAGAGAGAGCCATGTGTTCAGGAACAGGTTCTGTTACACCTTTGCCAGGGGGTGGGCAGGGAAGTAGAAGCAGCGAATCCCATTAGGGTAGGGGTGGAGCTGACACCTGTGGTTGGGCCATGTGACCACCTGGCTTCCAGCCATGGCGGCGGGGGCTAGAGCCTAGGATGGTGTCAGGGTGCAGATTGCGCCGTAGATAAGACTGTGCCATTTTACCAACACACAGCACTATCTCGTACTCCAGGCACCACGGAGTGGGGATGATCCCGGCAGTGCCCAGACTTTAGTCTGTGGCTCCCCTTACGGAGCAGCTTCAGCAGGCTCCAAGACAAGGCCTGCTCAGCAGCCACAGACGGAAATGAAATGTCTCTGAGTCCCACGTAACTCCTAGGAGTCATCCGAGTGGCGTGTGATTCATCAGGGATTCTGGCTCTTTGGGAGCAGAGATCTTATGGGTGCAGCTTCTAGAATGTTTCCCCCACAGAATCTCAAGATGATTAAACGGTTCTAAAAAGACGTCTGCTGTGAATTGAAGGACATGTGGCTGTCTTGGGGCGCTTGTGCCCTGTTCAGATGCTGCTGCTGTTGGTTTCATGTGCTTTGTTTTCTCTAAAAGGGAAAATCTTCTCCGTGAGTGACAACCCCTCCCTTGACAGCGTGGACTCGGAGTATGATATGGGGTCTGTTCAGAGGGACCTGAACTTTCTGGAGGACAACCCTTCCCTGAAGGACATCATGTTAGCCAATCAGCCCTCAGCCCGTATGCCGTCTCCCTTCATCAGCCTGAGGCCCACCAACCCGGCCATGCAAGCCCTGAGTGCCCAGAAGCGAGAGGCCCACAACAGGTCGCCAGTGAGCTTCAGGGAGGGCCGCCGGGCGTCAGACACCTCCCTCACTCAAGGTGACAGCTTTCTCCCCGGCCTTTCAAGCCCTGAATGTCACAGGACTGTGGGAGGGGGGAGGGGGCAGTTGTCACCTCGTCAAAGTGAGCACCAACAGGCCTTGTGTTTTATCTGAACTGCTGGTCTTTGTACTGTCTTTCAGGAATTGTAGCATTTAGACAGCATCTTCAGAATCTGGCTAGAACCAAAGGAATTCTAGAACTGAACAAAGTGCAGTTGCTGTATGAACACATGGGACCAGAGACAGACCCGAGCTTGGCCTCAGCCACGCCTCAGCTCCAGGACCTGGCCAGCAGCTGCCCTCAGGTGGGTGTCCCGAGCTCTTCCCACGATGGCTCGGAGAGGAGAGCGTGAGCGTGCACTGTGTTCACGCAGAGCGCTCCCTGCCGTCTTGGGCAGGCAGGTGCTTCTGGGAAACCCACACCAGAAAGCTTTCCTTGTTGCCACCACCTGCCACTGACACAGCCAGCCAGGCTCCTCCAAGTGTCCACTAGAGGCCCAGACACCCGCCAGCCAGCCGTATGTGGGTGACTCATAGTCTCCCTTGAACTCCCCTGCACCACCCACACCCACACAAAAGAATCCACGTCAGTCACCCAAAGGAGAAGCTTCTTGCCACTACTTGTGATGTGATTTGTCACATTATTATTCATGCTAAAAATACAGTAAGCAGTGCTATTTTTCCAATCCTTTTTATTTGGGGTCTGTTTTTAGTGCATCAGGGATATTGTAGTAGTCAAGACTTGGAGTGTTATGTCTCACAGTTAGGATTTCTCTTGGACACTGCAGAAGCACTTACACTGAGCATGGGAACATTTTGCACGTGGCGAGTTAAGCACAGGTGTCACCCTCTTGCTTCTCAGGAGGACGGTCCTCAGCAGCAGGAAAGCGTGCCGCCGCTGCCTCCCAGTGTGCATCAGCTTTCCCAGCGGCAAAGCCTGGAGACCCAGTACCTGCCGCACAGACTCCAGGTGGGACCCTCCCCCTTGTTGCTCGGCTCACTTTGTTCATCCAGCACCTGCTTCTGCACGGCCGAAACCTGCTTGGCCTGGCAGGCCTGGCATTTAGTTAGGGTGGCTCTTTCCCTCTGTGTAGGCAGGTAGGTTTGACTCGGCACTTCTAGAAACATGTTAGGGTCTGTGCCGGCAGTGGGAAAGCATTTGTCCTCAGGCCCTGGGAGACACTGAGTGGTAAGAATGGGAGACCTGGCTTCTTTGTTAAGATTTATTTATTTGCGAGGCAGAGTTACAGAAAGAGAGAATCTTCCATCCACTGGTTCACTTCCCAGATGGCCACAATGACCAGAGCTGGGCCCATCAGAAGCCAAGAGCCAGGAGCTTCTTCCGGGTCTCCCACGTGGGTGCAGGAACCCAAGCACTTGGGCCATCTTCCACAGCCTTCCCAGGCCATTACAGGGAGCTTGATGCAGAAGTGGAGCAGCCAGTACTCAAACTGCCACCCATATTGGATGCCAGTGTTGCAGGCAGAGGCTTAACCTACTACACCACAGCACCAGCCCCCTAAACAAACTCTTAATGAATAATATAGAAATCAAAATCTCATAACCACAAAGTTTTGAGTCCTCTACACTGGAGCATGAACATCTTTAAAGATATATAACAAACACAGATCCCATAAAGAATTCATCATGCATTCAGCAGGTGCCAGGGCCTTGTTACCAAATTTAACTCTACTTTTCTCTCTCTCTCTCTCTTTTTTTTTTTTTTTTTTTTTTTAACAGATAGAGTTTAGTGAGAGAGAGAGACAGAGACAGAGAAAAAGGTCTTCCTTCCATTGGTTCACTCCCCAAATGGCCGCTATGGCCAGAGCTACGCCGATCCGAAGCCAGGAGCCAGGTGCTTCTTCTCGGTCTCCCATGCGGGTGCAGGAGCCCAAGCACTTGGGCCATCCTCCGCTGCCCTCCCGGGCCACAGCAGAGAGCTGGACCAGAAGAGGAGCAACCAGGACTAGAACCCAGAGCCCATATGGGATGCCAGCACCACAGGCAGAGGATTAGCCAAGTGAGCCATGGCACCGGCCCCTCTCACACAATCCGAGGAGTTTCAGAAGTGGAAAACTAGTGTGCTAGATCTGAGGCAGCCCACACCTGCTGGCCCGGCCCTCTCCCAGGGTCTTGATGGGCAGGTGCCAGTCTCTTCATCCCGTATGGGCTCTGGAGGGCACAATTGGATTCACAGTCCAGGCAGAAGCAGTCTGATGACTGAGTGTTCATGACAGCATGTTGTCACGATTGTGTTGTTTCTCCGCTCTTCCAGAAGCCCGGCCTCCTGTCAAAGGCTCAGAACACCTGTCCGCTTTATTGTAAAGAACCACCACGGAGCCTTGAACAGCAGCTGCAGGAACACAGGTGAGAGGGCCTCTGGCCGAAAAAGTCGCTTCCTTTTGTGGAAGCTTGGAGACTGCTGCATGTGTTATCCTTTGCCCCTCGTGCTTACATCCACCCGGAAAGCAGGCTTTGATGCCAGGCCCACAGGCTTCTCAAGCGTGATTGCTGTGAGGATATTCTGGGTCCATGGAGTTTGGGCTCGTCAGGTGTAAATGGCCTTAAAATGTGCATTGATTTCCTTTTCTTCCATCGGTTCCTCTTTGGGATAGGACCAGACCTGAGCGGTCAGAAGCAGTGGCCTCAGGCAATTTAAGTCAGACCACAGAGAACGTCCCCAGGCCTCACCTGAAGCAGCTTGGCCAAGACAGAATTCCCCGAATCCATCGACCTGCAGAGGTCTAGGCCTCATCGCCTGACCACTGCCCACCATGGGTGGGAAATCAGCCTCTAACTTTATGCGGAAAAAAAGTCTTAGAGAAAATGCCTTTGTGCTCAGGTTAGCACTGAGGGGTCAGTCAGAACCAGAGGGAACAAAACATGAGATGAAGTTTAAGAAACCCAGTCTGACTGGTTCCTACTCCCGCTCACCCTTTCCTTTCATGGAAAGGAGAGGAGTGGGGCCTGAAGGTGCCCGGCTTGCATTCACGGGAGCATTTCAAAAACAGCTTGGTTTGGGAAAAAACAGTTAGGTTTATTTGGGCATAAACATTTTTGAGATTCATGCATGTTTGTTTCATAATACAAATTTTCCATGAAGTTTTTGAAGGCTTTTTGTATGGATGGATTTCAGATACTTTTTGCACTAAAATAAATTTGCTGTTTAATTCCATTTTTCCATGAAGTTTTGGAAGTCCCTGTGTATGTTCAAACTGCCGTCATGTGACTCTTCCTTCTGATGTGTCACTTTAGGCTCCAGCAGAAACGGCTCTTCCTCCAGAAGCAGTCTCAGCTGCAGGCATATTTTAATCAGATGCAGATAGCAGAGAGATCCTACCCACAGCCAAGTCAGCAGCTGCCCCTGCCCCACCAGGAGACTCCGCCACCATCCCAGCAGCCCCCACCGTTCAGCCTGACCCAGCCCCTGAGTCCCGTCCTGGAGCCTTCTTCCGAGCAAATGCAATACAGCCCTTTTCTCAGCCAGTACCAGGAGATGCAGCTGCAGCCCTTGCCCTCCACGCCACAGCCACCACCTCCGCCACCGCCACCGCCACCACAACAGCCAGGAGCTGCTACAGCGCCCTTACAGTTCTCCTATCAGACTTGCGAGCTGCCCAGTGCTGCTGCTCCTGTGCCAGACTACCCCGCTGCCTGTCAGTATCCCGTGGACGGGGCCCAACAGAGCAGCCTCCCAGGGACAGACTGTCCCAGGAGCTCTGGACTGCAAGAGAATCCCTCCAGCTACGACCCCCTAGCCCTCTCTGAGTTACCGGGACTCTTTGATTGTGAAATGCTGGACGCTGTGGATCCACAACACAATGGGTATGTCCTGGTGAATTAATCTCAGCCCAGGAAGTGAGGTGGGTCCAGTGAAGGAAGACTGTGTGTTTCTATTTTTATTCCAGCCTTTTAAATGTAAAGCTTATTTTCTTGCCCTCTCCCTAATGGGGAAAAATCAAGTCACCCAACTGGAAACAGAGGGCCTGGCTGGGGTGGGTGTTGCTTCCTCCTGGCTCTGTCCCGCCACAGTTTTCTGCGGCAGGTGCTGGAACCTAGTTGTAGGCTGCAGCTCATGCCCTTAGGTCAAGTGGAGCAAGATCTTGAGGGAGGTACCAACAGATGTTTTTATGAGATGACAACATTCAGATCTAGGTTTTATGCAGAATTATGCCTGTTCATTCTTGAGGGAAACCCTGGTCAAAGCAAGAAAAAGATGTGCTATTGCATTTATAAATAGGGCAAATAAAAAGGCAATATATTTTCACTGAAGCCAAGCAACAAACATACTGCTTCAAGGCAAATCAAGAATACATAATGGAATTTGATGTGCAGGAAATAAAGGAAAGCTGTATTTTGTCATCTTAAGTTCTTAGCTGCTAATGCAAGTTGTCCCCAAGGCCATCACAAAGCAGTGGAGTATCAGCTCTGTTTCCGGGACCACTAACAGCTGGTGCTGACCCCTGAGCCGGGCAGTCGTTTCCTTTGGGAAGCAGGTGACACACCTCTTCAGAAGAGGCCGCTGGGTTACACTGAGGACTACAGAGATGTCAGGAGAGCCACTGCAGTGGGGGCCGAGGCGAGGAGAGTACCCGCCCTGGGCCAGGGCAGGCGGGCTGCTCCTGCAGTCTCTTGTGGAGACTTCTGGCTTGGGCCAGTTGGTCTCCAGAGGATCCCTGGTCTCTCTGCAGTGTAATAACTCCTTTGACTTTACACCTTATGTTGCTAATAGTTTCCTGAGCTTTGTATATTTGGACAGTTTCATATAGGGCTTAGAAACCATAATGACACAAAAATGACCTTTGATGTCCCATGTGAAGTGGTAGTGCTGTGCCTTTCTCCCGGAGATCATGCTTTAATTCTTTCTTTTCTGTAGAAACCCGGTTTTGCATTTATGTCAAGGCTAAATCCAAAGTCACTTCAGAGTTTGTTTTCCACCATGTGGGAATCAGCATTAATTTCCTTAAAATCTTGACTTGTAATGAAATGTTCAAGTATTCACAGCAATATTCAGAGAACCACAGATGTGTTAACCGTTTAAGCAGATCATCTGCCAAACCCCTGACATTATTAGTAGAACCCAGCCCTTAGTCCATTCATCATAGGAAGTGAAAACTAGATGCTCCAGCTAATTTCCTGTATACCTAGAAGTAATGAGTCATCTGTCACGCGGAGACTAAAACCCAGGTGTTACAAATCCAGTATTATTTATAAAAACTATTAATTTCTATCCTTTAGAATGGCTTGTCCTGTCAGCAGATGAATGCGTTAAGCACAAAGCGTCTTCCTTAAAGCACAAAGAAGAGAGCTACTCCACTGATGCTGCATCTAGAAAACACCTTTAAGTTGCCTTTCCTCTGTAGTAAGTGTCCAGACAGGTGAGGGGAGCATGGCAAGCCTAAGGAGTCTTCTGGCCCCCCCAGTGTGGGTGACCTGAGCAGTCCTTGTTGCCAGCTGGACAGTGCCTCACGGTGGCCACCGGTGCCAGGATGCTTTGCTGAGGTGCTCTGCCTGGAGTTGGACTCAAGGACTCAGCAGGAGAAAGCAGTGGGGGTGGGGGGACCGTCATTTTTGTGATTTGATAACAGGCAGTAAAAATCCAGGAAGGATGAATTATGTTCCTTTTATGGGTTGTTTATTCCTCCTTGTGCTTAAGATGGATGGTGTCATGAAATAGAGAACTTCATTTCATTTAAGAGATCATTTCATTAAGATCTCTAATCTGTTTTAAGTCTTTGCAAAATAAGCCAGTTATAAAACGGCTTGATTTGTTTAGACTGAAGGAGGATGTTTTCCCAAAATGTACTACAGAAGTGCTGTAATATTTAAAAATTAGAATGCCTTCCAGATTGAAAATGGGACCGCTCATTTCAGAACTGCAGGAATGGCACAGATTGGCATACGTGGCTGCCCCCACCAAGGCTGCGCTCCTTAGCCCAGGAGACCCAGGAACTCCGGCAGGGCAGTTAGGCCGACAGAGTGAGTGCTGGGAGGCTGAAGGGCCCAGAGCGAGCAGGACGCAAGCGCAGTAGCCAGGCCTGTGGCAGTCAGCAGAGTGGAGGCATGGCGGACACTGGCCTGCAGAAGGGCAGACCAGGCCGGAGGCTGGGTTCTGAGCTCCCGGTTTGTTTAGCTCATTTCAAGCAGAAATTGGGAAACTCTGCAGCCACCTTTATTAGCTGAAACGTAAGCGGGGGAGAGGCGACTGGTTCTGTGTCAGTCAGCTGTCCGCTGGGAGCTGCCAGCAGTTTGCTCTTCGTAAACCCGTAGCAACACTAAGGCGGCTTACGCCACTCTACTTACACGAAATACTGACTTGCTTTCCAGTCTGTTTCATGTTAGCAGTGTGTACACTACTGTATAATAATCATTTGCTTTATTATCTTGTAAACCAGGCTCCTCTGAAGAGACTTTGGTGAGATAAATGCGAGGTAAAAATTTCATCCAGCAAAAAGTGCAATATGTGTGGTACTTTTTTATTTTTGTGTATGTTCTCTCTTTTTTTTTTTAATCCAGGGGTATTAGTCTCTGCTTTGGGAAAAATGCACTAGTTCTGCATTTCCAGTTGGGCAAGTGTGTCTCTAGTATCTACATGCAGCTGATAATGCTGGTCCCTGTAAGGCAAACACAGCATGTGAGCACAACAGAAAGGGGGCGGCCGTCCCACTTCTAAATTCCTAGTAAGCTACACTGACCAGCCCCAGCCCTCCCCTCGCCACTTCTGCCCACCTGCCACCCTAGGCCAGGGAAGGGACCAGCGGTTCCTGCACCCACCACCCAGAATCTACCGCAAGGGTGTCACTGGGAGGACTAGAGACGGGACAGAAGGACCCACAGTGCCACAGTGTGAGCACGCCCCTCCTCCCTGCATCAGACCTTGCCTCCCCAGAATCGAGAACTCAGTGGTCTACACCACGTCCTGGGGCCGCAGGCGTGCGTCAGAAGCTTGGGATTATGACGGAACAGCCCTCAACTCCTGTGCTCCTGCCTGGCTCTGAGCCCTACAGGAACGGGGCACCCTGTACCCTTATGGGGAGGGAGAAAGGACCACCCTGTGGGAGACCACCCCACCCCTGCCGTCAGCTCCAGGCCCCTACAGAAGGGACTTGTCAGGGGACCGACCTCTCCCACACACTGGGTGTCCTTAGAGTCTGTGGCAGAGAGATTTACAGAATTCTGCCAAGTTGAGAGGAGGGGTTGTTCTCAGCTGGAGAGTGCCTGGGTGACCGGCAGAAGAATGAAGGGCCGTAAGAACCGCCTTCTAGCCACAGTTGGTCTAGGGTCCCTGGAGTGAGGGCGTTGAAACAGCCTCTGGCTAGGTGACCTGGACGGAGTGAGTGCTGCTGCTTTTGTGAGGGTCTTCCAACCTCTGCGGAAGCCCCAGGTTCTTAAATATATTGGGATCAGAGTTTATCTGCCTTGGATGACATTTTAAAACTTCTATCGACAGTTACACTCAAGCTCCCTGTAAGGCGTAAAGAAAACTGATAGTGCAAGTAACTTTCACGTTCCTCCTCTAGAGACAAAACGTAGGTCATTTGACAACACTGGTCCCAGTGGATAGTTGCAGAATCCCTTTGCAGGGGCTGACCTTTGCCGCACGGGTACCCCTACACTGGGCTGCTTCTACTGCCTCCTTGGAAGCCACCCGCGCCGTTCGGTCTCTTTGTGCCTAGACATCAAAGGTAAAAACTGCAGAACAGGTAGTCAGTTGCAATCATTGTTTAGGCAGGCATCTTTGATCATTTTGTTTCTGGAAATGTTTTCTAGAACTTCAAGAGTGATGCATGGAGAGCAAGAACTTTCTAAACGGAACAGAAAACAGTTGTAAGAAACCGTACCTCCCTTCTAACAGGATGGGAAACGAGTACAAAGCTCTCTGCCACCCTGAGGGCGGCAGGATAGACAAAGTCAGTGGCCTTTCAAGGCCCATTGGGCCTAGAGTCTAATCTCCCAGTGCCCTCTCCCTTTTTACCACTCCCTCCCCCCCCCCAGTTAAGGTGTGGCCTGTTCAGTTCTAGAAGACTCTTGGCTGTCCTGGTTGCATCACATCCCGTGCCCACCTCTCATCGGAGCAGATTTCAACACGTTTGGCAGAGTAAGCACATACTGTTGCGCAGATTAAGAACCGGGCCACAGCCCTGCCCACAGACCTGGGCGGCGAGAGTTCCAGCCGGCCCGCCTGCCCGCCAGTGAACAGAGCACCTTCCCAAGTGACCTCTCCTAATCCTCAACCACCCCGCGCGGCAGTCGAGAGATCCTGTCCCTGTCTTTGTGGCCCGGGGAGGCAGGGCTCTCGTTAGCTGACGTGCTTCATGGAGGTCAGGCGCGTGTGAGCGCAGGGCTGGGACTGGGCTGACTGGCATCTTGATTGGGTTTCTGGCTTCTTACTCTCTTTCCCTGCTCGGTGGCAGCTGAGTCTTTGCATAGGCGAACAGCTGTATAAACAAAGCCCCCATGTTGGCCAGGCGCGGCCACGCCCCCCACGTGGCAGCCCCCTGCCTCCGGCAGAGACGCCCTTCAGGTGATGACTGCCGCTGTGCAGGGGGCCCCGCATCCATTCAGCAAGGCTGTGTGCGACAGACCCCGTAGACAAGCTGGCCTTTCGCGTCCAGCAACTACAGGTGTTCGGGCTCCTGTCAAAGGCATTGCACGCTAGAGTAACTACCGACGGCCGCCTGACGGCAGGACACAGCCTGCTCTACCGCTAGGCAGCTGAGCTCACGGCCAGCTCAGGAAGGGCGCTGCTCGGGGAACCACAACCTTACAGTCCTTGTCAGCGAGTCTTCTAGACACCTTTAGAGTTAGAAAAAGAACATGCTCTAATGGGAGAGGTTGTCTTTCCAGATGTGGGTAAGGAGGGAGGAGCTTTAAAAACAGACATACAAAACCACATCCTTGAAAAACAGGACCCCTAACTGGAATGTTACACCTGTAAGCCCAGGGACGGGACTTGCCTCTGGCTGTGAGATGCCTGCCTGGCCACAAGTAGCGAGTAGCTCGGTCAAGGAAGTAGCCTTCCTGCTACTGATGGGAAAAAAAAATCTGCCTTCATCAAAACCTCTGAAGGAGGGAAAGGCAGAGAGAAAGGAGGTTTGCTTCTCTTTGGGGGTCCAACTTTAAAATCTAGAGAGGATATTTGCACTTTGTAGAAAGGGCAAGATCATTGCTTGTTTCTGAAGGAGGAGGGAGGTGTTGGTGGATGTTTGGTCTGTGAAAGAGTTACTTTTGATAAATTAACCTAATTGTAGTTATTTTTTTCTGTGTGCTTTTTTTTAATTACTAAGAAAAAATTGGTGAGTTCAATAGCTTTGGTATTTTGAATGCAAATCATAATAGCACCAATGTGGGGGGAAAAAAATCAAATTGTAGCCCGTCACTCAATGTTAGAAAATTGCCTAAAATGCAGTTTAATAAATGATCTTTGTACCAAATGGCAATTTAAATAGGGTAATTTTCTGCAAGGAAAATGTACTGTTTTTATGTTTCCAACCCTCTTGAATTAAAATAAAAACAACTTGTTTTCTATACGTGTGCTATGAATGTCAGGCTAATGAGACAGGGCCTTTACCTCAGCAGGTGGAATTCTAAAAGCGTGGCCAGCGGCTGAGCTTTCCGAGCCCTGGTGCTCATTTCAAGCCGCAGAAGAGGACAGTGGACGATATGTTCCCATTGACGTCAGCAGGGTAAATACCACACCGCTCCAAGTCGCCGGAGAGCACATTAGCCACTGCACACCGCTGACGGAAGCGCTGCTCGCCGCAGCCTGCACCCACAGGGCCCCACTGGGCACTGCCAATTAACACTCCTTGAGTTTAGTCTTGGGGCAAAGCCCATGGGCCAAGGGCCTCGTGCCACAGGAGGGGGGGGAGGCAGGCCTGCGGGCCCTTGTCCATGTCCCCCAGGGCAGGCGAGCTGTAGGAGGGTGGGGGGCTCTGAGCAGCCAGGCAGCTCCACACAAAACACTGAGACTTAATCACGATGTCACACCTTCTCTGGGGTCTGCCAAAAGCCTTGACACCATGGGCACACCCCATGGGCTCCATCCCAGGAACAAGCACACCTGTGAGACCCAACTCCATGCCCTTGGGGTGCCGGAGAACCCTTCTGCAAGTGGCTCACATGTCTGGACTGGCAGTGCCAGGCCCGGGTGCAGGGCAGTGTGTTACAGCCTGCTTCCCAGCGCTGAGTGCAACTGAGACTTACTTTCACTCCCACCATCCCGGTTGAGTCCATGCTGCAGTTCCCAGACAGGAATCAGCTGCTGGCTGCAGGGGTGGGAGTGGGAGAGGTGGAGGTGCAGCAGGCACAGGCCACGGCCAGCGAAGAGCTGGAACGGGGGCCTGTCTGCCAACTCGGGCTTCCCCTGCACCAGTCAACAGTCGCTCAATCCGACCTTGACACAGCCATTACCCCCGTGCTACCGAAGAATCCAGCATCACTTTTTTAACAGAATCACTAAACTTCACTAACAGTGTCTCGCAAACATTCCCCATTTCTACCCCATTTCTCCATCGTTTTCATTCTATGTTACCAATAACAACTCCACTGCCCTAGGCTACAGGCAAAAAGTGGCTGGCGCAGACTGGCCAGAAACTCGGCAGCCAGGCAGCCCCTGGACGGCCTTTGCTTCCGTGGCCTTTGTAAGCCAGAGGCACTTTACAAGAAGGTGGAGGAACGCAGGCCCGGGAGGCCTTCCAGAGTCTTCTGTCGCCACACAGGACCACACGGAACCAGGGCCCGAGGTGCTGTGCTTGGCAAGCTGCTCCCTTCTGCCCTACTAGTTCTGAACCTGTGGAATCACTGTCCCTTTTACCATGCTGAGAAAAACTGAGGTTTCTCAAAAGCCATGCATATACAGACACATACTGTGGGACGTGGTACTTTCTGGGAGCGGCTGCTTCCTGGACCTCCTGAGGCCTGTCAAAGGACCAAGGTTAGGAACGCCCGACATAGGCGCCACGCTTTTCAGAGTTAAGGTTCTTGCTTCAGTTCCTCCTTCCTGGGTGTATCTGGTTAAGGGTAACCTCTTGCTCTGCCAGCAGCCCAAGGGCACCGTGCAAAGAAGTTCTGGGCTTTGTGCCCATTATGTCCTGGGTGCTACGTGGCCACAAAGGGAATGTCACCTGCATGGACCACAGCTGCTGCACCCTGGCGGCTGAGTGTGGCTCTGCCCTTCTCACGATGACCCCAGCCAATGGCTTTGAGGCTGAGTAGCCCTACAGGGATGTGAGACCACACCGATCGTACTGGGCAGTGGCCCTCAGAAGACAAACCCGAGTGTGGCCGGAAGCGCAGGCCTCCATCAAAGAACCACCACTGGCATAGCTGCCTCCACTTGGGGATTAAGCTGGGACCACAGATCACGGCAGGCAGGCATAGGGGCAGCTGACCCCAGCCAGCGGTCTTTCTAACGAGCTTCCCAGCTGCCCAAGTCTCAGTCCACCCACGCCGCAGTCCCTCTCTTTGTATCCATTTCTCGGGTGTCCTCCTAAGGATGACAGACTCGGAGCTGGCCTGATAGTGGCAAAGAGAAGTTCCAAGTCCAGGTAAGACAGCAGGGAGGCTGGAGGGGCCTGCCCCGAGAGAGGTGGACTTCCCTTGGAGCTGAGCCAACAGCTGGCTGGGCAGAAAGTTCAGAAAAGTGGGTTCCAGAGGAAATGAGGACGAAGGGATTCAGCTTGTCAAAGGGGAAACAGTCACTTTCCCCCTCGGGTAGGCTTTGAGAGTTTGACTCAAACTCCTTCCTTCTTCCCAAAGAGAATAATGGGGCCTCGGGGGCTCCAAAGGGAACCTGGCAGAGCCCAGGCCTCTGAGGGTGCCCTCAGCACCACGGCGACCACCCCACACTTGGTGATGGGACACGTCCAACAGGAGAGCTACCAAGGCCTGCCTCAAAGCAAGCCACATGAAGCACAGCCTCACAGCCTTCTGTGCAGGGACCCTGCCCTGGCCCTCTGGTCACTAGAGGAGCTCAGATGTGTAGCACGGTCCCTGAGGCAGCTAAGTGAGGGCCACAAGGGAGGTGGGCAATTGGAGGGGCCTGGGAATGACAGAGCCAGATGAGGAGGAAGGCTGTGGAGGCAAGGGCCCGGTGGCCCACCCCATCCCCAGGAGTGGCCACCCTGCCGGAGAGGTACTCCCGGCAGATCACTGCCTCCCCCTTCTCTGCTGGGAGAGCCCAGGAGGCATCCAAGAACCTCTGACCGAGTCCTCAGCCCCTGGCGAGGCTCCCGGCCCTGCCACCAACCTGGAGAAATCGTTGTAAAGGCTCATTATCTCCAGCGGTAACCTGGGAACACAGGCCGGCTGACTTCGCTGCCGGATTTACTGAGGTTCAAGCACAGCCTGGCCTGGCCCTGTCCCCTAATGGGAAAGCACCCAGAAGCCTCGCCAGCCTGCTGATGGCTTGTCCCAGAATCTCACTCTACATGGAAATGTCTACGTGCTGCGTATGAGACCTGTCAGATTTAAAGCTGGCCGCCCTATTCTGAGACCTGCTGCATGGTCAAGTTCCAGAATTTTGCCCCGCATTTCCCAGGAACTCCTCCGAGAATCTGCGCCCCACATAGACCTATATCCCTAACTCCTCGGCGCCTGAGAAGGGCTGGAAGGCCCAGGGGAAACTCCGCAGACAGCTGCTGAGCCCCCACTGAGGACACACTCCAGCTGGCCCTGGGACCTGCCTACACTGACCTCTCGGTGGGCTCTGGTATCCGGTTCCCTTAGCTGGAGGCCCACTGCAGACGGGTTCAATGTCCCTGGGCTTTGGCTTTTGTTGTCAGTTTTCAAACTGGACTCAGGCGTCCTGTAGTCTCTGGACTCATGAGAATGAATCCTCTGGCCAAGAGGTTGGGCCCCTAAGAGCTCCACTTCAGGCCTCCACAGCGAAGCCCGAGCTTGGCCCTGGATCTAGATCCCTATGGGCGGCACCTAGGCCTCCCCAACTGGAGCCAGATCCTGCAGTTGCACGACAGTACCCGCCTCAAGCCAGTGCACGGTCTAGTTCACCAGCAAGTGCAGGTTTAGGTCCCAGAGACGAGACCGCAGGAACCCCTGGGCCCGAGTGACAGAGTTTGGGGGAAATAAGAGAAACAACAAAGACCAGGAGGAGCAAGAGTTGCAGAGGGGAGGTCTTTGCTGAGACTCGGGGCGCAGGGGCTGGGTTCTGGCTGAAGTCTGTTGCGGGCAAACTGTCCAGAGAGAGAAGAAAAGGAAGAGCCGGTGGCTGGGCGCACAGCAGCGTCTGCAGCCATTATTTATGGGTGCTGCGCCTGACCTGGGTCTCCCAACCTGGACTGTGCGGAGACTGCATGTCCCTCACAGCTGCTCCTTCCTGCAATAACAAGACTGACATCACTGTTGTCAGGGAAATGGTGTTTTGATTAAAATCATGTGACAGCTACTTCGTGATTCAATAAACAAATCCCCTGTTAACTCTCGCCCGACAGAGGCCGCCAGCAGCTCTGCTGTCAGACGGCAACGTGCAGACAGGAAGGAGTGGCTGAGCTGTGCCCCCCTGGGGGGGCAGGGGGCAGGAGGGGCCCACACACCACACCAAGCACACAGACTTCAGGGGTCTGTCTCTGCCGTACTGAGGGGGCACCCCTCTCCAGGAAGAAGTGGCCCTCAGTCCTTGGGCCATCCTCACTTGGACACAGTGGCAGGCTCTGCCCTGGGATGTCAGATGACTCCCCCCAAGGACCCTGAGCCCGGCCAAGCACGGAGGAGAGCCCCAGGGCCTCAGTAGTTGGCAGGCTCACCCAGACACCTCGGGTGTCACCAGACAGTGAAGGGTTAAGAACAATTTCTGGTTTGCAATTGGATGACTTCCTGGATCACTCACTTGGCTGCTGGCCCCTGACACGCAGGGTTCTGCCTGGCAACAGCCAATTCCCTTTCCATCTCACCCTCGGGTCATTTTCCTTAAGTGAAACAAACTCAGGGAAGGCTCTCTGAGTCCCGGCACAGGGGGTTTTCTGGGTGAAATGGACAGCAGCCTCAGAGGCCTAGCGCGCAGACTCCCGGGGACACAGCACGGGCTGGGGGAAGTCCGTCACGGCTGAAGAACAGAGATGCCAGCACCTCCCACCCAGGGTTGTTGTGAGGACTAAAGGAGACCTGGTCCAGAGCTTGACATGGGCCTGGAGCAACAGTAGCAAAAGCTGTTGGTGTGTGTGTGTGTGTGTGTGTGTGTGTGTGTGTGTGTGGCTGGAAGGCCTAGAAGGGTGCCTTCGTCAAAGTTGGCCTAGGGACCGACTCCGTGACCCATGCTTGGATCAGGTGCACACCTGCATTTACTGCATGAGCAGCTGGCCCCAAATGTGTAGGAAAAATAACTCCTTTGTTCCCAAGGAAGTCTGTGGTTTAGGCCTAAAAAAAAATAGAATGGTAAATTCCTACTCCTTCAGCCAAGGTCTCTTCCCCAAGGCCAAGGTCTAGGGAGGAGACACGCGGACACAAAGGGCTGATCCCTTGAGGCCTTCTGCAGGGGCCCACCCTGCAGCAACAGGAGCAGCCAGGGCTGCCTGGACGAGAGACGCGGGGGACAGGCGTGTTCGAGGAGGAATGACTACAATAAAGGGCCTGGACAACAGGAAGCCCGCTGGTATGGCCTCAGTTCAGGTAACAACAAAGCCATGGAGATTTAAAAGGCTGACCTTTTGACTTTCAACAAGCAAACCCGCTGGAGGGGATGCGAGAACACCGCCGTGCAGTCAGCTGGATGCGGCCTGCCATCAGCCCAAGGTGGCGGACGGAGCCCTGGGCGCTCCTTTCGGGATGCATCTGAGTCATAAATCGCCCTCCTACTGAAACGGCCCCAGGGCCATGGCTGGCACCGCCTCTGATTGCCGGACTGAAACTCCTGCGCGCCTCCTCCACGCACAGCGCACAGTGGCATCACGTGGGGCTTGTAAACCCGACTGTCACACAGAGCACTCCGCTGGAGGGATTTTATCTTGAATGGAAATGATGAGCTGAGAGGCAGTTTGGAAAGCAGCGTCTGTGTTCTGTGAAGAACGTGGGGGCAGCTCATGGCCTGTACCTGGGCAGGCAGGGCCTGGAGCTCAGGCCACCGGAATGACGGTCTGCACGGCCAGTCTCCCTCTCAGAAAGCATTCCCAGAACAAGGGAAGTGAAACAGGGCAACAGGCTTCAGAATGCACACTCTGCTGGCATTTAGAGCCAAGCTGTCTCCTCAGGGACAGTGAACTTGGGAGAAGTGCGGCCCCTGGCTCTCCTGGTCCCTCAAGCGCGAGGCCACGCTGGCTGCCCGCAGCCGAGGCTTCAGGGGCACTCACCTTCCGGGCGTCCTCTCCAGGCGCTCTGGGTCTCAGAAAGTGGTTCTTGTCGGTCCCAGAGGTGCTGAGCTCTTCACTGTCCTTCACAGGCAAATCTAGCTTCCTCAGCCTTTGTGCCACCACTAGGGATAGACAGCAGCACTGTAACCAGCCCTAGCCAGGACATGCTCCTCCCAAGCCCACTGAGCTTCCAGGCCGCCATTCCCTCCGCCTTCCAGCATCGCTAAGGGAAGCCCAGCATGAGCTCCTGGGCAGGAAAACCAGTTCAACAGCAGGACCTTATTTAAGGCGCCTTCCCTCAGGAGCACTGCAAAGGGCCCCCCCACCTGCCCATGGGGTCCCCGGTCACCAGACAGGAAGTGACACCATCAGCTTCAGAGAATGCTGGAGAGAGACACGACTTGGCTCTTGCAGCCCATGAGTAATTAAATGCCCTTCATCCTCCAGCTTTCCATCTCAACTGAGCATTATGTAACTTCCTGGAAACAGCAGGCTCGTGGAGGCACACGAGGAATAGTGAGACTATTCTAGAAAGGCTCGGAAAAGGACTGCGGGCATGTGAGAGAACAAGAAAGAAGAGGAAGGGACTGGCTGGAAACCGGGCTACTGGAGAATCAAAGGGAAGCGATTATGTAAGAGCAGCAGCAGTGGCCTCTGCCCTCACACCAGGAATGTGAGGACAGGGCTCCTCTCCTGCGCTCTGTCCAAGCACTGGAGACAGGCAGCTTTGAGATGAGATGCCAGAAGAAGGAAATGCGTCAGAGGAATTTAAGGGAAAGGCAGGACTAGACAGGCAGCCAACTTGCTTGGACACTGCGTCCTGCCACCCCTGGGCACGTGCAGCCAATGTGATTTCACAGGGAAGCACCAGACTTTCAGCTCAGCAACGACAAAGTGGCCTCCAGAGATAGAAGTGCAGAGACAGCAGTGACACAGCGTGGCCACCGCATCAGCAGTGACATGCTCGCCTCCCTGGAGGTCTGGCGAGCATCTCAGATGCTCACACAGGACAGCCCGAATCTCAGGCTGCTGGCTCTGCGATCAGCAAAGGCCCCCAGGACCCTGCCTCACGGTGGCCGCTCTGTGGCAGTTCTGTGACCAGAGCTGTCTGTCAGCAAGGCCTCATCAGAAACCCCAGGCTAACCAGCTCATTCTTGTCAAGCAGCACCTTCAGGTTCACATCTCCTTGGCAGCACAGAGGGAGAAATGCACGCTGGCCGCCTGACCCCATATAAAGTTTAGAAAAACACACTCAGGTGAATTCCGCTACTGAGGTGACATTTTTATTGGCAGAACTTGTCTGTGTTTGTGTCTTTGCTTCACTTTCCTGACCAACCAAACCAACTGGTATAAACCGGCTGGGACGAGACAGAGCAGCAGCAATGTATGTTCGGGACAATGGACAGATAAATCCAGATGGAGCTGCTGCCTGTGCTGGAGGCCTGGCACACGACCACGTGAAGCAGAGCCTGAGTGTTAGCGGGGGAATGAACGCAGTGTGGGTTGTGGATGATGTGGTTTCATATGTGCAACACATTAAGAGGACAGACTTAGAAGTGCATTCACTGGACAATTTTATTGAGCACCTATTATGTACACCAGGCATGGATCCCAGTGCTGGTGATACAGCAGACAACAAAACAGACCCAAATCCCCACCCTCACAGAGCCCCTAGTCTCATAAAAGCAAGACAGGAATACTAATCCATGGAGAAAATGGCTGTGAGCCAAAGAACAACTCCTCCGAAGAGTAACAAAAAGAATTCCCTATTGCTTCAGTCAGAAGGAAACAATGAGGTCCCTAAAGGGTCACCCCCAAGAACAGAGGCACTGCTGAGTGAGCCATGGCCCATGCTGGAGAAGGCAAGGGCTCACGTCTCTCCCCTTTAACAATAAAGGGCAATGCCTAGGGCTGCCAAGTGGAGCACACAAAGGTGTCTTCAAAGTCTATCTGCAAACCAATGGCATTTTAACCAGGGACAGTAATTATTCCAGTGCACATTCATGTCAAGAATCAAGACAACAGTCTCTCAAACACGAAATTCAAGAAAGAGGAATATAATCCACAGGTAATAAAAATAATAAAAGCCATGAAACTAAAAAGAAAGTGTTACAGCATAATAGTTTAAGGTATTAAAATGAGAAAAGAGTTTTGCTTATGAAAATGTTTTACCTTTAGCCCAAAAAGTCATAAAATGGAAACGCACTATAAGGTAATCTGGCAGTTTAAAATGCAGGCAGATCACTTCTGATTTCCGGTTCCTGTCCTGGGGCAGGCATGCAGCCCAGTGGCTGAGATGCAGATCAGGACGCCTGCATCCCATGGCAGAGTACCCGGGTTTAATGCCCAGCTCTAGCTGCCAACCCCAGCTTCTGGCTGGGATGCACCCTGAGAGGCAGTGGTGATAGCTCAAGTAATTGGGTTCCTGTCGTCCAACAAGGGAGACCTGGAGTGAGTGCCCAGCTTCAGCCTGGCCCAACCCCAGCAGCTTCTGGTATCCGGGGAGTGACCAGCAGATGGGCGCTCTCTCCTTGAGTGTTTGTCTCAAAAAAATATCCCTGTTCTATTTTTCTAAGGCAAGGCAAACTTGGAAAAATTTAGTCAAACCTGGTTTTACATAACTGCTTCATGTACAAAGTTGTATAGGTGTCTCTGGGTCTTTAAAGCAAGGTTCACTAGATATAAAAGAGGTTGTGAACGAAATCAACGATTCAAAAACCAAAATGAAAACAAGCAAACTGCGTATTAAGATGCACTGAGAGAAAATAAGCTGCAATAAAACCTCATTAACTAAAATTCATTAGAGGTAATGGGAGTTTGATTACATGAAAAGTGTAAATCAATTTAAAAGAAGAAATATTTAGATTTCTCCATACAATACACATGTATATGTCTCAAGGACAGGTGTAAACTGCGGCCCACTAAAGGTGCGGTCACTCAGGGCCCTCGCGGAGGTGCGGAGGTGCGACGGGCTTTTTCAAACGAGCCTCCCAACAGCTTCCTTGGTTCCAACAGCTTTCCTTACAGACCATTATTTTGCCTCAGGAAACCCTTCAGCTTACCCATTATTTTAAATTCCAGGATACATTAATGAGGTTTTATGTAAAAGCAGAGAAACATTTCAAAACAGTAAGATTCCAGTATCACCCATAACAAAAAATTAGCAGGGAAACAGTTTGAAAAGCTTCTGTGCAATACAGCAAGGACTAGATTTTCACACTGCTGAAAGCAGAGCCAGGCAAGGAAATCCACACAATTATTACACCACTGGCTCCCAGGCTCATTTAAAATACAAAATGGCAATCTTACAATGAAGCAGAATTGCCACTTCTTAGGGGACACTAAAGTTGAGGTTTCTCAGGAGAGACAGAAGGTGAAAGACGATTTTTGAGTGCAGTCACAGTGGTGAGCTGCTGAAATTCACTTAGGTTTCACCATCACAAGTTAGCAAAAAGATACATCCACACTTCAGGCTTCTGAATGACATGATTACAGTCAAAACCGAGCAAATAAAAAACAAAACTAGCAATACATTCACCCTGAGCTTCTACATTCCCCCTTCACATGAGACACGGAAGCAGACCAACGTAATCCAGGAAAACATGGCTTTACTACAGTCAGATCTCAGTATGTCTCCCAAATAGAGTTCATAAAATAAGTCGTTCTAAACCATGCGTGTTTAACTTTGGAATGACAGAGAGACACACAGATAAATGTAAACACCAAGAGAATCGCTCCGCTCCATGACTGGGTCTAACCCATCCGGCTGTGGGTTATTAAGTGGTCAGGGCCTGATTAATCAGCAAGGATGGATAAGCCCAGGTGCTCAGGAGAAATCAAGAGATGACTGCACTGAGTGTCAGGAACCGGTCCAGAAGAACAGCTTAAGTACGGATCCCAACAAGGAAGACGAATAAAAAACAATCCCACTTCATCTTTAGAAACAATCAAGTCACTGAATTTCTTCTAAGTTGTTGCCATTTGCTTGGATGAGATCTTGAAGGTTTTCCACTTTTTTCCTCCACCCAGCTTAAGAACCATTGACTAGTAATCTGTAATAAGAACTGAGTAAAGGCTTTTCCCTCCTGTTCCTCATTATGCCAACGCAAGAACTGGAAAATTCCAAACAAAATCAGGTTAGTGGTACAGAAAGTTCATGAACAATCTATGTGAACATTACATGTAACAACGATCCATGCGACTAAGAACTTCTCATTGTGCTTTCTTTGCTCTGACAGGCTAATCAGAAGTTAAATTTTAAAAACTGATTAACATTCCACCTAGGAACTGTTCTTACTGGTAAGAAGCACATCAGCCTAAATCCTAGACATGGAACAAGGAAATGGCCTGCTTGCACATGACAGACAGAATGGTGGGCCAAGGTTCCAACCAGAGGGGCACCAGCATTCCAGAGTCTCCACCCTCTATCTCCCATAATGTTGACCAACCCTACCCACTTAAAATGCACTCACACAATAGACGAATCCCCATTAACCAAAGGCATAAGCTGAAAAGCAAAAAACTGAAATACATACCACTTATAGCTTCCTGTGCAAAGTACTTGACATCCATGTCTTCATCTTGACCTAACTTTTGTAGTACTGGCTTAACTTCCCCCTGCAAAGCACTGAAATTCAAAAGGTACCTGTGAGAGGCAGTCCAGTGGGCCAGAGAAATCCTTTTTGATGTATAAACTCCATGAAAATTTTTAAATTTTAAAATAAAAAATTTAAAACACAAAACTTAACAAATGTACTAAATTTCTAAGAGGTTCTCAAAAAAATCAGCTTCAGACACTAGTCTACATATGTACAAAGCTTAAATATGTCAAAGTAAACGTCTTCAAAAATGGCTGCCTACTATTTTCTTTAAACCAATCAACACCTTGTAACCCAAAACTCATGGAACTTAATTATAGCAATCACTCCCTTCTACAAGAGAAAAGTTAAAACATACTTTCAAAACAGTAACAACACGAAAATCTTACGCAGTATCTAGAATTGGTCCAATTTTTTGTAGAGATTTGGCCACATTGAATCGGACATTTGCTACTTGGTCTCCTGCCATTTTTAATACAATGGGCAGCATTTGCTTAGTAGTTATTTCCTGACCACAGGCTTCAGACAGTGCCTAGAAAAATAAATGAGAGAGGACACTTAAAACTTTTATTTATTTACTTATATTTTCACTTTATTTGCAAGGCAAAGAGGCAGAGACAGAGAAGGATCTTCCATCTACTGATTCAACTCCCCAAACGCCCACAATAGTGGGACTGGGCCAGGCTAAAGCCAGGAATCTGGAACTCAATCTAGGTCTCCCATGTGGGAGCAGACACCCAAGTACTTGAGCCATCACTGCTGCCTATAGCAGGAAGCTAGACTCAGAAGCAGATCAAGAACTTGAACCCAAGCACTCTGATATGGGATATGAACATCCTAAGTGGTGTCAACTGCTGTATCAAATGCCCGTCTCAAAACATATTTTTTTTTAAATTCCCAAGATCTAAAGAGACAAATTCATATTTTGTAAGAAAGTAGCTCATCAACAGGAATACGTTTCCAGCTTGAGCATATGAATGAGGAATACAAGGGAGCATTCAAAGAATCAGACTAGAATTTACAACTAAACTGCAACTTCCAAAATACCATAAAATTTAATATGAATTTTAAAATCAACATTCTCTCATCTTCTAACCATCCACATTAATGACTACAAGAAGTGTATTCCAAACAGAAGATGGTATGTCTGAATTCAGCAGTATAGTTGAGAAGTAGTACTTTAACGTGAGCTCAGCAATAATAGTTAGGTAATACTTACATTAATGCAGAATAGTGTTGTCATTCTATGCAAGTAATTAGGATCATTTGCCATTACTAATACTTTGGGAACGATGGTATTTTGGGCCCACTCTGTGCCAAATTTCTGAACTAGTTTCATGAGGTTGTTGGTGGCAGCTTCCCGGATGGCATACACTGCAGAAGAGATCAAGGACACATTCTCACTGCTGACTTGAAAAGCAGAATGGAGTTTACTTACAACATCAGTAACTGTGGGCCCAAAACAAAAGCTCTCTGCAACCAGACCCCAAATGTAATCATACCACGACAAGCATACTCGGCTGCAACTCACAAAATACTGATCTACTGTCACTGCTTCAAAATTTACAGTATGTTCAAGGAAAAGGGATACAAGAAGCTCATTACATGCATTATCAATTCATTAAGTCCCTGTGATGTTCCAAGTGGTACTAAAAAAATACAAAGACCACATGTTCTTATCAGAGAAATGAAAGACAGCACACTTCAAGAAGTGCCATGGTGCAAGACGAACCGTAATGAAGTCTGACACTGTGTAGTAAATGCCGTGGGGGCTAAAAGACAAAGAGCTCTGGGACGGCCACAGGAGAGACTTTGAACTAGACTCTGAAGATCAGGGAGGATTTGTTTAAACACAGAAGTGAGGAAGAATTCCTGGAAAAGGCAAAACAGAAGCACAAAGGCACAAAGGCAAAACTAAAATTCTTGAGACTGCAAAGTTAAGAGTGTGCCCAGACCACAGAGCATTTTGAAAGCTAAAACAAAGACCTGATAAGTGGCCAGATGACCAATGTGATATTTTATCAAGATCATTTCAACAGTGTCAAGGTGAAGGAGACTATACAGGGGCCTCTGAAGTTGCCTATACACAGCAAATGAAAACTCAGACCCACTCATTTGTTTTCCATGAAAAACACTTAGGTTGAGATAAAACGTCAAATGCCTTGTGTGAGTGAATGTGCCTGTCTTAACACCTGACAGTTCCCTACAAGACCATTTACCAAGAACATTATACATTAGCTGACAAACGTCTAAGCTACTCTCCTCACCCAGTTTCTGCATACAGCTCCAAAGACAGGTGCAGTGTCACTTCATTTTACAAGTTCAGTGCGACTTAAAATTTGGGCTTACGTAACAAATTGAGAGTGGCAGATAATGATTCCTTAATTCTACTCTGTCACCAGGTGAGCTCAACTCTCCTGGGTGAAAGGAAGGACTGGAATGGTTATCCATGCCACAGCTCTGCCCTAGGCAACTTACCCAGGCCTCCAGACAGGGAGTGCCCAAGTGTCCTCAGGCTGCTGTAGATCCTTCTGGGCAATCACGAGGAGAACAGCAAAACAGCACACAGCAGAAACTATACATTTATTACCAATAATTAAACTGACCAAGGTCTGTGGAGACACAACCTATCACCAACGCCCAAAGTACCCTCTAAGGAGCAAGCTGAAGCCAGCTGCTTTACTCATAATACATTCTTTCCCTTCACACCCAGTCTTTGTCTCTGGCCCAAACCTCTTCCCCTCCTTCCCCTAAGGTGCAGCTGGCTAAAGCATCCATGTCTTCTCCTCTAATTACTGTTTTTAATATGCTTGCGATTCTTCTCATCATCATGCCAGTACCTTAGAAGGGATCCCACTGTGAAGCAACCAGAGACCAAGCACATACGACACAGCTCAGCCTTGACCAAGACCTTAACTGCACTCGATTCTACTTGGCCAGATGCCTACTGTGTTCTAGGCTGTTCTCAATTCTGCTGTGAGAAGAATACGAACCATGCCAGTTCTGTCTGTTTTCTCTCCTGGTTTAGTCTTCTCTTCCTCTCTTTTACTCTCTCTCTCTTCTCTCAAGATTTGGTTGATTGCTAACTCTAATACTTGGTTCTTTCTCCCATTAAAAAAAAAAAAATTCCCAGTCTAAATTCCTCCCTCTGCTCAACACTGTCTACTCAACCACTCCTTTCTTCCTTATAATTCTCTGGATTTTTTACACTACTGTTAGTTTATTAAGCAACAAAGAGTTTTAAAACATATCACCAATCAGTACCCACTAAACAACACTTTCTAAAATGCAAAAGCAAGTGACAGAAAACTCCTGTGATGAAGCACAGAATCATTTCAGAGCTGCCATTTCACTGTTCAAAGAATGCTTGCAAAACCCACCACAGGCTACTGATGCAGTAAAATAAACAAGGCTCTTCCTGTGCTCCCAAACTGGAAGGAAAACAAAAATCAGGAAAGAAGTAATAATTCAGTTGCAGAGAGAGAGAGAGCAACCTTACAGAGGAAGGATGTCAATAATTTAATTTGTGTGAAATATTAGAATTTTAAATTCCTCAATAAAGCACCTTCAAAGAACAGAATGAGTTGCTGCAGGCTGGTGTTGTGGCATAGCAAGCAACACCTGCCGTCTATAATGCCATCCCATATGAGTGCCGGTCCACATCCCAGGCTCCAGGCTTCAGCCTGGTCCACCCCTAGCCAGTGTGCCCATTTGGGGAATGAACCAGTGAACAGAAGATCTCTGTGTTCCCTGTAACACCGCCATGCAAATCAATCAATCAATCAATCTTGAATGAGCTGCTAGCATGTGTCATTCTCACTAGAATTAAATACCTTTCAGAAATTACAAAAACACTTCTTTAAAAAGCAATTTTTTTCCTATAAATCACCAAATTGAAGTTTTATTTCAAAATAAAAAGAGGGGTGGTACTATGGCAGAGAATGTTAGGCCACTTGCGGTCCTGATTTGAGTCCCAGCTGCTCTTCTTCTGATCCAGCTTCCTACTAATGTGCCTGGGAAAACAGCAGCTGGCAGCCCAAGTGTTCAGGTCCCTGCCACTCACGTGGCTCCAGGCTTTGGCCTGGCCCAGCCATGGCTATTGCGGCCATCTGGGGAGTGAACCAGCAGCTGGAAGATCTCTCTCGATCTCTTTCTCCCTTTCTCTGTTGCTCTGCCTTTCAAATTAAGTAAATAAATCTTAAAAAGATCTGAAAAAGCGAACTTCAGAGAAGAAAAAAGTAAGGAAGGCTTCACATTCTAGTTTTTTTTTGTTTTTTTTTTTTTTTTTTTTTTTGACAGGCAGAGTGGACAGTGAGAGAGAGAGACAGAGAGAAAGGTCTTCCTTTGCCGTTGGTTCACCCTCCAATGGCCGCCACGGCCGGTGCGCTGCGGCTGGCGCACCGCGCTGATCCGATGGCAGGAGCCAGGTGCTTTTCCTGGTCTCCCATGGGGTGCAGGGCCCAAGCACTTGGGCCATCCTCCACTGCACTCCCTGGCCACAGCAGAGAGCTGGCCTGGAAGAAGGGCAACCGGGACAGAATCTGGCACCCCAACCGGGACTAGAACCCGGTGTGCCGGCGCCGCTAGGCGGAGGATTAGCCTAGAGAGCCGCGGCGCCGGCCCACATTCTAGTTTGAAAACACTTCAAGTACTAACATATATAAGCCCTTTCAGTAGATTTTTATGTTTTCACAACCTTTTCTTTCACTCTTTCTCAACCATATGATACAAATATGACTTCAACAAAACCACCTACATGTATGAGCAGATACAAATATCCTCACTCTTCCCAAACATCCAAGCATAAGCAACTATAGATGACCATACACTTAGTGCCTACGGAACTCAAACACGATGCCAAAACATGGAACCAAAGTTCACAGGACACCACCACATGAGTTCCCCAGGGGCACTCACTCATTGGACCAGGTCTAAGGTCACATTGAAGATGCCAAGTCTGGTTGTGGGACCTGGCACAGAGGAATGGCTCACCAACTGCTGCCTGGCACACATGGATCTACACTTACGCATCTACCTATGATCTCACCAAAGCCACCTAGAATCTCATTAAAGTGTCACCTGCTCTTTCCTGCTGTCCTACCTGACCTGCTTTGACATTGCCTTCTCTTAGCATTGCAGCAGCAGCAGAGTGCAGCTAGCCAGAAACATGGGCCCTCTCTATTCTAGCTCTCTCCCTACTAGCACCCATAGTTTACCTCCCTTTCCATGTGTCACCTCAAAGAAGTCAAATAACTTTCTTCCCACCTATGCCTTTCAGCTGATTCAAATCTCTGTCAACCCAGTCTATAGTTGCTGAAGACACAAATGACAGCAAACTGAACTGGGACAAAGAAGGAGCAAGTACACGTATAAAGGGAATAGTCTCTGGGGCCAGTGCTGTGGTATAGCAGGTAAAGCCACCACCTACAGTGCCGGCATCCCATATAGTTGCAAGTTTGAGTCCTGGCTGCTCCACTTCTGATCCAGCTCTCTGCTCTGGCCTGGGAAAGCAGTGGAAGATGGCCCAAGTGCTTGGGCTCCTGCACCCATGTGGGAAGGCGGCTCCTAGCTCCTGGCTTTGGATCGGCACAACTCCAGCCTTTGCAGCCAATTGGGGAGTGAACCAGAAGATGGAAGACCTCTCTATCTTTCTCTCTCTGCCTCTCCTCTCTCTGTGTGATTTTGACTTTCAAATAAATAAATATTTTTTTAAAAAAGGAATAGTCTGAAGATAACAGAACAAAATGAGTAAGAAATACAACAAAGAAATGGTTTAATGGAAAAAATATAATTTGAAACTGAAAAAAGAAAGTAAAACAAGAACAAAGAAAGCAAAAAAAACTGGTAGAAACACAAAATGTCAAATTTGTATTCTGAGGAAGCTAACTGGACTTCAACATTTCTTTCTTTCTTTCTTTCTTTTTTTTTTTTTTTTTTTTTTTTTGACAGGCAGAGTGGACAGTGAGAGAGAGAGACAGAGAGAAAGGTCTTCCTTTTGCCATTGGTTCACCCTCCAATGGCCACCTCGGCTGGTGCACGCGCTGATCCAATGGCAGGAGCCAGGTACTTATCCTGCTCTCCCATGGGGTGCAAGGCCCAAGTACCTGGGCCATCCTCCACTGCACTCCCTGGCCACAGCAGAGAGCTGGCCTGGAAGAGGGGCAACCGGGACAGAATCCGGCGCCCCGACCGGGACTAGAACCCAGTGTGCCGGCGCCGCAAGGTGGAGGATTAGCCTATTGAGCTGCGGCGCCGGCAACATTTCATTTTTTTAAAAGATTTATTTATTTGAAAGTCAGAGTTACAGAGAAGGAGACGGAGACAGAGATCTTCCATCCACTGGTTCACTCCCCAGATAGCTACAATGGCCAGAGCTGCACCAAGACAAAGCCAGTAGCCAGGAGCATTATCCAGGTCTCCCATGTGTGTGGCAGGGGCCCTAACATTTGGGCCTTCTTCTGCTGTTTTTCCCAGGCAATTAGGAAGGAGCTGGATCAGAAATGGAGCGGCTGGGACAGGAAACAGCACCTATAAGGGATGCTGGCATTGCAGGTGGAGTTTTTACCTGCTGCTATAGCACAATGCCAGCTCCAGTTAATTGGACTTTAATCAAAGCCTTTCCTCTTCCCTATAGTGTTAAGGCAAAATATCTGGCCACAATGGGATTCCTTTCAAATGCTACTATATAAACATCATGAGACATATGCAACAACATGGACTTTTCATAATAATCTGTTTTTAACTTATGTACTCACCGTGGTCCACAAGCCAGGCCATACACAAAGAATTCAGCTTTTCATCAAAGAATTCCACACCCTGTAGACACAGAAGATTTCATTAATATACATCTCCAATGTTTAGACATCAAGATCCCCTATAATTTCACTAAGGTTACCTTAAGCTAAGAATCACTGTTTCCAAATAAGCTGAATTCACAAAACAGCCAGAAAAAGAGTATCATGAGATTTATAAACTATAAATCTTTGTCAATGGATAGAAACCATCAACAAAGAAAAGCCTGAATGAGATGCCATGGGCCCTGTTAAGCAGGAGAGAACAGGGTGGCCAGCAGCCAGATGCAACACTGAAGCAGAGCAGGAAGAGGTTGTGTGGCTAATTGACCAAGCAAAATCTAGATTAGATACAAAGATGGATCTCCCAGGAAAACATCTGTTAACGATATTAGTAATTCTCAATTGTCTTCCTTTTTGGTCAATATCATAACAAAGCTTTAAGGATGAAGCAACTGCCATCAAGCACACACATCTGCAACTAAGCAGAGTACTGCTGGCAGTGAGAGCACACGCTGGAGGGAGAACAAAGTAGGCACAAGAGTACAGGGCAAGTAGCCCAGAGCAGGGTCACTGGCGCAACCAGCCCAGCTCTGCCAATCCTGCTCCTCCTTGGCATAGGCTGGGGATGAGTTCCAGTTGAGTCACACAGACCTCTTGCCCTGAGACTTCTGTCCCACCTGGGTGAATGCTGTGACATGTACTCTTCTGGCACCTCCTTCTGAGGTCTATGTGTTTTCAATCTTCTGATTCTTTCAATTTTAAGATGTGCCTGACCAGTGATTTTCTTAAATTATTTATTTACTTATTTAAGAAGAGACAGAGAGGAGCTAGTACTGTGGTGTAGTGGGTAAAGCCACCGCCTGCAGTGCCGGCATCCCATGTGGGTGCCAGTTAGAGTGCCGGCTGCTCCACTTCCGATCCAGCTCTCTGCTGTGGCCTGGGAAAGCAGTGGAAGATGGCCCAAGTGCTTGAGCCCCTGCACACGCCTGGGGGACCTGGACAAGATTCCTGGCTTCAGATCAGCACAGCTCCAGCCACTGCGGCCATCTAGGGAGTGAACCAGCAGATGTTAAGACCTCTTCTCTCTGCCTCAATAAAAGCTCTGCCTTTCAAATAAATAAGTAAATCTTCAAAATTCACTCTCCCTTCTAACAGTTGTTTCTATGCCAAAGAATTGATTCATGACTGTCACCAATGAAGAACAAAAATGACCCTTAGCACTGAGATTGACAGAGGAAAGGGTGACAGGATGATTACACCTCACCTTATCAGGTGATAATCTTTGGCATCCATTTGGAAGAATTTGGAATCCATTTTCAATTATATGCAAGGCCAGACTCCACAAGATACATCACAAATTGAATATACCAAAACTAGCGCCACGAATTCAGTGGTCCCCCCTCCTCCCCCACAAAAAACCCATATGCTATGCTATGATCTAAAAAGAATGGAAGTGAGAGTGGGACAGGGGAAACAAACTAGCAATGTAGTATGAATTTCCTCAAAAACCATTCAGGGAGGTACTTTTTCAATCAACAAATGTTAACTGCCCGATTACTGATAGGTAGTAGGGTAGAGACTCAAATAAAACAATGAATACAGTCCCTACCATAGGAAAGATCATTCTCTCTCTCTCTCTCCAACTATACTGTAATAGTTATAATATACTGTAATAAGTGCTACCACTAGGGCTACCACTGTATCTGATTCTAGGGCACCTACTGAGAAAGAAAGGATGAGCCTATACTTCTCAGCTATGAAATTCTGACTAATGAGACATCAATCAGAGTGCATCTAATCATGAAACTCAAAGAGTAACAGATAATGGGGGCTTTGCTAAAATACTAGCATTACAAGCCTCTTCTTTTCTTTTTTTTTTTGGACAGGCAGAGTGGACAGTGAGAGAGAGAGACAGAGAGAGAAAGGTCTTCCTTTTGCCGTTGGTTCACCCTCCAATGGCCGCCGCTGCAGCCGGCGCACCGCGCTGATCCTGGCAGGAGCCAGGAGCCAGGTGCTTTTCCTGGTCTCCCATGGGGTGCAGGGCCCAAGCACCTGGGCCATCCTCCACTGCACTCCCTGGCCATAGCAGAGAGCTGGCCTGGAAGAGGGGCAACCGGGACAGAATCCGGCGCCCCAACCGGGACTAGAACCTGGTGTGCCGGCGCCGCAAGGTGGAGGATTAGCCTATTGAGCCACGGCGCCGGCACAAGCCTCTTCTTTTCTACATGATGATTCCTCAACTCCTTTTAAAGAGGATGTAGGAAAAGGTATATCTAGGAACATTTTGCTTAGAATACAGCCAAAGAGGGAAGCTGCCTTGAACAAAAATTAAAGTTGATTTATCCTGAAACCATAACTCCCTTTTATTCTAAATTAAATATTTCTTAGATCAGAGATTCTAAATATTGCAAAATCTACACTATGTACACTAAAACTGATTATCTTCTATGGCTTTGGTTTGAGGTGGTAGTGAGATGAGATGTGTTTCCATGATACCTTTTTAGAAGTTAACACTGTGCTGTGGCATGGCAGTTAAGCCATGGTTTGGGATGCCCACACCCCATAGCAGAGTGCTAATTTAAGTCCCAGTTACTCTGCAAGTACTTCCAATCCAGCTTCCTGCTAATACACACCCTGGGAGGCAGCAGTTGATAGCCCAAATACTTGGCTTCCTGACACCCACATGGGAGACCTGGATGGAGATCTTGGCCCAGGCTAGCCCAGGCAGGCATTTGAGGAGTGAACCAACAGATGTAAGATCTCTCTTTATCTCTTTGTCACTCTGTCTTTCAAATAAATAAATAAATCTTTAAAAAAAATATTAACACACTATTGATAACAAAACCATCCAACAGGCATCAAACAGGGATCATACTTTCATGCATCTAAATGAACATACCCACATAGGCTACTTGTGCCTCCTACGTGCCATGGTAAATCTCCGCTATTTGAGGCTACCTTTCAGTTCATGGTGCAAACCTACTCACCAGCTGGCCAGCCAACAGCGGCATATACTCAATGATGGCCAGCCGGACCCTCCACTTGGCATCTTCAGCCAGTTCCACTATGGCAGGAAGGAGAGACTGTGAGAGCTGACGGATTCCAATCACTTCATTGACACAATCCAAATTGGAGATAATATTCAAACGAACTTCAGGGCACTGCAAAGACATACGCCCCCAAAGGCCACATGTGAAAATCAAGTCCTCTGCCGGATATTCTCTGATCACATAAAGGGAAAACTGCTAAGGAAATTTTAAATTTAAAATTACAAAGTAGGGACTCAGGTTAAAAAATGTAGTCTTAAAATCTTAATACTGATAATTCAAGTCATATCAACCTAATTGATCTTATCAACAACTTCCAGGGAAAGGTCTGTAGGACAGTGAAGAATATAGGCTCTGGAACTAAATCACATGTACTCAACTCCCAGATCTACCATTGCTGAGACTTACCTCTGGATGCCTCAGCTTCCTCACTGTAAAGTGGGAATAATAATAAGCACTATCTCACAAGATTGTTGTTGAATATAACATGTAACAAAATATGCAAAGCACTTGGGATCATGCCTGACACATATTACTGAATAAATGTTCACTATCATAATGTTTGATACAATAAACAAATTATTTTCAACAAACCTATCAGCTTTAAAGAGAGGGAACCAGTGAATACAAAGCTAAAATCAGGCAGAGTAGATAGACACACATTTTGAGATTTGTTTCAATGGGTCCTTGTGCCATTGTCTAGGGAACCTGTAACCCTATTCCCAAACACAAGCATTGTCCACTAGTTCAAAGTTAAGTTACTTTACATTTTAGATTTTTCTAAAATTTTCCATGTTTTAGGTCCTATTTTAGTGAAATCCAAAATCAAAATCCAATCAAATCACTAACAAAGGCAACAGAATTTACAGCCAGACTCACCTCATCCTTTAACTGAGCTAAAAAAAGAGGTAGAAGATGTTCAATGGTATTTTCTTTGCCCAAAATGGTAGACAATCCCATAATTACAGAAGCTAGAGCCGATTTGACATGCTGATTGCTATCAGATACTAGTTCCTAAAATAAAAATAAAATTAAAAGCCTTTATTTTTTGCAAGACAACATAAATTCCCATACCACCTCCGAATGTATTCTGATATTCATTGGCCGAGCACGTTCCTTCAGCCCATCTGTTGGGTTAATATAAACCTGTGCACTAAAGAACATTTTACAATTATGACAGGCACAAAAAATGATAATAATGTCACACACGAATATTTATCTCCCCCTCTTTCACCTCTTGACCACCTTTGAATTACAAGGGCCTTAAGGTAAAACAAAACAAAAATTGAGGTAATAGAGGTAATATGTACCTTCATACAGGGCACCGTGAGACAAAGTAAACTTTACTTAGGTTTACCTTTATGTAGGGCAGAATTTGATTCATAATTATGGTCTCTCTGCTTTCAATGGGCAAGTTCTCACAAAGTTCTAAAAGAGATAAATGGAAAAGATAATGCTTTCACAGAGCCATTTACATACAAGGAGCCACATAAGGAAAGCTAACCAGGTTTATCAACAGTTGTTTAAGCAAGCAAGATCTAAGTGTGGAAATGGCTCTTATTCTAAATGCACTTTTTTGACAATCTTTATGGCACTGAGTATCACCCCAACCCAACCGGCAAAGTTTTTGTACAGAAATAATATAAAATGGTTGTGTGGTTTTTAATATAAAGGGAAAGGTTTATAGGACAATGACATTTCCACATTCTGAAATCATCTCTATTAATCTGAAAAACACATTCTAGAACAAAAAGCTTGCAAAAATCACAGACACAGAAAAATGCAGCAAAGTGAATGACACATATTGCAACACAAATTGAACTCTTCAACCTTTTACTTTGTGGGCAGCAGCTGCTCGGACTTCAGCTTCACAGTCTTTAAGTAGGTTCTGAAAGGCGGGGATGAGGTCATGTAGTGTGATTTTTGGACCCACAGCTTTCTGGAGCTATAAAAGAATTTGTACAGGTTTTGAGGTTTTGTTTGTTTGTTTTTTAAGATTTATTTATTCAAGAGGCAGTGTTACAGAGAGAGGGACAGACAGAGAGAGAGGTCTTCCATTCACTGATCACTGCCCAAACGGCAGCAACAGCCAGAGCTGGGCTGATCCAGCCAGGAAATTCCTCCAGGTCTCCAATGTGGGTGCAGGGGCCCAGCACTCAGGCGATCTTCCTCTGCTTTCCCAGGCATAGGCAGAGAACTGGATCAGAAGAGGAGCAGCTGGGATATGAACCAGCGCCCATATGGGATGCCGGTGCTGCAGGCAAAGACTTAGCCTAAGCTGGCACCGCAGCTCACTAGGCTAATCCTCCGCCTTGCGGCGCCGGCACACTGGGTTCTAGTCCCGGTCGGGGCGCCGGATTCTGTCCGGTTGCCCCTCTTCCAGGCCAGCTCTCTGCTGTGGCCTGGGAGGGCAGTGGAGGATGGCCCAAGTGCTTGGGCCCTGCACCCCATGGGAGAGCAGGATAAGTACCTGGCTCCTGCCATCGGATCAGTGCGGTGCGCCGGCCACAGCGCGCTGGCCGCGGTGACCATTGGAGGGTGAACCAATGGTAAAGGAAGACCTTTCTCTCTCTCTCTCTCTCTCACTGTCCACTCTGCCTGTCAAAAAAAAAAAAAAAAAAAAAGACTACAATACCACAGCACTGGCTCCTGGATTTTAAGCTTTTAATATACACCAACAAAACAAGAACTGAACAGAATAGTGCAATCTTCCAGTATACTATTTTTGCCACATTCTCCTCTTAAATTTCAAGTACAACAGAAAATCTGTAGGCTTTTTACTTTCTTTAGTACTTAAAAGTGCCAGTGGAACTGGTTTACCTCTGAAAATTTGTCAGCTACCATATAACGAACACGCCAAGATTTATCTTCTGCTGCTTGTCGAAGTGTAGGCATCACCATGGACTCCAGGTCATCCTGAGATAGTAATTGGGCAATACTGACACAAGCTTCCACAGCGAGGAGGCGCACAGAATCCTAAAACAACAAAATTTGTCTGTTAGACAATTTCCACTCACAGTCATGGCCCATTGTGTGTGGTGTGGGGAAATACTGCTGTGGGTGTTATTTTAAAAAGAAAAACAACAATCACACCATATGTGATTGCATGTCTTTGTGTCTTGAAATAGCTGAATAGCTGCTCCCTTTGCCTAGTAATACGTGAAAGCCATAAACACAGCTACGATTTGATTCTATGGGAATATAATTACCTTGGCTAGAGTGCAGAGTTTTCGTTAATGAAAAAGTAAATATTTAAGTAAAAAGAAAGAACATTTTAACGATGTCTTCAGAGCCCAACTCTAATAGCAAGGTGAGAGATAAAACTAAAAATTACAACTGTACAAGTAATTTATAACAGACTAAAGAGTAAGAGTAAGGGTATGAGAAGTCATTTAGGAACAGAACTGCCAAATATTCAGTTTGGGGGGCCAGTTAAGCTGCCACCTGAGATGCCACATCCTATATTGGAGTGCTTGTTCAAGTTCCAGATGCTCCACTTCCAGTACAGTTCCCTGTTAATGCACCTGGGAAAGCAGAAGTTGGCCCTGCTACCCACATTGAAAACAGGAATGGTGTTCCTTGCTCCTGGTTTCAGCCTAGCCCAGCCCTGGCTGTTGCAGCCATATGGGGAGTTAACTAGCACATGGAAGATCTCCTTCTCTCTCCCTCTATTGCTCCTCAATTCAAATAAAATAATCTAAAAAAAAAAAAAAAAAAATCACTGGTATTTAACAAAAAAAAGCATAGTAATTTTTTGAAGATTTATTTATTTGAAAGGCAGAGTTACAGAGAAAGAAGATGAGACAGAAAGATCTTCCATCCGCTGGTTCATCCCACAAATGGCTACAACAGCCAGAGCTGGGTCAGCCTGAAGCCAGTAAGACCCAAGTAAAAGCCAGTCCGAGTCTTGGCTGCTCCACTTCCAATCCAGCTCCCTTCAAATGTGCCTGCAAAAATAGCAGAAGATGGCCCAAGTGCTTGGGTCCCTGCAACCACATGGAAGACCTGGAAGAAGTTCCCGGCTCCTGGCTTCGGGCTAGCCAGACCTGGCCATTGTAGCTACTTGGGGAGTGAGTGAAGACTTCTCTTTCTCTGCCTCTCCCTCTCTGCAATTCTACCTTTCAAATAAATAAATAAATCTTAAAAAAAAAAAAAGTCCTAGCATATCCTATAAAAATGTGCCAATATTGCATGTTAATCTACAATTTTAAAAATGAACAATTTTTTTAAAGAGGGGCATAGACTCTTTTTTTCTTTTTTGACAAGCAGAGTGGACAGTGAGAGAGAGAGACAGAGAGAAAGGTCTTCCTTTGCCGTTGGTTCACCCTCCAATGGCCGCCGCGGCTGGCGCACCGCGCTGATCCGATGGCAGGAGCCAGGTGCTTATCCTGGTCTCCCATGGGGTGCAGGGCCCAAGAACTTGGGCCATCCTCCACTGCACTTCCCTGGCCACAGCAGAGGGCTGGCCTGGAAGAGGGGCAACTGGCACAGAATCCGGCGCCCCGACCAGGGCTAGAACCTGGTGTGCTGGCGCCGCAAGGCGGAGGATTAGCCTATTGAGCCACGGCGCCGGCCAACATTTTTCTTTTGTTTCTGAGTTTATGTCACCTCTTCAGAGTCCAGTCTCAAAGAATATCCTCTAACCACGCCCTATTACATCATCTTATTTTAACAGTATTTGTTCCTGATATTTATTTATGTTTACAATTTGCTTTTCTCCATTAACATGTAAAACACCATGAGGGCAGGTCCTAGTAAGACTCATTTAAATCGCATCCCAGCACTGGAACAGTGCCTGATATACACACACACTCAGTCAATATTTTTCCGTGAATAAATAAGCCAAGGGCAGCTCTTCTATCAGTGCTCAGAGAGGACATATGTATGCATACACTATAACAAAGCACTCAGTATTTTTCTGAATATCAACTGATGCCAATAGCACACCCCCATCATCTGCTGAAGTAGTCTTACCACCAAAAAAATAACCCCAAATCTCCTTAAACTTGGAGTGAGGCAAACATTGGCCAAATCCAGGACCCAGACAAGTTTTGTTGAAACACTGCTAAATCCATTAGTGAATACACTGCCAATGGACCTCTGCACACTATATGACAGCAGAGCTGAGTTGCTACAGCAAAGACTCTGGCCTATAAACCATAAAAGAGTTCTTATCTGGGCCTTCAAAAACAAGCTCTAAATGCAACTACCATTTTACATGAAGTATAGAAGACAAAAGAAAACACCAAATTATACCATGGAAATACAATCAACAAAATCCAATTACAGATTTTAAACCTGTGCTATCCAATGTGGTAACCACTAACCACATGCCGCTTCTGAGTACTTGACATGTGACTAGTGTAACCTGTTTGAAAGGTAAGATTTTACAAATTTGGGGTTAAATATATTATCAGTTTCACTGTTTCTTTTTACATCTAACAATACGGCTAATAGAGTAGGCATTTAGCCTTGCACTTAAGGTGCCCACATCCCACATTAGAGTACCTGGGTTCAACTCTCAGCTTTAAGCTCCTGACTTCAGGTTCCTAGTAATGCAGACCTTGGGAGACAATGGTAATAGCTCAAATAACTGGGCTTCCGTCACCACGTGGGAGACCTGGATTTGAATTCCTGGCTTTTGGCTCCAGTCTGGCCACTCTCAACTGTTGTGGGCATTCAGCAAGCTCTCTCTCAAATAAATAAAAATTAAAAAAAAAAAAAAAAAAAAGATTTGGACAGTCAGAGCTTCTGGGGTGGTGGATGTCAAAGTGTTATCTCCTTTCACAGAGTCTACTTACGAGACAGTGTTATAATAATTCATTATGTTGAAGTTACTTTGTACCATATTCTGCTTGATTAAAAAATCATTTTGAAAGTAATTTTTAGATTTAGAACTAGAAAATGAGACTCATCAATGTGTGTCCTGAAGTTCTTAGTCTTGCACACAAGAAGTGAGGCTAGCACACACACGAAGCAATTAAAAACCCAGAGGAACTCTGGCGCCTTCTAAGCACTACCACAGAGCGGCAGCAGGTTAGCTATGATGGGCATGAACTCTGAAACCAGACTGCCTAGATTGAAATCCTGACTCCACCAATAACTGTGCAATCTTGAGCAAATTACTACAGTTTCTGTGCCTATTTCCTAATATGTAAAATGGGGCGGCTTCCATTATGCAAAAAACATTTAAAACAGAGGCCGAGAAATATTAAGATTTCATTTAAGGGGCCGGCACAATGGCACAGTGGGTTAATGCACTGACCTGAAGCGCCAGCATCCTATATGGGCACCGGTTCTAGTCCTGGCTTCTCCGCTTCCGATCCAACTCTCTGCTGTGGCCTGAGAAAGCTGTAGAAAATGGCCCAAGTCTTTGGGCCCCTGCACCCATGTGGGAGACCCGGAAGAAGCTCCTGGCTCCGAATCAGCACAACTCCAGCCATTGTGGCCATCTGGGAAGTGAGACATCTGGAGTGTGAACCAGCGGATGGAAGATCTCTCTCCCTCTCTCTCTCTGCCTCTCCTCTCTCTGTGTAACTCTGACTTTCAAATAAATAAATAAATCTTAAAAAAAAAAAAAAAAAAAGACTTCATTTAGGGAGCCGGCGCTGTGGCACAGTAGGCTAAGCCTCCCACTGTGGCACCAACATCCATATGGACACCAGTTCGTGTCCTAGCTGCTCCTCTTCCAATCCAACTCTTGCTATGGTCTAGAAAAGCAGTGGGAGATGGCCCAAGTGCTCAGGCCCCTGCACCTGTGTGGGAGACCTGGAAGAAGCTCCTGGCTCCTGGCTTCAGAATGGCTCATCTCTGGCCATTGTAGCCATTTGGGGAGTGAACCAGCAGATGGAAGACCTTTCTCTTTGTCTCTATCCCTCTCTCTGTAACTCTCTCAAATAAATAAATAAAATCTTTTTAAAAAGTCTTCATTTAGGCACCTGCTACTTTTATTATTTCTACACCAAAGAGAGCTAGATCTTTGGGTTTAAAATTGCTACCAGGGGAGAAGTGTTGTGACCTAGTTCACTTAGTGACCTTAAGTTCACTTAACCATATCCCATGGGGGACACCCACATCCCATATCTGAGTACCAGTTCAAGTCCCAGTCCTTTGCTTTTAATCCAGCTTCCTGCTAACGCAGCCTGGGAAGCAGCAGATAATGACTCAAGTGCTTAGGCCCTTGCACCCACAAGGCAGAGGAGTATGAAGTTCTGGGCTTCTGGCTTCAGCCTGGCCCAGAACTAGCTGTTGCAGCCACTTGGAGAGTAAACCAGCAAATGGAAGATCTCTCTCTCTCTCACTCTTTTTCTCTGTGTCATTCTACCTTTTAAGTAGATGAAAATAAACATTAAGAAATATCAGTGCACATTTAAATAATAAAATTGTTATTATGAGACGTAACCATCTACTAGCACAAAGAAGGCAGAGCAAACAGCTTTCTTAACATATTCAATTCCTAGTTATATAAAACTCAAAAATTCTGGGTAACATTGCTTCTCAACGTTACAGCAAAGCCTGAAACTTCCCAACATGTGTCATCTCAATGAAGCTTGGGCCTTTCCTTTTCATTATGGCTCTCATTTCCTCCTCTTAGACCCCATTTTAATAGCCACTAACAAAAGAGAAAAATCATGGTTTGGTTAAGAAACATACCTAGTACACCGAGCCAAGTATTATACTTCACCAGGCTAGAATTAAGTATTAGTTTGCAAAAGCGATCCCAATGTGAGAACCAAAATTCCCCAAAGAAATTCTCACAATGTCAGAGGACAGAAGCATATGCATGTCTTTAATACTAATTTACCTGTTCATCTGAAGCTAGAGTAGTAAACAATGGAACAATTTCACTTTTCACACTGTCTAATTCCAAAACCTTCGCAAATTCACCCAATTTGGAAGCAGCAGCACGTCGTACCATTGGGGTGTCATCTGAGCACAAGGAACGGAAATGCCTGCAGCACAAAAAAAAGGAAGGTATTTCCTGTCAAATACCACCAATTAAATATGACCCAACACAGACAGACAGACATGTGAAAGGTTTTCTATCGTAAACACCAGCGATTAGGCTTCTCCTCCTGGAAGTAACAAGATCAAAATACTGCTATAGCCCACTGGATGATAATGATGCCCTCAATCCTACTATCCTGGTACCTGCCATTCGCTGTTAACAGGATAGTGCGTTAACTGTCAGGTCTGAGTTCCCAATAACCCCAAATATTTAACAACCACCACCACCAAAAAAAAAAAAAAAACAAAACCCCATATCTTACTGTCTAATCTCTGCCTTGATAGCATGTGAAGCCCTGGGATAGCAAACGCTGAACAAACCACACGCAGACGTGCGAGAGGTGAACCAGTCCCCACTTGCTAGGCGTTTCACCAGAGGAACAAAATGAGCTTCCAGAGCAACAGGAGTGTGCTCTTGGGAGATCTGCCTCAGGGACTCCACAGCCTTGTCACGCACAACAGTCTCTTCCACAGTTGCCAGACTTTCCAACGGAGGCTGAAGAGATCAGAAAGGAAAACCAGAAGAAACTTAGCGAATCAGATGTGACACAGATTACTGCCTTTGAAAGTGGGGGATGTGGCACATGTACCCAGAATGTTAGCTACATCATACCAAATGGTTACTTTCAGTTCACACAGTGATAGCATATGGTGTGGCCAACCTGAAGACACGACTTCTGTAGAAAAGCCAAGATCTCATGTCCCAGATGGCAATTCCCAGATGGTGTCTACAAATGACACAGTGGAACTGACTTGACACAGTATTAATATTATTGTGAGCTGAATCACTACATTTAAAAAATATGTAGCCAAACTCAGAGAGGATCCTGTGAATTCCTTAAGGGTAAGCACAAACATATGACCAACACTAGGCATCACAATTACATGTGACATCTTGTCCAATCACTGAGTAAGATCACAGCCTTTTGAGCTCTATACCATTCTCAGAGGTGCAAGCAACCCTCAGCCACTAGCTCCACAGCACCAATTTACCCAACCTATAAAAGGCAAATACTTCACTTTTTTCAGAATACACTCAGGATCTTTTCCTGAGTTATCAAGCAAGAGATACTGACAGACAATCAAGTGAAGAGTACAGAGATGGTAGGGAGATGTTGCATGCAGCTTTAGAAAGAAAAGAGACCTAAGAGGCTGATGATCTAGACTAGGATTAATAACTGAATATGACATGGCTCAGTGAAAAGTTCAATCAGGTTGGTTCTCTGCCTTTCTGGGTTTGCACTTTATCCAGGCAGATTCAGCAAATGCCAGGAGCTGCACATGTTAAAAAACAAAACCCACATGTAGAACAGGCCAGTAGAATCAAACAGAAAAATAAAGACTGCAAGAAAATGTGTCTAATATGCTTCAAAAATTGTTGATACATAGACAGTACTCAGCTTTCCTAGAGACAGAAATCCCATTGAAAAGATACTATCCTTAATTCATCTGAAAGGCAGAGACAGAAAAACAGAGAGATCTCATTCATTGGTTCATTCCCCAAATGCCCAAAGCTGGGTCAGGCCAAAGGCAGAAGCTGGGAACTCAATGTGGGTCTCCCACATGGGTGGCAGACAATCAACTGCTTGAGTCATCACCTGCAGCCTCTCACGGTGTGATTAGCAGGAATCTGAAACTACAAGCACTGCCAGGACTCCAACCCAGGCACTGCTGCTATGGGATGTGTGCATCCCAAGCAGAGGCTGAACTGTGACGCCAAATGCCCCAAATACTGTTTCTTACTTGCAAAGAGCCCTTTTACGATCTGTCCTCTGCCTATTTTGACCTCCTCTCATGCAGTACCACTGGATAATCTCTATCACTACTGCAGGGTAAGGCCAACCTCTTAAGAATCACAAATCGCCGGCGCCGTGGCTCAATAGGCTAATCCTCCACCTTGCGGCGCCGGCACACCGGGTTCTAGTCCCGGTTGGGGCGCCGGATTCTGTCCCGGTTGCCCTTCTTCCAGGCCAGCTCTCTGCTATGGCCAGGGAGTGCAGTGGAGGATGGCCCAGGTGCTTGGGCCCTGCACCCCATGGGAGACCAGGAAAAGCACCTGGCTCCTGGCTCCTGCCATCGGATCAGCGCGGTGCGCCGGCTGCAGCGGCGGCCATTGGAGGGTGAACCAACGGCAAAGGAAGACCTTTCTCTCTCTGTCTCTCTCTCTCACTGTCCACTCTGCCTGTCAAAAATAAAAAAAATAAATAAAAAAAAAAAGAACTTATCATCTTGTTAAGGGAAAACAAAAGCCAATATTGTGAATCATTTATAAAAAAAAAAAAAAAAAAAAGAATCACAAATCATCTCAATTTGAAATTGGCCACCTTGATGAGCACTCCTCCTACTCCACACCTCCAACACTTCATACTCCAGCAGCCTTGAACCCAACAAATTTTATGCTTCCAAGCCTCTGAAATTCATTCTTTCAGTAGATAATGTTGTATTCTACCACAGTGGATACAGAACACACCAGGTCCTTGCTCTAATGGAGGTTACATTTTAATGGAGGAAGACATCAATCCATCAAAACAGCAATTAGATGGTGATAAGCAGTCTGCAGAGAAACAGGCTAGGATAAAGTGAGAAGGGTGACTGGGAAGCTATTTCAAGATGGGTGGGCAGGGAAGGCCTCTCAGAGATAAGTGGAAGTTCGTATCTGAATGACAAAGTACCAGAAGAGCATGTCATTTGAGGAAATGCCTGGAACAAAGGTCTTCTTAAGGACAGAAGAAGCTTGGATCATTCAGAGAATATAAAGACCAACGTGACTAAGGAGGTTACCAAGACAAGCATGATGCAGAAGCCTCCAGAAGAGAGTGAGAAATGTCTCGGAAGCTCTAGTATGGAGTTTAGATTTTCTAAAAGCCCTGCCAAGGGGCAACCCATCTGCTGGGTGAAGAACAAACTGTTAAGAATGGGGTGGAAGGGAAGCGCTGAAAACAACCACAGCTGTTTCTCATCTTACCCAATAAACCCACATGAAGTTAGAAATGCATTTTAAATACACCTAACCTACCACACATCCCAGCTTAGCAGCACTGTACAATATGGGTTTGTTTTCCTTCATAATCACATGGCCATTTCCAGCACCACAAAGGAGTGTTGTGGCACACACTACCAGCCCGTGGAAATATCAATATTCAAAGTACAATTTCTGAACACATGCA